>NC_067158.1:34425410-34773910 GCF_903995435.1 Acomys russatus | reverse complement strand
CCAATCACAGTTTATTTCACTCTTATTGGTCGAATAGTGCCTGAATGGCACTGGCCCCATTATCCCCAAGGGAGATGGGGGCAGAGCACACGAAGTCACACCCTAACATTAGAAGCCTGTGCCAGTCCACAGTACACTATACTGTTCAGCCTTTCATTCTTACAGGCAGGTAAATCCAGATGCTATAAAATGAATGACAGCTATAAATGTGTCCTTGGTAACAAGTGTTGCAAGGTAAACTGGTTTCTTGCCAAAAAGAAAAAAGAAAAAAAAAAGTGTTCCAAGAACAAAAACAAACCGTCAACAGAAGCAGCAGCCCTGGCGATGGGGCACACCCTTCCTTCACTCAATTCTTTCTTGATTTGGGGGGCAGGGGGAGGGGGAGGAATGGGTGGCCCTTCGCCTTCTGCCTCAATGAGTAAAGTGAAAGCTCAGTTCTGTTGGTTGAAAAAGACCTTGAGGTTCTCAAGGTGGGGGGTGGGGGGGTGGGGGGGGGGGGGGTGGGGGGGGTGGGGGGGTAGGGGGGGAGGTCAGGTTCCTCCCACCTTCTGTGTTCTCCGCTCTCCGGAGCTTCAGTGCTATACTTTGCCCAATGTTAATTTCCTCTCCGTTTGGGGCCTCTTTAGACTTCAAGTCTTTCTGTTCAGAAAAAATGTTTTTCCTCCCTTATCTGTGGTTTCTTCCTCCTCATTTTCTGGAAGAGTTACTGTTTCCTTGAAGCCTTGCTGGCTTGATCCTGTCATTTCCTTCTCTTCCTAACTTACCTAAGGATCTTTTACTCCTTCCACTGAACTTTTATACTTTTATAATATTGTCTTTATTTCCAACTCCATATACAGTCAGCTGGGGTCATGCTTTTCCCATTATTTATTTATTTATTATGTATACAGTGTTCTGCCTGCATGTACACCTTCAGGCCAGAAGAGGGCATCACATCACATTACATTATACATGGCTGTGAGCCACCATGTGGTCGCTGGGGATTGAACTCAGGACCTTTGGAAGAGCAGGCGGTGCTCTTACCCACTGAGCCATCTCTCCAGCCCTAATTGTCTTCTTGTAATACTGAAATGTAAAAACCCACATTTGTGGTGAGTAGGGTCGACTTTCAGTTTCTGTTCTGTTTGGTGTTGTGTTGCTTTGTTTGAGGTCGCCCTCCTGGGGCTTATAACTGGAAATCGTCTCCCTGGGTTTTTACCTCATCTTCACATACACCTACGGCCTGATTGTTTCCTTCTTCTGAGGAAACCAGGCATATTGCATGAGTGGCATCCTGCGGCACGACTTTAATCGAAGCACCTCTTTAAAGATGGAGGTGTGAAAGTCTCCCTTCCTTAAGGGCTCACGTACTTCAGGCTGTTTTTGTCATTTGTGATCTTCTAGCCGCTAGCCGCTGTGGGCTCAGATGACAGGCCATGCCCAGGTATTCAGCACTGGGGATCAAACCTGGGGCTTTGCACATGTAATACATTTGACATACGTCTCCAGCCCTGAATTATTGACTGTAGGCGGCTTTCTTGATCTGCAGCTCCACTGTAAACACCAAGGCACTCTCTGTTGTGAGACATGACAGAAGGGCTGAAGACATCAACCTCTGATTATGTGAAAAGGGGTGGGAGGTGTGTAAGGTGATGTGTCCCAAGGCCTTGAAACCCAGTTTTACTCATGCACATCTATGAACTTGGACGAGAGCACTAACTGGCATTTAAAAAAAAAAAAACCAAGCAGAAAATTGTGTGTAGTGTGACCCCAGTTTTGTAAGAATGATTTTTTTTTTAAATCCATAGAAAAATAGGAATAAATACCAACAATGGGGTACCTTTATAGTTTTATTTTCATTATGCATTTCTGGATTTTTCATGATTGGAAGCTAGTTTATAAAGAGAACAAACAGTTTTTTTTTTTCTTATTCTAAAATAAAATATATCAAACTATGGCCATTGGGTAGAGACACTATGAATACCTTTTGTACACTGGGTTTCTTCAGGATTTCCAGGGTTTTCCCCTGTGAGTTTCATTTGTTTGTTTGTTTGTTTTTAATAAGAGGCTCTGGTATTCCAAGAAATAGCTCCCAGGTTGGAACTAGCCAAGGAAGATAGACAGGTGAAGAAAAACTGTCATCCTACAGTTAGTACTACAGGTTGGAAATCTACCAAATGTACACTCAGCTTCGTGCTGTGAGGACCACAGTCCTGAAGCACAACAGCCTTTGGGATTCTAAACATGCAGAGAACCAGCAAGGGAATGCCTGTTATCCTCACTGTGCTACGAGGGCAGCTGTATCCTGTCGCTAAGTGACCACTCACAGTGTTTAGCTTTAAGGCAATAAGCAATGGAAAGTGGAAACTCTCACTAAAGAGATTGACTAGTAAGTTCTCATACATGATTGTTTAAGTACTAAACTGGAAGTGAAATTAAGGAATAGAAATCTAAATGTGCGTAATAGATGTAAGGGTAACTAGGAGCAACCAGAATTTTCTGCAGATTTCCCAGCTTTGGGTACTGTTGTCTTGGGGGTTTCATAATTGGTGGTGTGCATATCTTACTGTTTCAAGATGAATATTTAAGCTCCTAATGAAGACAGAGGGAAGGAGGGAGGTCCTGGTGCGATTGGGGCCAAAGGAGAGACCTCTCAACACAAACCCAGAGAAGCTCCCTGCCTTCTCAATCATGTCTTTCAATGTTAGCAAACCAAAAAGCTCTTTCATCTCCTTACTCAACTGGACACCATTTAAAGTTAACATGCCACTGGACACACCAAGACAAAATCCATATATAAAGACAATATATATATTTTTTTGAGACAGAGTTTCTCTGTGTAGCCCTGGCTTTCCTGGATCTCACTCTGTAGACCAGGCTGGTGCTGGGATTAAATGTGTGTGCCATCCCTTCCTGGCTAAAGACAACAATGGTAAATGAACACCCAGTGTTCCTTAGGACCAAGGAAGCCTGCATCAGTAGGACTCAAAAGTGCTCATTCTTCCCAAGACTGATCATAAGAAGGAAGGCTCTCACCTTGGCCTGTTTAAAGTATAAACAATAAACTACAAAGTGATTGTAGGGCCCTGAAGTTGACCTTTATTTTGTGTCAATAATGCTGTGAGACCCCAAGAAGATTTTTAGTTCTGGGAATCTTATCAGGACCCAGATTTTTAGCCATTGAAGGCAACGTGCTTCTTCCTTCAGCATCATGCCTTGTTCTTATGTTTTCAGGGACCACGTGAATCATACGTCTGGGGACTGGACTCGGGACTCCATGCTTTTTCAACTGTCCCCACCCCCAACTCTTAGTTTTTGGATATCCTTTGTGAATATATTTTTCTAAGTTGTTTCATGCCTGCTTTGCAGAAGGAAAGAAAAATGATCCCTATTGGACTCAGATCTCCTAAAAGTCTATTCCCTGGGAATCTCACCTAAAAACTCAATTGTTTAAAAGTCATGAAACACTTGTGTGGGTTCTGCTTTAAGACAAGAACCCCAAGTTTGGCTTGTAATTTTGAGGTGCATGTTATAAAGCAGGTCACAAAGCAGTTTGCATGCTCTGAATTGTAGCTAAAGGGATATTTATAAAAATAGAAACTCAGGGCCCTGGAGAGGTGGCTCAGGGCTGAAGAACACATGATGCTATTCAAAGGACCTGAGCTTGTTCTGCACTCATCAGGAAGCTCACAACTGCCTAGAACTCCAGCTCCCCGGGCTCAAAATCTCTGGGTTCCATGAGCACCAGCACTCATAAACACATATGCACATATAGATACACATACCAACACATATTAAAAGCAAGTATACATATATATATACATATATATACATATATATATTCATAACTGCCTGAGGACAAAATAAATAAACTGGTTTTTTTGGAGGGGTTCCTACGTTTTCCCAGGCATTGGATTAGTCATCACACCCAAACCCCAAAAGTGATGAGAAGAGACGTTTCACTCTGCCCATGCCTCTTTTTAGAAACCTTGCCAAATTCTATTTTGTATTTAGGGGTAAAATTATGAGAATGGCCCTAGAGATCAATCTCACATAAGTAGATCCAGCCACCACGTCTCACTAGACATATTTTGCTGTTATTGTAGGACATGTGCCCTGAATTATCTCTAAGTTCCAAAAAGGTGAGGACCCATAAAAACAAGACATCATTGCAGCACAGGTGGAAGAACAAGCTTGGAGTGTTCCTGGGTTTGGAATATACAGGCTTGTCAGTAACTCTCTGGTAAACAGCCTGTTATTTGTAACGCATCATTTGCATGTGGAGACTGGGAAAACCAGATGTGGCTGCTTCCCATCAACCTTGAGCTAATGGCAGAGGGATCAGGTGTTGCTCAGCCTAAGTCTTTTACAAGGATGCCATAGGCAGCAAGAAGGTATAGCCTGGGCTTGGCAGTTTGTGACCAGTCTTCGAGTATTCTGACAT
Source organism: Acomys russatus (assembly GCF_903995435.1). Lineage (NCBI taxonomy): Eukaryota > Metazoa > Chordata > Mammalia > Rodentia > Muridae > Acomys > Acomys russatus. The sequence goes on along the minus strand of NC_067158.1, from coordinate 34,769,487 downwards.
TCTTTATTAGACCAATCTGAAAACTGACATGCAAAAATTATAACCACCTACTCTACTTTGCTACCTGTCCATTCAACTATACATTTGCTCTGGTCTTTAGAGAGGGAAAAATGATGTATATTGTCAACCTAAGGCTAAACAGACAGGGTGCTATTGCATTTTCCAACACATACTTGTTTTGCCATTTTTTGTTGCTGTTGTTGCTGTTGGCATGAGAAAGTAGATTTTCCTATATCTGTCTTGCAAACCTAATGAACAGTCTTGACAGAAATCCATTAGCTTTTCTAGAAGCTTTTTAGTTGATAATGAGTTTCTGTCCAGCCAAGGAAAGGCCAAGATAGTGTGGATGCCTTCTACATTATGAGACAAGACTAGTTATTCTGAGTCCATGCCATGCCATGTCATGTCCTGGTCTAATGGAACCTGGTATAACTATGGAGGGAAATCAGAACTGAGAAGCCCAGAGTGCTGACTGACTCTCTGTTACACAGTTTTTCTGACTTTTTTCAATCTTGAGATTAAAAACCCTAGCAAGGGTTCTGGAAATTAACAGTGCTCATTATGCTCAAGGCTGCTGCAGTTTCCCACAAGGGGCTGCACGTGGTGATTGTCCTGTGAGGGAGGGGTGGCTATTGTGGCTGGAGTTGCATCATTAGATAGAGGAGGGAACAAGAGTGGGGACTAAGTGTGTCAGTCCTTTGATAGTGCACAAGGAAGAGGGGCTCTTTTTGGGGTCTAGTGTGCTACCCTTCTTTTGTGGCTTCTTCTTTTGTGGAGTTTGCGTTTATTGATTATTCTTCTATCCTATAAGCCCTTACGAAAAAACCAAAAAACCTTTCCATATTTGCTGGTCAACAATTTATTGAATTCATGGGTTGACAATGATCAAAATCTTCAAACAGGAAAGACCCAAGAACTCATCCTGCCTCTCTCCTTCATTAGATTAAAATTTAAGCCCTAGAGAAGTGAAGTGACTTGCCCAAAACCACACGGCAGGCTTTCCCACCAATTTCAAAGCCAATTGACCTCAATGCCATCCTCAAGGACAACTCAGAGTCGACCCTGGTCTTTTTGTGAAGTGAAGATGGGTTGTTTCCCATTGTGACCGTATGGCTGACTGGGAACTGTCCTCACTGTTGTTTTATCCTGAGACCACCATAACTCTTATCAACAGCCCAGGAAAACATGAAAATTCCAAAGTGGAAGCACAGTTTCTCCTGAGTACACATCACTTTTACACCATTGTGAAGCCAAAGGACCCATAAGTTGAACCATCTTAAGCTGGGATCACCTGCAGAGCATTGACCTGTCCCACATAGGACTAAATCAAACCCCAACTCCCCCAATGGCTGTCTTTGGAGTAGGTGTTGAATGCAGAGTGACTGCCTGTATGGGAGATGGAGAGGTTTCCCTTTTTCTCTTCAAGCTTGGAGGAATTCCCCACATTCTCATAGGCCCCCAGAATCATGCGGGATATATGAGCAACCTAGTAAGTAGCTGAAAACAAACAAGGAAAGGATTATGGGATGACTGTACCCTCGCTGCGTGTGGTGGTTTGAATGAGAAATGCCCTCTATAAGCTCATGTATTTGGATACTTTGTCCCCAGTTGGTGGAGCTCTGGGGGAAGGGTATGAAAGGTTATGGAATCTTTAATAAGTGGACCTTGGCCAGAGGAAATATGCCACCAGGAATGGGCATTGAGGTTGAATAGCTTGGCCTAACTTCCTAGTCTCTCTGCTTCCTGTGTGCACTTCAAATGTGATCTCCATGCCACCTAACTTCCAGACCAGCTTCATGTCCCTGCTTCGGCCCCTTCTCCATGATGGACTTTATCCCTATGGAGTTGTAAGCCAAATAAATCCTGTGCTCCCCAGTATTCCTTTTGGCAAGAGTGTTTTTTATCACGGCAACAGAATGAAATGTGAACACTGTCACATTCCAATGTCCTGCCCACCAAGGTTTAACTAGGTTGGCCTTGAAGGGAACCTAATAGTGAGATGAAATGAAGTAATAAAGAGAATATCAGAAAAGCCATATCATGACCTGCTTTGTCAGTAACCCCATATAAGTGTGCTCATTCACCTGTTTGTATATCCACGATTACTTATTGGGGGGTATGTTGTGTTGCGTGCCAGAAAGGCAGAAACCAGTGCTGACTTTAACAATGCAATAGTCACTGCCCACCGAGAGTTTGTATGCGGCCAGCACTCCACTGATTGTTTTCATTTCATCATCTCACTGGTCCTTGCAATGGTTGTGTGGCTGGACTCTCTGATTAGTACCATTTCGCAGCAATAGATCCTGAGCTGTGTCGAGGTCATTGCCCACATCTACTTAAGAGGAGTAGCTAGGATTTCAAACCAGATGGTCAAGGTCAAGACTTTGCCTGCCCATAAGGAGATCACAGTCTAATGGAAGGTACAGAGGGGAAGGAAGACACACTGTTTCCATGTAGCCAGTCCTAGCAAAGACATTCAGCATGCATTGAATACCGGTTATGAAAGGGGTCGACAGTGTTCTAGACTTTAAGAATTCAGAATCCAGGGGACCAGAGGCCGTACCCCCACCCCACCCCACCCCACCCATGAGGCTCCATCACCACTTTACTTGCTCTTGCATCTGAGTCGTTACCCACTAGACTCAGTGCTGCTTGATGCCACGCACTACTGAATCCATAGCTCTACGACTTATGTTTGCACATGGGATGTACCCAGAATATAAAAAGATGAAATGTAGGCAGAGTTTAAAATACTCCAGATGTAGACATACAATTCCCCATACCAAGACATTGATGTTCCGGAGGGAGCAGGTCTGATGCTGCAGTCTGGGGAAACGGAATCAGCTTGTGGAGTGCTTGATGTTGGTCCACATGAGAGCCTTGCTGTCTGTATCCTAGAGCCTAACACACATGTCATCCATATTCTTTTTGTTTGTTCACAGCCATGTACATGTTCATGTGTGCATGCATGCATACAAAGGCCAGAGGTCAATATCAGGTGTCTTTTTTCTATTGATTTCCACCTTATTTTTTGAGGTAGAGTCTTGTACTTGGCTAGATTGGCTGGCAGCAAGCCCTAGGAATCTTTGTCTCTGCCTCCCTGGTTCTGGGATTGTAGGCATTTGCTACCATTCCTGGATTTTTACCTGGCTGAAGACCAAACATGTCTTCGTGTTTGGCTAGCAAACACTTTATCGACCGACCCATCTCCTCCCCAGAACCTCATCAACAGCAACATTGATTTATAAAATGATAAATTTTCAAAGATATGTTTTTGAACTGTGCTAATTCCATCTCTGTTCCTTGCTGGTCTTACCATGAATCACTCAAGTCCACACAACTTCAGTTTTCTTATGTAGTCTACACCCTTGAGCCTTGGCAAGAATGAGATGGTTGTGTTTGATGGTGTCCATTTCGTTGGGTCATAATGCCCATGTAAGTGGTCAAATATTATCTTGGATGCTTTGAGAACATGTTTTTTGTAGCTGACATTTTCTACATAAATCGGTGTACATTGAGTAAAGCAGATCCCTACCGAGTCTCTCCCATCGTCTACATGTCATTTGGGTCCTCCTGTGGCTTTTGTTCCTTTCAACCCACAATGCAGTTGATTCAGCCACTGAATGCTCTCACTGGCATACTCCCTTGACTGTGCATTAATTCATTGTCACTCACTAGAACCGAAGGGCTAGACAGTAGGCTAGTGTTTGGCAGATCACCAATGACTCTTTCCAAGATGTCTGTGAAAAATAAAGGCTAAGTGAAAGAATGCATGAATGAAGAGCAGAGGGGTCTCAGAAGCCATATGATCCATTCAGTGATTATAGAGATAGAGAGATAGATAGATGGTAGATGACAGATAGAGAGAGACAGACAGAAGGTCTGACAGAAGATCTATATCTATATCTATATATCTATATATATCTATATATATCTATATCTATATATATATTATCCACCAATTCATGAATACTTGCTGAGAGACTGATTTAGACCACTTGTCTGGATCTTAAGAGTTTCATCACAAATGGACAGCCCCCTCCTGAATGAAAAAAAGAAATAAAAAGAAAAGGACACGACTGCTCCTAGGTATAGCAGAGGAGAAAGTTTATGACAGATATGTGGGAAAACATGGGCAGAGGCAGACGCATCTGGGAGAGCCCAGAGTGCTCATGACCCTGAAACATGTAGGAAGAGGGTAAGGGAGACAGGGAAGCCAAGTATAGCAGGCAGGTCAAAGGCTCAAAAGGAGCCAAAGAACAAAAGAGAGTAGGTAACCAAGATATCTGAATTATATTGGGAAGAGCCTCCAGGGGAAGTTCAGGGTAGAGGCCAGGGTATGCCAGCCATGCCCCGTAACAGGTAGGGATTGAAGAATGAACAATCTGGACTCCAGATCTGTTTTGATAATGTAATAGGCACCTCGGCCACTTGTCCCAGATTTGAAATTTAACACCTCCCCTGTGGGCCTTATCTGCTACTTAGTACATAGTTTAATGAATTGCTTTACTGATTCGTCCCATAAATGTTTACTGAGCACCTAGTACATGCTAGGGCTTTTGTACATATTAGAAGTAGAGAACAGAACAAAGCAAACAGAAGCCCCTGTCTTCTTAGAACTGACATTCTAATTAGAGGAGACAGAAAATGACCACGGACTTACATAAATAACATACCATACAGCTGGCCCCAAGTGCAACAGGAAGCATCGTGCAGATTAAGAAGTCTTAGACTTCAAATCCAAAGCCACTGGGTTCTGCCCTATGCTAGCTCTAATGTTCCCATGATGCTACAGTTTTTTCTGTACCATAGTGGCCTCCCCTGTGACATGCTGATGTTAGTCACAAGGCCTACCCCACAGCAATTTTTGTGAGAACTATGTAAAGTATTTGAGAAGCGCTCAGAATGGTACCCAGTTATTCATTATTAGGTGTGGTCAATAAATAACAGCTCCCCCCCCCACACACACACAAAAACAAATTCAGAGTTTGCCTTTCCACTCTGTTCTCATGCCCAACGCCCACATGGCTAATTCAACTGCTCAGGTCTTTCCAGGTTTTCTCCTTAGTTGCTTTTGTTGAAGACTCATTATGGGTTTTCAGTGAAGAAGTGTAGTAAAATGCAGAGCACATGGGAAACAGACTAACTGGCCTTCCACATTGATCTCAATAATTTCAGCAGACTGGGAGACTTCCTCAGCAAACTGAGTTCCCAAGTCTCAGCTCTCCCATGAACTGGGTCAGCGCCTTTTATGACTCAGAAAATGGAAAGTCTCAGTTTCCTCTATCACGTTGGGACTTGGCTTGGCTTCTCCTGACTGTCTCAAAAATCAAGTGACACCTGTGTTGTAATTCAAAGCAGGAGTTTTCTGAAAATGACTGGGCATCAGTAGCCCGTCTTGCGAATCTCTCTGATGTGACACTGCACACATTAAGAACTAGACCATAGACAACAGTCCCACAGCCCAGCACAAGGTTCATTCATATGCACAACCAGATGCCAGGCCTCAGGTTGGGCAACATCTTAAACTAGCAAGGCTCTGAATTTTCTTTGCTGAAATAAGGAAAAGGGGGACTTTGGATTATACATATCTGAGGGGCGAGGACTCCGACCTCACTGAGTGGTGGACCCGAACAGTTCCTGGGAGTATGGCCTTTCTGGGTACCAGAAGGTCTATAATAGACATGAATTTCAGCACAAGCTCTTCTCTAACCCCAGGCACAGTTGGCACATGTGATCCTCACAAAGGCCCTGGGAAAGAGACGGCAGCTTCGGAGAATCCAAGTGACACGCCCAGATTCCCATCAGTTAATGGGAAATTGACACCAACTTCTCCCTTCAAGTTAGATAACTCGCTGTTCCACTTGACTGAATGCGCTCCCTAAATATGGGACCATCAATGCTAAGATACAACAGCCATGAGAAATTGGCACAAGTTGGTGACCCTGTCTGTGTTCAGTCCATTGCTTTCTATCAAATAGCTCAAGTTGTGGCATATGTGGGCTGCTGCTCTAAGATGGTCTGGTCATTGAAACCGCCCCTCCTACTGTTTGAAATGTGAGAAAGTCAAATAGTTAAAAATGGCCTTTGCGTGCCCCTTCTCAGCCTTTTCCTTCACAACAGCCTGAAGCCCCATGTCACAATGACACCCAATAGGTGAAGGACCTGCACTTATTTTGCACTTCTAGTCACTACCCTGGGGAAATGTATTTATTCCTCTTGAAGCCGCTGAGGAGGAGGACAAATGGATTGTCATTGAGATTCCTTGAATGGGTGCAAACAATCACATGATGGCCCTCTGCTTACCCCAGGGCACATGACTTCTATTCTGATTAGCTGGTTATGGTAAAGGACTGGCATACTCTTTTCATGACTGAGAATTTTCATCAGACTAAAGACATACACAATGGTTACTCAACTGGAGACATCCATATACCTTATGGATTTGATTTTGTGATTTGAGTGAGAAACAATCTTTCAGTTGCACATGACACCATTACAGTGGCAAGATGACAACCCAGCTGTCTTTTGGGGGAGATAGTAAGTAGCTCTGACTGGCATATAGACCAGCTCCGAGACTTGCCATCTTGACCAGGCTGGCCTCAAACTCACAGAGATCTTCCTGCCTCTGCCTCCCAAGTGCTGAGACCAAATGGTTGTACCATCCACACATGGCCTAACCTGACTTTCTTTTGGCCGGTTTGTATACTGCAGTGGTGGTCACTATTGCAAGCTGGGTATAAACCCAAACTACTGAGTGGGTAAAGTCCATAGTGTATTGGATAAGAAATCACAGACCAATTTGTTGTAGTCTGTAGCCCTGGCTGTATTTGATACTTAAAGGGCCTGAATTATGGTCAGATTGTTCCTAACACTGGGAAGGCAGAACACAAAACTTGAAACCACAGTGCAGTTGAGTGGAAGAGCTGGGCACCTATATTGACACCAACATCTTGTGTTCTGCTGAACACAGTGGGAACACTGCCAAATATTCCACTTCTGTGGTTATTGGGAGTAGAGAGGCTTGCATGAGACTGCTGAGTGGGGCATCTGTTTTAGTTTAGAAATCATCGCTGCTGCCATCTGGAGCATGACCCCATCGAAAACTAGTTTCTTTTGCATTTATTCCTTGGTTTGGGAAGGGATCTCATGTAACACAGGCTAGCCTTAAATGTGTAGCATAAGATAACCTAGAGCTAGCTCCTGCTTACACTTCCTGACTTTTTTTTTTCCTTTCTTTGAGAGGATTGCTGTTTTGTGTGTTTATTTGTTTTGTTTTGTTTTTCAAGACAGGGTTTCTCTGTGTAGCTTTGACTGTCTTGGACTCACTTTGTAGACCAGGCTGGCCTCAAACTCATAGAGATCTGCCTACAAGATTGCTGTTTACTTGAGAGCAAACTTTAAAAAAAAAAAAAAAAAAAAAGGCAGTTTGACTCTCTTAAGAAATGCTAAGAGAGAAGACACATTAGCTTATTAATCGGTGTATCAGTTTGTATACAATCACAAAGGCCTAGATAGAAGTCACTGAACACTGTTATTGCACACATAGTAGTCAGTTTTTTAATGGCAGCATCTAAGGGTTTTACCACATCCTATAGATTGTGCTTTCTGGAGTCACTGTACTAGCATTTCTCCAACAGAAGTAACTGTTAGGGTTTTTTAGTTTTCAGTTTTCTACAGATACCAAGGCTTCTTCTGACCATCCTTTACATTTCTTTATCTACAAATAGACGCATTCCAAAAACCCCTACACACATTCCATTATTCAATGTAAGATCCTTAAAGATGACATCAAAATAATAAAGATAATAACTGTGGTTTTTGAATAAACACACACACACAGGCACACACACATGCGCGCGCGCTACATGTTGGCTGTCAATGTCAGGGTGGTGAGAGTCATTTAGAAGACTTTTTCAGCCCCCAGAGAGATGTCCCCTTAAATTGTCCTCCCTGGTGCCTCTCACATCTATGCTGTCCTGGTGGCTCTGCTGACCAGAAGGGACTTGGGAATAGTTTTTGTCTAGCTCTAAGGTTTGTGATTTAGAATGCACACTTTCTCACACAGCTGGTGTTTAGTGCCTCTGTGTCTCTCTTGTGTAACAGTCTTAAGAAGCAGCTCCCACATTAATATCTGCATTCACAAATACATTCTCATGTGTGCATTCTCCGATCCAGTCCCACCTCTATTTTCCTTCCACATAATTTGTTCTGAGAATGTATTTCTAACTCAGTTTTCTTTCTTTTTTTTTTTTTGGTTGTACATCTAGTTTTATATTCAATTAAAAAGATAGACTATTTTAAACCATAAAGATCACAGGTGTCATTCCAGAGAGTATATGTCCCATTTTATAAGAACACAATTAACACAATTGTATTGATCCTTAGAGTAATTTAAAAATGCCTGGGTGACTCCTTTGTGAGGATGGCTTGTAGGGTATACCTTGCCTCATAAGCACAGGGGCTGAGAGCAAGAATCCTGAGGTCAGAGTCCTCCAGCGGAAGTCATTCCTGGTGATATCTCTATTTTATCATCTATGTATCTGCTTGTCTGTCTATCTATCTATCTATCTATCTATCTATCTATCCATTTTGTGCTAAGAATCAAACTGGGGCCTTGAATATGCTAGGGAAACATTTATTAATTCTTCTGGGGCTTTTATTGTTGTTATTTGGAGCTTTGTCTTTGTTTTCGTTTTGAAACCCATTCTTCTACATTGTCCAGGATGGTCTCTAATTCATGTATTTAATCGTATATTGACTGCTGTTTCCTCTGATAGTCCCTATATGAACCAAGTGCATATACCTGGATAGTAATAATAATGGTGCTAAAGGGCATTTGTGTATATTTACTGAGTAGTCAACGAGCCTGTCAACCTAGCTGTTATGTCACCCATTCCTATCCCCGTCACCCATTCTCACTTCTGTCCTAAACAGTGGCATGTTTATCTAATTGAAAACAAAGCCATTCTTTTGCCTCCTCTGTGGCTAGGTGGGATCACATGAGCTTTAGTGAGTGGTGTCAGTAGAAGTGTTCCATGAAACTTTCTAGAAGCTGCCTTAAGAGACAAGGCAGAGTTACCCTTTGGTTCTCTGTCCCCCTTCCCCTTCCTTCCTGCTACTCGGATCACAGATGTCATTCTTGGAAAGCCATTCTGGTCCATGAAAACAGAGGGCAACCCTGTAGTAGTGCAATAATAGGCAGCTGGGTTTCGGAGGATCCTACCTGTCCAAATCACTGGCCTCAGGGCTTTTTAATAACATAAGAGAGACATCAATGTTTTTCAGTATTAGCCAATGATTATAAGTTTTACATTAGTGACCCTGTCTTTATTATCTCTTATTCTGACCCTGGAAACCATTCAAGGTAGGTGTTGTACAATTTTATAGAGGATGAAGAAAGCTTCCGTGCTGTGGTGTAGAAGCATTGGACTCCTCAAACCTACCACCGATGCACCCTCCACAAAGCTCTCTGCTGCCCCCTGGTGCCTCTCTTCTCACGCTTACTCTTACTTTCCACACTGCAAGACAAGAAGGAACAAGCTCTTGAAAATACTTATCAAAGCAGCCATTTTACAATTCTTATGGCCCAAAACGTGCAACATGCTCTGCTTAATGAAGCCAGAAACCAGAGAAACTAAGCACATTGGCCAAGGTCACATAATATAGGTGGGATGGAATCCAAACTTGATCTTACTTGATCAATAAATTTTACAGACAAGAGGGCCAGGCTGAGAACATTGCATGCTGGGAACGATAGCAAGAGTGAGCATTGAGGAAGTGAGATGATAGGTCAAGGAAACATTAAATTTGGTGTGAAAGTGAGCTGCAAAGAAATGGAGGATCACGGCCTTCTCTCAGTTGCCATCACTGGTCTTAGTCACCCTTCTTGATGGTCAAGAAAAGGGTAGGAAGATTTCTGTCAAGGTGAGCTAACAAACTGACCTCTGCTGTTGTCAGAGTGGTCAGCCGTGGTCAGGAGAGTACAGACTAGATTGGCAATATGAAGGCAGGCTGTGGAACTCCTTATTATCTTGAGGAAAGGAAACAACATCTCAAATTCTTAGGCATGGAGCCAAAGGGGGTTCCATCTTTGTCTTTGTCAAAGGATTTGGAAGGGATCTCACTTGAGATGGAGCCAACTCTGAAGAAAATGTTCTCAGACTGTCACTGGATCTTTCTGCCTTGGGTGGGAAAGTATTAACCAATTAACCAATTAGGATGACTCAAAGCTAATGAAACATTGTAATCAGTTCTTGTGATAGGCAAGAGAGCCAGGTCCCAGTGTGTCAAGGTCTCAGCTTCTAACCCAAGCTTGCTTGTCAAGGGATTTTTCTCCAGAACAAATACAATGCCAACATCCTTCTAAAAACCAGAATTAATAAAGTTTCACAGGTGTCCAGAAGTTTTATAAGAATTTACATATTTCTTTTCTTCCTGCAGGGTGCCCAAAAACAATGGAACAGGTAAAATTTCTAGTTTCCATTCTTTTGCTGTGATAAAATACTCTGACCTAAAACAACTTAGTGGAAAGAAAGGTTTTCTTCGCAACTCCAGGTTATAATCCATTAATGAGGGAAGTCAAGGCAGAAACTCAAGGCAGGAACTTGAAGGCAGGCTCGCTTGTTATTCCATACAGCATTACCTTCAACTAAGAAACTCATAGGCAAAAAAAGTGTGAAAGAGTCACAGAAGGCACTGCTTGCTAGTTCATAGATAGGCTTATGCTAGTTGGCTTTTTATGCAGCTCATGACCACCTACCAAGGGAATGATGCTGCCCACAGTGGGGTAGGCTCTCCCACATCAATTATTGATCAAAATAGTCCCCACAAATATACCCACACACAGGCCTATCTGACCTCGGTAGCTCAGGTAAGGCTCTCCATTCTCTCATATGATGATAGGCAGCGTCAAGTTGACAGAGCTGACCATGACAGTAGCTATCAATTTTAAAAAGAGGGAGTCAGAGCCTACACTAAACAGTTATCTATATCAGGTCTTCACATCAGAGAGTCTATGTAAAGACTTTGAGACTGATACAGCAAGCAAACAAGCATCAGGGCCCACCCATCATCTTCCCTCCACTTCTATTAATTCTGTTCCCAGAAATAGTCCTTGACTCTTCTAGAATTGAAGGGTAGGCCAGTGTCTAGAGAGCAAGCAAAGTCTCTCCTACTTCACCTATCAGTGGAGTAACTGGAGATGTTACTTTTTGCCTGGGTGCCTCCCAACAATGTATCTTGCTTTTCTGGAGAGCCCATAAAATCTAAATAGCATTTAGAAAATGTATAGTTACCCAAAGTTGAGTTCTGTTGTTGCAGTGTGGTGACTGATGGCTACACTGTGTGGAGGGCCAGGTGCACTAATTGGTAGTCTTCTCTCCTCTGTAGGTCTGCTCTTTGGGTCAAACTTTTAAGTGCTAGCTTACACTGTGTCACTTAGCAAGAACTACACATTTTGTTCTATCATTGTATCATCCGTAGAGGAGTATAGGTGAATTTTCTTCACAGAGAACAGATACATCATTACAGGATTCTCAAACTGAAGACTTTTTTTTTTTTTTTAAACACTAAAACAAAGACACAGACTTTACTTATGAACAAATAACATCGCCCATTATAGGCATCCAGGAATTTAAAATTATAACTTCCTGGGCAGCTTGTTCCTGTGTGGACAAAGAGGAAGAAAGGGGTGTGTGAGAGGAGGAAAGTCTCAGGGGGAAGCTGGGACAGGGAAAGGAGAAGAGAGAGCAGAAGAAGAAAGGGGGCCTCAGGAGAGAAGGCAACTTCAAAGGCAGGGACCCAGCCTCAGACCTTCTGTGAGAGTCACCAGGCCGGACAGCCCTAGGCCTCAGTTGGTTCAGCTGGGCCTACTCCAGAGGAAGAAATTGCAGCTTGAGGAGGGGTCATTGGGAGGACCTCGCGGCCTGGCACACGTGTAGAAATGGCGACCCAGGTTGGGTCCTGGTTTCCTCACAATCCGCACCACACACGGCTCCTTGTGGCCTCTGCAGAGGGGCATGGGTGAGGGTCCGCTCAGCACAGACTTCCAGAATAAGGTCTGTACCTCCTTCCTGTCTTTGATCTCAGAAACCGTGGCCTGCTCATCTACCGTTGTGGCTATCACATCCTCCCCTAGAGTCTTCGGGGTTGCAAGTGTGGCCGGCAGAGGTGGTCTAGGTAGTCCCACATCAGGAGGAGTTTGGGAAAGGCTAACAGAAGGCTGAAAGTAACTCAGCAGGGTTTTCTGGTGTCTTCTGAAGACATTCTTTTGAGGCCTGGATGAGGGCCTAAGGCCTTGGGCTTTTTGTTGTTTCTGGGCCTGGACTTGATTGCTGAGCTGCGGGACTGGCTGCCCCGACAGAGGTTTTTGTTCGTGAGGCACTAAGAAGCCAAGAATCTTGAGCTGGGTACCTGCAAACTCAGGGAAGAAACGGGTGCACAGAGCTGGGTACTGTTTTGCTGGCACACAGGACACATTCAAGACAGCTCCCACAGGACAGTGGTCAGAGCCCATCACCTCAGGGAGCAGGAAGGCAGCTTGGAAGCTGTCTATAATTAGAGTCCTATCTCCTAGTATGTAGTCAAGTCGGGTACCATAGTTGAGACTGCGGGCACCACTGATCACCGACCAGCAGGTGAAGGCTCTCTCCTGGTTTGGATAGAAATAGCGGTAGCTATCCATGAAAGGCCCTACATGGGACCCAGCTTGGTACTCCGGGTTACTGAGCAAGTCATCCATCCACTTACGTCCCGGGTCTTCTTCAAAGCACTCCAGACTGCCAGCGTCACAGTGGTCAATGGGACGATGGGCTGTATTCAGGTCCCCCAGCATGATCACATGGCTGCCGGCTGCCAGGAGCGCTTCTGCTCGGATCTGCAGCAGGCGATAGAAACGCATCTTAAAGGTCAGCCGCTCAGGCTTGCCAGCATCCGCCCGGGGGCAGTACACATTGATCAGAGTTAAGGGCTTCTCTTTCCCTTCCCACGTGCAGATCTTGTGCTGGGTAAGGAGAGCCCGACCCTCACTATCCAGAGCCCGGAGCTGCTCTTGGGTGAACTCGCTCATATTTCCATAGCAACCGATATCCCCATTCCGGGTGGTAAACTGACCACTCAGGCCTTCTTCAGCAGCCACTGGGATAACACTGTCCTTACAGAAAGTGGCTACACCAGAATAGCCGCTCCGGTTGCGGCTGAAACTGAAATACGAGTTATAGCCCTCAACAACAGCCAAGGGCTCTGTCAGCACATCTCTGGTCACTTTGGTCTCCTGGAGGCAGACAATATCAGCATCCAGCTCGTTCAAAATGTGTCGCAAGGCCATGGGACAGTTACTGGGTACCTGGCATCCCAGACTTTGCAGGGGCCTCCGGATTCCATTGATGTTCCAGCTTACCACACGCAACATTTTTGGTAAACTGTACTGTTTCACAAAGAATGTTTAGGCATAAGCAAGTTGTTACCCGGAAATTAACTAGCTCCCGCCTTCTTCATGCTTTCGCGCAGGCGCTCTCGTCTCTCAAACCACACAGGCCCTTCAAGTTCAGTTCTCCTTGGTGGGAGACGAACTGTGGTAGAAACCGAAAGAGCAGTGCAGACCTCGAAGAGGAAGGAAAGGTGAGCCATACATAGTTGGAACTCCAGCACTCAGGAGTCAGAGGTAGGGGACTGCAATGAGTTCAAGACCTACCTGGCTAAAGAGCAAGATCATGTCCAAAAACTAGGGAAGAGTGAGTGATGAGAGAAGCATCTATGTCCTTTTCTTCTTTGTGCATACAGGCCTGGATGTGAAAGATCCTGATTATCTTTCTCCTCTAGTCAAAGGTCCCCTTGACGCATCAGGTTTAGTCACACCTGGATTTCCAAAGACTATTACTAAAAACCAAAACAGTCATCTTCCTAACATTAACAGTCAACCTAGTAGAGTCTTCCCAAGATGCGCAAGTTAAAAACATGCACATTTATTTTCAGATAAAGCGAGCCACCGGGGCTTGTGCTGTCTTTTGTATCTCAGAGCACACCAGCTTGAGTTGGGTTGTTGTGAGACAATGAAAGAACAACACAGAAAGTAACCTGAGACAAAACCAAAGGGAAAAAATATGCATTCCTTCAAAATATCTGGTAGTTTTGCTTGTACATTGCCAGATACACACACACACACACACACACACACACACACACACACACACACACACACACACTTTCAATCATTCAGCCTACCTTTCAGAACTCTCTTTTAACCTATGCATCAAATATTGTAAAGTCAAAAGTCATCACAACAGGAAGAGGGTGAACCTAAGGAAACTAGAGGGACGTAGGGTCAGCTTATTTCAACACCCTTTGAGTAGCTGTAATGGAAGACACAGTAGATGTGGCAAGAGAAGCTCATGAAGCTAAAAGCAAAATGGAGTTTGAAGAGGGGAAATAGGAGACCTATGAGCAAACAGTAATCCAGGAGTCCCATAAGAAGAGCACATGGGCTGTCTGTTGTGCATGTTGGCTATCAAGTCCTTAGGGCTAGAGTTGGCTGCAGGGTTAATGGTGGAGATGCTCTAAGTCAGAGCTATAGGAAGAAAGGGTTCAGGGTAGTGTGTTATGGCAATACAGCAGTGGCTTTCAGCCTGTAGGTCATGACCTTTTGGGGGGGTCAAATATTAGATATCCTCCATATCAGATATTTACGTTACGATTCATAATAGTAGGAAAATCGCAGTTATGAAGTAGCAACAAAATAATTTTATGGTTGAGGGGGTCACTACAACATGAGGAACTGTATTAAAGGGTCACAGGATTACGAAGGTTGAGAGGCAGTGTGAGAAAGGAATAGGGGAGCAAAGAAAGAACATTTAGCCCCCAAGCCACCTCTGTGGAGCCCAAGGGCCCTCTTCAGGATCATGTGAAAACTCTGTGCTTTGTCTCCTGTGAGATCGCCACTGACTCAGTGCTTGACCCCAGAGGAGTCTTCTTGGGTGTGTCTTACAAGTTGTCGTTTCAACTTGGAAGGGGATGTGAAGGTCCAGTAGGTGTCTCACACAGCAGCCACTTCCAAAGTGTGCTCCTGAGCAACAACAGTAGTAAATCCCGAGTCCAGTAACCAACCTTCAAAATGAGGCAGAAAGAGTCTCATGTAAAGGCCCAGGTTGCAGGCTGGACTGGCAGGGATGTGGGTCAGAGGCCATTCTGTAGGGGGAGCTAGTTGAAAGCTGGGGCAAATCTGAATTCCTGTCAGAACTCGTCTGTCAGTCCAAGACTTAAATTCCCAAGAAGGAGGCGTAAGTCCAGGTGTCAGTGAAGAATCCCCAGGTTAACCACTGTGTGGCTACTGTGGCTATAGCCATGGGGACTCTTAAAAGAACTGCATCTTCAGAGGGAGACAGAGAGGGACAGGTGTGATAGATATTCTTGGTTGCCAATTTGAATTCATCTGGAATTAACTAAAACTTTAAGGGTTGGAATGGGTAAACAGTTTTTTTTTTTTTTTTATTAAATCATTCGAAGTTAGAAGATACACTGTAATCTGGATCTTTGAGGCAGGAAGATGTTGTTTTTAAACAAAATCCCAAATGTTTAATTTTACCAATAAAGACTCGGGAGCCAAATGCTGGGGTGAAAGCCTACCAGCTCAGAGAGTCAGAGAAAGCACCCAGCTGACCTTCCTATTCAGCCAACATCCTGGGAGGAAAGCAGCCCTTTCTCCTTCTCCATGCTGCCTTAAATACCCTTCAATTCAATGTCCCTGCCTGTCTTATGTTCACTCCCTGTCAACTGTTTGCTTCCTATGCCTCTTGACCTTTACTTGGCTTTATTTAGCTCTTGTTTACAGAAAGCTTTTGGGTTAAAGCTGTGTACTAGGGCAAGCCAAAGTAATAATCACTTGTTTACAATAAACAGAAAGCTCTCTGGTTAAAAGTGTATGCTAGGGCTGAGCCACATCACAGTAAGAAACAGGTTTTTCCACTTCACAATCTCGGGTTTCCCAGTGCTGTCAAATATTCTGCAACAGGAAGATTCACTTTTAATCTGGGCACTCCTTCTGTTGAAGCCTGTTTCTCTCTCTCTCTCTCTCTCTCTCTCTCTCTCTCTCTCTCTCTCTCTCTCTCTCTCTCTCTCTCTCTCTCTCTCTCTCTCTCTCTCTTTCTCCCTCCCTCTCTCCCCCCTCTCTCTCTGTGTATGTGAGTGTGCACACACATGCACATGCATGTGTGCACATGTGCACAGGTGCATATGTTGCACATGTATGAGAAGGCTACAGAACAAACTCAGCTATCATTCCTTAGATACCTTCCATCTTGATTTTTGGGAGTCTTTCTCTGGTACCTATGCTTACCAATTGGGCTGGGGGTGGGGAAAGGAGTGGTAAACCTGTCTCTGAGGTTCCAATGGTGCACCACCTACTTACTTTTGTTTTTTAATGTTTTATTTGTGGAGGAGGGTTTTGTTGAGACACCATCTTTCTGTGTGACCCTGGCTGTCCAGGCTGGCTTCAAACTAACAGACATTCACCTGCTTCTGCCTCCCAAGTATTGATAATCTTTTAAACGTGGTTTTTGGGCACTGAAGTCAAGCCCTTATTCATACAAAGCAAGCATTGAGTGGACTGAACCATCTCCCAGACCCCAACATCATATTGTAAGGGAGCAAGGTCATATCTTTCTGTGGTTTTTAACAAGTTCAGAGAATATATTGTTCAATATCACAGAATGATGTCAAAATATAAACACAGAAGTACCTGGCTCTAACATTTATGATATTGTCAATAAACCAAGCAAATTGAAACTGTCTCGATTTAGTTTATTAATATCCACTTAGCACACTTTAAAAATAATAAACCTAAAAATTCTTCAGATGTTGAAAAGTAAATAACACATTTCTAAATAACAATGAAACCAGAAACCATTTTAAACTGAACAGTAACCAGTGGAGGCATTCAGAAACTCAGCTCTAGAGTAACAGCAGGGCTCAGAGGAGACTTGTAGTAGAAACTCAGCTCTAGAGTAACAGCAGGGCTCAGAGGAGACTTGTAGTACTTAAACACATGTGTAAGAAAAGAAAACAAAAACTGAATGAAGATATTCAAGAAAGCCAGAAGAAATTTCTGTACTTCTAAAAATAAAGACAAAAGCTCAATTAGAAAAAAATAAGTAAAGAAAGCTCGATGAAGCTTTGAAAATAAAACAAAACAAAACAAAACAATTGCTAATTCCTAGCAATACTGATCTAAGAAAAGGATAGAAAACATATATCACCAATGTTAGCAACAAAAATATTTTAACTACCTATAAAAGGCACCAAGAAAGAGGAGGGAGAGAAAGGGAGGAATTAATTAGTTTTGAAACCATCTATAAAAATCACATTTCAGATTCTATTACATTCAGTTTGATACAGCAGCATTTGCTGGTCGATATCACAGGCCACTATCAATTTGGCAGTAAAGGCCTAGAAAAGAAGTGGACTTGGCCAGAACTGTGTTAACTCCAGCCATAACCACGATGCTAAGAATGTGACTTTAGGAAAACCAAAAGCCTGTCTAAGCTCCAGGTGAAGTTCCTTATTACATTCACATTAAAAAACAAAAACAAAAAAAACAAAAACAAAAACAAAAAACAACCAAAAATAGTAGCCAAACTTATGAGGGATATGTTGAACAGATTAAATAGTAAAGCACCGGATTTGTGAGTGTTTCCCAGAGAGCACCTTCCCCATAATGACCCCTGACCTCAGGTTTATCATTTGAATATTTGTAGAAAGAGTGCAAAAGCATAAAAAAAAAAAAAATGAGGTCATGCACTTTGATAAACTTGAAGTTTTGTTTTCTTTGTTTATCCATTCTAACAGGGGAGATTTGGTTGGCCATTTTTCAATAAAAGTGATGTTACCAGCTGTGGTGAAGATTCAGCTCAGTGGTATAAAGGCTTATCTCGGGCTTGATTCTCAGCCTAATTAAAAGAGAAAAAGAGGATGCTAACAATATCTAAACAATATAAAAGCACCACATGAGAAAGTTAAAGTAAAAAAGTCAACATAAAAGTTTAACTCTGCGTTATGGATTAATTTCTCTTGATGAGTAGTTATAGCAAGAATTAAGCTGATAGTGTGATTTTTGTCATCATTTGTCAGGAAGCTCTTTCATCTCTGCTGTTGACATTGTAGTAGAGGCCTCCCTCTGACATCTTCAGCTTTCTAGCAGAGTCTTTCATCTTGATGAAAGGCGGATAGTCATGAGACGGCTACAAGCGCTCTACGGTCCAGACCATTCAGATAGTAGCTCTACACGATGGATGCTCAGGATTCTGCACACACTGAACAAACCTGACAGGCCTGTGGTAGAGAAGCAAGAAAGGGAATCAGGGACAGGCTGAGGACTGGCAAGATGGGTCACAAGGTTAAGGGGCTCACTGCCATGCCCAGTGACCTGAGAGTTTGATCCCCCAGAGTTCATGTGGTGGAACAAAGCATTGACTCAAGTCCACTGATGTCCACATGAAGGCTATAGGATGTGCACACATGTGTACACACATACACATACAGTGAGTAAATAAATATAAACAACAAAAAATTAAGAGGAAATAGATGGAATGATGCAACTCGTCAATAAAAGAAGACCCTCCTTGACAACCAAAGAGAAAAAAAAAAAAGGTCACTGAGCATTCACACAGATGTCTGCATTCAGTGACAACTGAGAAAGGCCTAACTCAGGAGTAAATGACTTGGAAGTGTGCCCTAATTTACTTGCAGTTCACTTCTAAGTCCATAGCAATCAATATCAAGGAGGGTGTGTGATGGTAACATCTGGAGGTAAAAATAAACATCTGGCTCAAACGTGTCACACTTATGATGTAACAGCTGATGGTCATGAGATGGCAGATGTGGCCGCTGGGACCAGACCCCCCCGACACACAGTTTCTTCATGAAGATTCTGCTTCCCTCAGATCAGAAGCTTCCTGATGAATGTTGGGTGAAAGCATGAGAGCACAGAATTCAGGGACCTGCCTCAAGTGGTCCAGATGCCACTGTCAGAGGACCATGCCTTCTCAACACGAAGCAAGCTTCAGGTAAGTTTCTAACTGGTAAATGTAAAAGGCTGTCACTTTTATAAGTGTGAGCTAACAGAACCACAGGGTCTATGTCCCTCAACCTTCTCCTAATGTGTCAGTACTTCTTTTCCACGCAAAGCATCTCTGAATGACTTAGCCTAGCCAGCTGTCTATAGTTTCCTCTAAAGCTGATCTTTTCTTCTGTTTCTGCATTTAACTGCAGCATGGTGACAGATTTTTTTTTTCCCCCAAAGAACAGACAGCTGATTGATGTGGAATTTGGGCCATCCGGAAATGAGCCATCCATCTTTTAAGTCTGTTCTCCTGCTTTGGAGATGTGGTAGGTGATGTCAGCTTGGACATGCTTCAGGAAGCCTTTTCTCTCTGTTTTAGTCTTGGTGGAAGCTATTCCTCAGAGGAAAAGCTCCAAAGGAGCTTCTTTGTACAGGTAGACGTCCCTACCTGCATCATTGGCCACAGTCAGTTAAAAAACAGTGAGGGAGTCCCCACTTTTTAAGTTAAAGGTAAAAGTCTCAGGACAATATACCTGCCCATAGGTTAATGGTAAAAAAAAATTTTTTTTAAAGAATTTACATTGGTTTTGGCTTTAATTTAGGAAAGAAAAACCTTGGTAGACTGCCATGTGGAAATTTACCAAATATTAGGCATTTACATTTGAATCTGACTAAGGAGATTTCACATGCGAATTTATAGGCAGTCACAGGATTTTAAAACTGGGGAGAAAGGTGTTGGCCTAAGACATTTCTGTTCTGCTGAAACCCAGAAAGATGTAAAACAGACGGAAGTGTGTCCCCTCAGGGATCAGTCAGCTTCTGGGCAAGTCACTGCTTAGGGCTGGCAGCGAAGGAGGACCTGGATGGAGGACCAGCAGCCAGCTTTAAGCCATCGGCTAGGGAAACAAGCTAGGTTTGATGGCAGGACACCTGTGAGAGCACCACCACACCCTCTCAGCTCACACAGCTGCTTTGTTCGCAAGCAGCAATTACCTGTGGTTATCCTGGCAGGCAAACGTAATATTCCTTTTGTCCATAATCAACTTCAGCTCATTTATGGAGGAGCCTGAGCATGAGTTACTAGAGAAGGAGGAAAATATTCAAATAATCAATTCTTTCAAACACTCTCCGAGTCTCTTACTTCCTCTGCATAACTGCTCCAGGGAAGAGCACTGAATATCTATCAGAAAAGCAGAAATCCACCTTCTCTGTGCTTCTCAGGCCAGCACGAGAGAAGGGGTGAAGCAGTCAGGCAGTCACTGTCCTTCGTGGAGACAGAATTAAGAGACCATATAAGTGCAGAGTAAGCCCCATTCATTCGCTGAGCCAGCCTGTTCCCAGTGCATTCTCCTGGCCTTGGATTCCATCTCACTCTGATTTATGGACTACCACTCCACTACAAAGTAGTAACGTACCTGGAACCTGCTTCAAGGCTGTGCATCACCCAGGCCTGTAGTTTATGAACCTTACTTGGATCCAAATTATAGACTTCCACACTTCCGAAGATGCTAAAACAGAAGAGATAAATAACGTCATTGACCCCGAGGCAAAGTGCAGGGTGTCCATTCATACGGTCACAATCCAGCCAAGTGGAAACCATTGAGTAGAACCTATCTTGTCTGCCACCTTTCATCATTCAACAGGGTGTGTGTGTGTGTGTGTGTGTGTGTGTGTGTGTGTGTGTGTGTGTATGTGTGTATCAGCCTCAAAGTAGAGGTAAAAACTCTTATCTTGAAAATCTGGTAACTAAGAGTCATGTTGAATATATATTATATATAACCAACCCTTACACACAGGATACAAAGAAAGGAAATGAGCACCTGTTTTTGTAAAATGGCTCAGGGAGCGACCCGTTGAGCATCACTTGGACCACACCGCAGGCAGCTTCTGCAAACTTGAAAAAGAAGTCCATCAGCTGTACCGTGGCAGCGCATACCTTTAATCCCAGCACTCAGGAGGCAGAGGCAGGTGGATCTCTGTGATTTGAGGCCAGCCTGGTCTACAGAAGGAGTTCTGGCACAGCCAAAGCTACACAGAGCAATCCTGAAAAACCAAAACTGAAAAAGAAAAAGGTTCACCATTATCCCCCAGCAATTCCATCCGAAAGAGTACTTAGCAGTAGCTAGAGAGGGAGAATAGCCTCCGAAGTTCTAGCACAAGAGCAGTGAATCTCTCCAATAGTCTCCGCCACTGGAAGAATTTGCTTTGCATGAGTTCTTGATGCAGCTATGGCTGTCTGTAAATGGCACAGGCATTGGAAGGCTGGAGTGGGAGACAGAGTATCTCCAGAGGAAGGAAATCAACGCACTCACTTGGTGTCTTGCAATGTAGATGATACATCTTATTTAGCAGAAGCAAGATGAGCAACTTAGGGGTAAGGGAAAAGGAACACTCTGGAAAAGGAAATTCAAGTAAGAGCCAGTGACCCCGAGGTTCTAAAAAGGCACAAAGAGGCAGGGGGGTTGCTTGATTGAATGAACATGGTTGAGCCATGAGTTTTGTTTCTTCACGCAACCAACGTTCATCTGGAAAATGTGCTGAGTCCTGGAGGAAACCATGTGAAAAGGTGCTGTCCAGCTTCCTCTGGTGACAAACCCAGACCTGGGACTTCCGTGGCCTTCCACGACACCTGATCACATTACCTAAGGACATTGCATTGCGAGGGTAAGTTGAACAGCTTTACCCATCGGTACGAAGAGCTTTGTGAGAAAGGAGAATTTGGCTTCCCATGTGCTTCTAGCACCTTCAGGGCTAGTACAAGACACAGAGTAGGTTTTGCTCAGTAAAACTGTAAGAAAGGGAAAATGGCAGAAAAAGAAAGTTACTCTGTACTAAAGATTATAAAAGAGCAAGGAAGTGCCATACAGAGGACAGAGCCCATGTCTCGAGGAGTAGGTGAGAATCCACCAGGTGCATTTGTGACTGGAAGGGGCCCCTGTTTTAGGAGAACAGTAGTACTTGTGAGGAAAAATGCAGTGGATATTGAAAAGTCAGTTCATGGAAGGCCATGTACTTTGTTAGGATTTTGGACATTATTCCACAGGTGACTTGAATACCACTGAAAGATTTTGGGCTGAATCTTGAAATCCAGTTGTGCTTGTGTAGCCACAGAGGGAGATGAGCAGAGGGACAGAGCCCTAATCTTATGATTATCATTAAGTACTGAGTCAGGAGAGCACTGGGCCAGACACAAGGTAAACATTGGTTAGTTGGCCTCAAGGTCACGAAGTCATCTGGGGATTCAAACCTGTAGAACCATCCTTAGTGTCAAAGAGAGGGATGGATGAGCCTGTGTGCCTTCATCAAAGAAACTCTGGCAACAATCAAGGTGCAGATGCCACAGTGTCTCAAAACCACTGAGCTCTTAGTACCAAAGGCTGAGATGGGACTACAAGAAAGTACTTATATAAAGCATGGTAGAAGGTTCTAGAGATGATGTGGCTGTAAAACACATCCCAGAGTGATAACACAAATGAAAAACATCCTCTGAAAAAGCAAGCAAACAAAAATCAACAGTGTCTTTGTATTTTCAAAACATGCAGGAAGTCTTCAACAAACATTTGTTGAAAGGGTGAGTTTAATTACTTAAGAAGATAATGGTATTTTATTTAAATGCAGCAATAACTATTTATAATATGTATATATTGACCTTCATTTGATGGAGATGAAATGAGGAACCTATGATTAGAATGTCTAACAAAATTGTTCATTAAAATATGTCCCCTAAGAACAAGGCCCTCTGAATCAACTAAGCAAGGCTCATATGAACCCACAGGGTTTACATGGATCTGTACCAGGTCCTCTGTGCATATATTATGGCTTTCAGTTTAGTGTTTTTATGAGACTCCTGAGTGTGTGAGCAAGGGGGGTCTCTGGTTTTGGTGCCTGTTCTTGGGATGCTTTTCATTCTGTTGGGTTGCCTTGTCCAGCCTCAATGTGATGATTTTTGCTTTATCTTATTTTATTTTATTTTGCCATGTTTGGTGGTTATCTCTTAGAAGCCTGTTTTTTTTTTTGTTTGTTTGTTTGTTTGTTTGTTTGTTTTTCCTAGTGAGAGACAGAAAGGGAATGGGCCTGGATGGGAGGGGAGGTAGGGAGGAACTGGGAGGGGTAGAGGGAGAGGATACTATAATCAAGATATATGGAATAAAGAAAGGATCTATTTTCAATAAAAGAGGGAAATGAAAAAAATAACTAACTGAACTACTTACTGCTACTAAAGAATGATATCCTCTCACTTCCGGTTAATTCTCCATCTCAGTACACTCCTGAGTCCCCTTAGGGTAGGAATTTAGTTGATACCAGAAGTTAAAGAACAGCAAACATAAATTCAGGCAAGTGTTCTACCACTGATCTCATTTCCAGCCCCTAACCTGCCATTCAAAAGACATAACCAGTAGGCAGACAGCATGCAGAACACAGGCTATTGCTCTAAGATGAGACTGACCTACACTAGGATCTCATACCTGTTACTTACCAGCCAATGTTCTTAGGTTAGTCTCTTTTAAGACAATTTTATTAGTCCTTCAATACTTTTTTTACTATGAGTTTTTACCATATTCATCACTTGCCCAACTCCTCCCACATCTACCTCCCCACCAACCAACATCATGTCCTCCTTTTCTTTCCTACCCATCAAGTCCAACTTCTTTTGGGTTGATAGTCACGTGTGGCCTGCCCCCAGAGCATGGTTGGCCTACCCTGGCAACACTCACAGAAAACTGACTCTTCTCCCAACAGTTATCGGTTGCCAGTTGTTCCCTTGCTAGTGGAGACTTTGTGCCCACCTCACCTCTTCATGCTGAGAGTTGGTACAAATGTTGTGCATGCTCTCATGACTGCTATGAGCTCATATGTGCAACTGCCCTTCTCTGTGCATAGGGCACTGTTGCCTTTACTCATTCACTGCCTCTGGCCCTTACAGTTTCTCTGTCCCTTCTTCTGTATTGATTCCCAAGTTCCATAAGCTAAAAATACTAGTTTCTTCACGGCTAGTGTGACAATTTGTTCAGTTGTTATACAACCTATTGGGAGAATGAAATGGGAATAACATAGAGACATAGAGCATGTTGAGCGTAAAATTTATATGTTGCTATGGTTTGAATGTGTGTGTGTTTTTTTTCTCACTCTCAAACCCTAATTCATAAGTTGGAAACTGGGACCATTGTGAGCTTGTTGACAGGTAGGCATTTGGAAGTCAAGTATAAGGGCTCTGCACTCATGAATGGAATCAATACTCTTGGACAGGGGCTCAGAGAAGTTCTTTGGGCATCTTTTGTCTTCTAACATGTGTGGACACAGGAGTTTGCCTGTGAGAAGCACAGATCATGTTTCATTAGACATCAGATCTGCTATGACCTTGACCTGGCTGAGGTCCTTTGGAAATTAGACAACCTTAGCTTTTTTTTTTAAATTTTTTTTATGTTGTTGTTGTTAAAGCAGTGCAAATGGACAGAGGTGTGTTACTGACAAATCCAAGTCTCCATCTGCCACACTTCCTCACATGTGTGTTTAATTAAAATATAAAATCAATATGTTTAGACTCCCCCTACCCCACCCCCCGCCGCCCCCATTTTCTTTCTTGATTCTTTTCATTCTTTTTCCCTGTGATCTAACTACAAAGGAGTTTTTTTTTTTTTTTTTTTTTTTCTTGCACAGATGCAACTAATGAGAGAAAAGGAAACTATGCTGACTGAAGAGAGATGTAAATATGGAGTGAGACCACTCATGTTTCTCAACCCAGATTCTACATCCGGGATCAGTGAGTGCCTTCTATGCTTGCTTACACCCTCATTCAGCCACCTACAATGTGGCCATGATATTGATGGTTTTTCATATGGTTGTTGGGAGGGTAGAGTTTCCTCTTGCAAAGAGCTGGACACATATTAAGTGGTCTATAAGTGCAGATTATTAAGACTGTTCCAGAAATTGAATCAATGCCTGGGTCCCAGGACTAAGCCAAGCCTAGCATTCTGGTAGACACTGCCAGTGAATGCTATCTACTCATTGGGTATATGGATTCTTCTCCTGGGTTCCTAAAGCCTTCATAGGTGTTCTGAAGTTGTGTGGGTAAGTTCTGTGGCATGTATCTCTGAAATTTTGCTTTCAGCAAAAGTTTCCACAACTTCATACCTGAAAGGATCTATGACTTCCCCAAAACTGTCAAAAATCAACCAATCATTGACCAGACAGCATCTTTAGTCAAAACTCTAGAATTTAAATGTTTGGGACTTACCTTTTTGGAAATCACATCCCAGAACATAGACACAGAGTTGTTGGGACAGTTTTCATTCCATTGTGGGCAAGAGTCATAGTTCATATCTAAAACACATAGTTTATAGACAATAGTTAAAGTAGGGGGAAAAGTGTATCTTTGGGCTTCGTTCTTGGCTGTCCAATCTCACAGTGGGATCATTTTCCAACAGCACCTGTGCCAAGACAAAGGCTGGAGAACGGACACATCTCAACTCAATTTAACTAAGTGTCCCCTGAATTCCTTCCAACTCCTTACCTCCCCTTCCAGATCCCAGACGGGAACACTGTGATGGGTTTTGACTCACCATTCTGGGAAATGGCAACAAAGTCCACCCTAAAGACACTAGCCCCCATCACTCCCCCAGAGTCCGGGAACACTTAGAGAGAAGGCCTGGCTGTTTCTGGAAGAAGACAATTTCCCCAGACAGTCCTCTGATTTCTGGCAGTTCCCTCTTGTGGAGAATTTCCTTCTCAACCTCCATAAGTTTGAGGGCTCAAGTGGTCTCAGGCTTTCTATAGCCAACATAACAAAACAGACTCAGCCCTTGGTATAGAGTGTGAATACATGTATTCTATGACTCTGTGCTCAAGGTTATCTGAGGTTTTATATATATATATATATACACACTTTTACAATATATGTATATATAAAAACATTTTCTGAGGGTCAGGTTCTGGAGATAGAGGGTTAAATCAGATGGAAGTCCTGCCTCATGTGGCATGTAATGCAATGAAGTCAAATCATCACAGAAAGAGTAACTTGGGATGTGCAAAATAACCAGAAAAAGAAATCAGGTTGAAATTTGCTTTGAAGAAGAATCATTGTCTTCAGACAGACTCTAAAGAGAAGGGCACCTTATGTCGATGGCATGTGCAGAGGCAAAGATCTGTATTGAGCTTTGATCAGAAAAGGGAATGGAGGAGGAAATGGTGGAAGATGAGGCATCTGAGACACAGGTCAGGCCAGACCAAGAATTTGGACCATTAGCCTAACTAAGGGCAATAGAGAGACTGTTAGGTTTTAGAGGGAGATAGGCAGAATCACATTTTCACTGTAAGAAAAACTATGCAGTATCAGATGGAGACTGACCTAGAGGAGGGATCAGTAAAACATTATAGCATTCCCAGCAGGAAGGAGAGGGTGTTAGTGTGCTGGACCATGGCATCACCTTAAGATGCCCATGTAAAATGTCTCACATATAATCATCTTTTTTATATCTCACATATAATGTCTTTTTATATCCAAACATTACACTGTATACCTCAAAACATTTTTTAAAACATGACCCAGAGTTTTGTTCAAGAACACATAATGTAGAATGAAGTAATTTATAAAGGTTATGGGGGAGGGGGTCATTCCTTGCCCCCCCCCAAAAAAAAGAGGAAGAGAAAGAGGAAATGGAAAGGGAAGAGGGAGAATAGCCAAGTGGGAGATATGGGGGAAAGGGAGTACACAAAGGAGGTAGCGAGGGAGAATAAGGGAGAAACTGGATTTGGGGGTGTCTTACCTCAGCAGCACTGTAAAGTAGCACTGTGATTTGACACACTGGCATCACCAATGCTCACAATAAATTTAATTCTCTACTGCACTGTGTTGAGTTGATGGCCCCTCTAAGGGGAGCTGGGACCACAAGGGAGCCCGCCCTTCATGAATGGATTAATGACTTCCTCGGGAGATCGGGTTGTTTTCCTCTAGACTGCATTAGATCTAATGGGACTGGATTGGCTATCACAAAACTGAGCTTCTTTGGCTGTCCTGCTTCCCCCCTCTTACCTCCACATGTACACCCACTCTTCAGAGGTCAAGAACAACCCTAAACCCTGAAGATGATGTTTCAAGATGTCAGCAATTGCTGTTTTAAAAGAGCCTGACCTGTCGTCGAGGGCACTGGTGGCATTAGGGTATGTGCCTACTGATCTTTCACGTTCCCTTTCCCAGCTCAAAGCTGAATTCCTATTCACCCTGAACCATCCATCCCAGGTGGTTCAGATCCTTACCAGAAGTACTGGGGTCTCCACACCACGTGAGGTTATCAGCAATGTAGCCCAGCAGCGTGTCCTCCAGGGTGAACATCTTCCCCTGGACCCTGGTATACTGATGGGCCAGGTCTTTAGATTTACTCCAAAAGAGACTCTGAGAAAGAATAAACACACATTTCAGTAGGTCCAAAAATAAATATAAGAGCTGGAGGTGTGGGTCAACAGGAAAATGAGTGCTAATACATGCCAGGCTCTGGGTTCCATCCCCAGCACTACCATAAACAAAAACAAACAAATCTGCCTTTTGTAAATAAAAGAAAGTAGAAACTATCAGAGTAGATCGCTCGCACTAAAGATAGACACGTCAGCTTGGTTATTTTTACCACCACTTGCTCTGTCCAGAGCACTGCACTCGGCACTCTGGCGAAGGAGCAACAGAAACCTCCAGCTCCCTAACAGTGGCATGAGAGGGGATAGTTGTGAGTGGTTTGAAGGCTACACTTAGTTTCAGACACATGAAGTTTCCTCAAGCCCAGTCTCTGGAAGAGCTGTACTCATGAGAGCTGTTTTCTTGTGTGTTGAAAGGCTCAGACACCAGGCTTCTTTGACTCCAAGCCTTGTCCTGTTTACATTTCAGCTGCTCGTGTTTTTAAAGAGTAAGGTGGTTTCTTTTCACTGAAACTCACCAAGCCTGAGCTTCCCTGCTGGGGAAATAAGGACTCAGATACTGGTTTGCCTGCTCCATAGGATGGTTCTGAAGAGCTAAGTTGTAAAGAACAAAATCGCTCTTCCAATGAAACAACTTGGCCTTGTGTTATCAGGCACTCATTTGTTACTATTAGGAAACCAGGGCAAAGTCCCACAATCACACTAAGTCTGCTTTACTTTTCTTTGAGTGGGATGGGGTTGATGATTGAGTCTCTTTCTTCTCCGTCCCCATCTCTCTCTACCTTCCTTCCCCACATGTTCTAAACCGTGATGATACGCTAGTTCTCCAAAGCCCGCCCCTACCAATACAATCTCACCAACCATATCAAATGATGCCCAATGTCAAAGTCTTCTGTCACTCCGCCTCCTAACTTTGGTCCTGGGACCTCTGCCCTCTGGCTTCTAGTCTAAATGTTAAAAGGAGTACCGTGCCCTCATTACCGTATTACATGGTATAGTCTGAGTGACGAGTTTAACTAGCGGCTCATAGTCTTCTCTCGTGATGTTGCAAGGGTTCTTGGAAACAAATGCTCTTTTGAATGTACTCAGGATCTTCTTGCAGTCCTGATCTCTACAAAATGAAACATGGAAAAGAGATTTTTTTACAAATATTATTGAAAGGTCTGGAGAGATGGTTCACTGGTGAAGGGTGTGCCCGCAGAATGCCTCACAACTGTGTGTTCAGTTCCAGAGGACCTAATGCCTTCATGTGGCCTCTATAGACACTGCACACACATGGTACATGAACATACATACAGGCAAAACAACTCTACACATCAAATAAAAAGTAATCTTAGGGACTGAAGAGACGGCTCTGCAGTTAAAAGCACTGGCTGCTCTTCCAGAGGACCCGGGTTCAATTCCTAGTACCCACACAGCAGCTTACAACTGTCTACAACTCCACTTCTGGGGGATCTGACACCTCACACAGATACACATGCAAGCAAAACACCAATGCACATAAAATACAAGTGAGTACATTAAAAGTTAAAAAAAAAAAAGAAAGACATTAAAAAAAATCTTTTAAGAAATATTTTATTTATTCATATTACATCTCAATTGTTATCCCATCCCTTGTATCCTCCCATTCCTCCCTCTCTCCCGCTTTCCCCTACCCCTCCTCCCCTGTGTCTGTGACTGAGGGAGACCTCCACCCCCTGTATATGCTCATAGGGTATCAAGTCTCTTCTTGGTAGCCTGCTATCCTTCCTCTGAGTGCCACCAGGTCTCCTCATCAAGGGGATGTGGTCAAAAATGGGGCACCAGAGTTTGTGTGACAGTCAGTCTCCACTCCCTACTTAAAGAAACGCTCAGCATCATTAGTCATCAGAGAAATGCAAATCAAAATTTTAAAAATCTTTATAAGATATTTTTGGAGCATAGATAGCAGCAAGTACCCTTCTGGGAATCATATACTCAATGGCAGTCAGTCCTAGACAGCATCCTATCTGATGTGTACAACATCCCTATGATATGGAAATCATCCAAGGTTGAGGCTTAGTGAGATTAAAGTGACCCAAGTGCCCAATAATATTAAGAAGAAGATGTGAAGAAAACCAGTGTTTTCTTTCTCATTCTATATCTTGTATAAAAGCGCTTAAGGTTTCTTAGAGCCTTCAGAAAAGGCAAGTTTTCAAAATAGCTAGTAGAGAGGACGGAATGTTCCCAACACAGAGACGTCATGAATATGTGAGGTGACAGAGTTGCCAATCACTATAATCTGATTATATACATTGTATACAGGGACTTAAATACCACATTGTGGCCATAAATATGTCCAATTACTATGTGTCGATTTACACTTTAAATAAGTAGTGTCATTGCAGTTGGACTTGTCACTGTACAGCAGTGATCAGCAGGCCGTGCATTCATAGCCACACCACCCCAGCAGCTCTGACCCTGGTTATGTTTGAGAATCAATGGATACAAACGAAAATGTAAAAGGTCCAATAGAGTTTCTTTTCAAAGTCTAGACAGAATAGTTTAAGTTCATCACCTTTGAAAACTATGCCAGGAAATCATTAGTGACCTCTCTTTGCATTCCCTTTACATACATAAAAAGAAAAAGTTATGACATCATGTACTTTACTGTCAGTCGAAATTTATGGAGTACCATCACAGGCAATTTGCAAAATAGACATTTGGCAGAGCCTTTACTTTCAGGGTTTAATGTTTTAATTCCAGTAATTAATGCAGTGGCCTTCTCAAGAACTCTCTGTTCTAAGCTCCAACTGTCATAAAAAGCTCCTCTGCTTTTTTTCTTTGTAGCTTCTGCAGGACTTCAGGCAGAATAAGATGGGAGAGCTAGAACAGTTTTCCACTTCAAAAAGGGCCTGGTAGGAAAAAGAAGCCATTCAGGGATGAGAACCTACTACACATCACACTTCTTCATCAACAAACTCTTATTTAAGCACCAAAACTCACATCCCTCACAAATTATTTTTATGTTTCTCTTGGGTCTTAGGTTCTAGTTCAAGAAATAGTAAAGATTCAAGAAATCCCAGGGTAGAACTTGAGGCGGGTCCTCGGTCAGTAGTGGAGACGGGAGCATTGCTTTTTACCCTGACTTGGAAGAGTTGGTTCTATGTGGACAAGTTTGTGATTCGAAGAGAAAAACAAAAACATCATCTTGCATACATTGTAAATACTGGTTTGTTTGTTTTTTTTAATCTCTCTACCCATTTAAAAAATTTGTTTCACTTGTAGCAAAATAAAAATAATGCTAGGATTCAAGTTTTAGGGACAAGTTCCTACAGTAACACACTTTGAAATTGTTCTTTTACAACTAAAAACTTTTTTTTTTTCTTTATAGAAAGTTAATCGTGCCCAGAGGTGTTACTGGCTGCCATCTTTATGAGTCAATCTGGGTATGCCCCAAAACGCTCCTGCCTACCACTGCTATCCTGCAAATGTATGCTTCACAGTCCTGAGCTGAGCATGCCCTTAAAAACTGTGCTCCAGCTTTTCTTCTTGGGCCTGCTGTTTGCAGTGAGTCTTTCTCCAGTCTTATCTCTCATTTCTCAGCTAAGCTTGCCTTTAGTTTGCACTCTTCTAGATGCAAACTTTGCTTTGGTTATAATAACAAAATGTATGAGTGTCTCGAACGACAGACACATAACACTATTGTAGTAACAGTACTGGGTCGTTTGGTTTTGTTTTTGTAGTACGAGGAATTAAACTCACAGTATCATGAGCGCTAGGCAAATGCTTTACCACCTTCTCGTCCCATCTTGACTGTTTTTAACTGTACAGATAAGTACAGCCATGATGTTTTGCAAACCATTAGCATTAACACCCCACCCTTCCTCTGCCCATTCCCTGGCTACCACAATCCTTTCTGTTTCCTTCATTTTGACTATGCTAGGTATCTCACAAAACCGGAATCTTCACAGATGGCTCATTTTGCTTCGCATGATGTTCTCAGGGTATTTATGTCATATCACTTCTTAACTAGAGTTACTACTGCTGTGATGAGGTTACCCCACGAACGAGGCAACTTATAAAAAAGAAAGCTTTTAGTTGGGGACTTGCTTAGAGTTTCAGAGAGTGAGGCCATGACCACCGAGGCAGGGAGGGTGGTGTCAGGTGGGCAGACATGGTGCTGGAGCAGTAGCTAAGAAGTTACATCCTTATCTGCAAGCAGCAGGCAGAAAGAAACAGAGCAAGAGCAGGTTCTGGCATAGGCTTTTGAAACCTTGAAGTCCACTCCCACTGGCACATCTCCAATAGGGCAACATTTTCTATCATTCCTAAATAATTCAACTGAGAATCAAGCATTCAAATATTTGAGTCTATGGGGACTGTTCCCATTCAAACGACCACATAGTATTATTAAATTTCCTTCCCTTTGAAGGCTGAATAATATTCCACTGTAAAATGACCTCAGTTTGTCTGTCTGCTCATCACTCAATGGACATGTAGATTGTTTCTTCCTTACATTATTTTGGTCCATATTTCCTGGGGGACTGCCGTAAGTCCCACAGGATGTCCAGGATGCTGTCAAGATAAACATTCCTGTCCTTGGGGCACTTGAACATAGAAAAGAAAAACAGTACACAGTATTGGAGTAAATATCTTTGGTCCTGACGTGAGTGTTGTCTCTCACTGCTGGGTCTTTTTTCCATCATCCATCATCTTTTTACATCCATTATCCAGTTAAGGACTGTGTAATCAGGTAATACTGAGCACAGGTATCCCTTCCTCATCCCGAAGCCCAAGGATGTGAAATCTGTGGTAAGGAAGGAGGCCTGCAGACCCATTGCAATGAACTTTTTCACCAACTTTAAAATAAGTCCTTGTTAAGAAGTGCACAAACCACACAGAGATGCCAGGACCAGACTTCCCCAGGCAGGTCAAGGAGATTGGCAACAACAACAACAAAAAATCTCAGAAATGAAAAACAGATGGCTTGCCACACTAAGCTCCTTGGGCTCCCTTCTCTCCCTCAGATACACTCTTTTTAGACCAGAATAGAAGGAAGGTCATATGGTTCTTTGAGTTGCTGGAAGAAAGTGGATTTTCATTGTTTCAGAGTTCACTTTGTGCTATTTTTCTGGGAGTTATACCTTACAGGTGATATACTCAAGGGCATCCTACTAAGGGCCAGAAGAAATAAGGTTGTGTTCTGGCTGCTAGGGTCATCCTGCTACCCAGCAGCTAGACGATAAGGAGATGGGGCCAGTTCCCTGGTTTCTTTCTTTCCCTTGGGAACACCCATCCCCAGAGTGAGACAACTGGTAGCAGGTTGGTTGCCTCAGTTCCATCTCCCCTGTACCGGAAATGCGCAGGTTGTTTGCGGAGGAGATGTTGGGGAACGAAGGAGTAAAGGCTCTGACTTCAGAGAGCTCAAACAACATGACCTCATACCTAAACCACACCTTAAGTTTCTTCAGTTCGACACAACACCAACATCAGATAAAGCAATGATGGATTATTTTCTCTCTTTGGCTTTTTGAGACAGGCTTTCTCTGTGTAGTCTTGGCTCTCATGTGCTTGCTTTGGAGACCAGGCTAGCCTCGAACTCACAAGAATCCACCTGCCTCTGCAATGGTAGATTTTAATTTGAATACAGACAAAAAGAAATCACAAACGTGAAGTGATTGCTGCATCTTAACTTGTACAAACCTTGGCCTTCGTCATGTTTTCAGCCTGCTAGAGAGAACTTTATCAAGATTTCGTATCAGAGAATCAGGCTCATCCTGTCGACCCCCTGACACTGTCCAGGTAAAGCCAGCCTCCTTGAATCTTTCCTGAAACTCTTAAAGCCATGCCAAAGCCCCCAAGTTCCCTGGAAACCACTCCCTGCCCCAGTGCTTTTCTTCTTACGGAGAGCAACAAACTCCACCCACACAACTATAGACTGCTCCCAGTGGTCCTGGGTTAAGGTCTGGATCAGTGGTTCTCAGCCTTCCTAATGCTTTATGTA
Organism: Acomys russatus; assembly: GCF_903995435.1. NCBI lineage: Eukaryota > Metazoa > Chordata > Mammalia > Rodentia > Muridae > Acomys > Acomys russatus. The sequence continues at coordinate 34,736,068 of NC_067158.1, read as the reverse complement.
GAACCCCCCACCATAAAATTATTTTGTTACTACTTAATAATTGTAAATCTGCTACTGCTATGAGTGGTAGTGTAGACACCTGATGTAGGGTATCTGAAATGCAACCCCTGTGAAAGGGTCATTTGACCCCCAAATGGATCTCCACCCACAACCCCAAGTTGTTGGTTGATTCCAGGTGGCCAAAGATGGAAAGTGGCAATAAAGGAAAAGAGTGACAGTCGTGACCATGCCATATGTTCTCTGTGATCTAAATGTTGCCCGACATGCCAGTGACTCACGCTTACATCAAAATCTCACACCAGCCAGTGAGGAGGACTCCATGTCTCTTACTTAGAAGAGACCAGAGCTCAGAGCAGCTTAGCTCCTGTCTGAGGTCAGTTAGCCAGTGCCAGAACAGCCTTTCAGGCCAGGTCTTGCTCTTTTTGCTAGACAATGCTGCCCCACAGGAAAATCAAAGGTATGCACCTACATTCCAAATAGAGAGGCCTCTAGAAGAAAAGAAGATCATGGTTCCTAGGTCATAGGAAACATTCAAGATTAGAACTGGACAGTCATTTCTAGATTCTAGAATAGCATGAGCGGGATAGAAAAGGTAAAAGAAAAGTCTTGTGCTGAGGGGAAAATATATATACATACATGTATATATATTTGATTGCTAAACCTACTTGTTATTGTTGTAATTTCTTTTTCTCTCATATATTACATCCTGACCACACTTTCCCTTTCCTCCTATCCTTCTAGTTCCTCCTCCACTCACCCACTCCCTCCTCCTTCATTTCCCTTCAGAAAAGGGCAGGCCTCCCAGGGATATCAACCAAACATGACGTACGTATCACATTGCAATAAGACTAGGCACCTCCTCTCATATTGAGGCTAAGCAAGACAACCACGTGAGAGGAAAAGGGTCCCAAAAGTAGACAAAAGAGTCAGAGACAGCCCCTGCTCCCACTCCTAGGAGTCCCACAAGAAGACCAGGCTACACAACCATAACTATGTGCAGAGGGCCTAGGTCAGACCTATGCTGGCTCCTGATTGTTGATTCAGTCTCTGTGAGCACCTATGGGGCCAGATTAATAGATTCCTTGGTTAGGGTTTCTTGTGGTGCCCTTTACCCCATCTAGTTCCTACAACCTTCCTTTCCCACAGGATTTCCTGAGCTCCGCCTAATGTTTGGCTATGGATCTCTGTATCTATTTCCATCAGCTGTTGGATGAAGCCTCTTTGATGACAGTTATGCTAGGCTCCTGTATATTGAGCATAGTAGAATATCTGGCTTTTGTTCTGGTCATGTTTGGTTCTATCGTAGGCGTCTGAGCCATCCAGCCTCCGGTTCCTAGCCCTCTAAGCAGCGCAGGCGTGGGCTCTCTCTTGTGGCATAGGTCTCACTGGTTGGCTACTCCCCCAATTTCTCCACCACCTTTACTCCAGCACATCTCGTAGGCAGGACACTTGTATGTCGAAAGTTCTGAGGCTGGATTGGTGTCCCAATTCCTCTACTGGAAGTTTTGACTGGTTCGAGATGGTTGGCTCAGGTTCCATATCCTCATTACTGGGAGTCTTAGCTAGAGTTTACCATTCTAGATTCCTGGGAATTTCCATTGCACTAGGTTTCTACCTTACCTCCCAAATGCCCCCCAATTTCAGTTGTCTCTCCCAGTACTCTCTCCCTCCGTCTTCCCTTGACCTGATTCTTCCAGTCCCCATTTCTACCCACCCCCAATCCACCCACAACATCTATTCTATTTCCCCTCTCCAGGAAGACTCATATGTCCCCTCATGTGGCCTCCTTGTTACATAGCCTTTCTGGGTCTGCAGATTGTAGCATGATTATTCTTTACTTTGCAGCTATGTGTTCCCTTCACTTATAAGTGAATACATACAGTGTTTGTCTTTCTGGGCCTTTAAACCCGGTTTTTATATAGAAAAGCCTGCACTGTCACTACTGTAAATATATACCACTCTCATAATAACCACATTTCTACCTTTCTCTTGGTTCTATGAACTTTGCAGCTAGTTGATTCTCCAAGTCTTTGCACAAAGAAAACAAGCAAGCCCACGGATTCTTGAATCTGAGGACACTGCAGCCTGTTTTTAGAGTAAAGACTGCCACCTTGTGGGAGAACCCGGTGATCGCTGAGATGCATGGAAGTAAGGAGGATTTTCTAAACAGGCTCTTGAAATGAGAAAACTCTTGAGGTTGAAGGTGTTTCTAGAAATGGCAAAATCACAAATCTGGAAAATGCTTAGTTGAAATCTGCAGTGTGCTAGGTGCGGAGGGTAAATTGGAAAACCAGACAAAGTCTATGAAAGTCATCGAGCATGCCAGAAAGTTACAAGTTCTGTGTGAAAATAGGGAGAAATGAGTAGGAGTGTTGGGGGAGGGGGCAGTGTTCAACGTTATAGAAAGTGGGAACATTGGGTGACATTGAGCAAAGAACTGAAAGGAGACAAAGCCTCAGAGCACTAACATCCACAGGGTTACTCCAGGGTAGAAGGCCCTAGTATCTGCTGCGTTCAAAGAAACCATTTGGCTGAGCAAAGCAATCAAGAAGGAGCTGATGGAAATAAAGGAAGAAAGGCAAACTTGACCTTTACCAGGGAATTCTATCTGCGGTGGAGTTAGAAGCAAATTTGTGCACAGGAAGTAGGAGATATCATTTAAATTCAAAAAGAGACTCCGCCTTCTTTGCAGGCTGTAGTCTGGAAGAAAGTTCGGGTGCAAGCAGGTAGATCAGTGCTCCTGACTTTGCACTGTGATGAAGGAAGGGAAAATATTGGTCAAGATGGGAAAATGTGTATGGCAGTGCATATCTTTAATTCCAGCACTTGGGAGGCAGAAGCAAGCTGATCTCTGAGTCCAAGGCCTGGTCTACAGAGGAAGTTCCAGGACAGCCAGAGCTACACAAAGAAACTGTCTTAAAATAGCAAAAACAAAGAAAAAGAAAAGTAAAAATAAGATGGGGAAAAAGTGATAGATTCTGAGCTCACTGTGGATTTTATGTGGACCAAGTATATGGGTTAGACAAATTATACAGTCAGTAACTAGAAGGCTTGGGGCTGAGACACTGGGAGGATGGGGACAACTGGAAGAGAGCTTCCAGCAGAAGTTGCCTTGACCACGGGTTTGGCTGGGAATAGTTGGAGCTTGAGATGCCTATACGACATCCAAAGGAAGTCATAGAATAGAAAAGTGGGCTTGTGGCAGGGACAAAGAAGAGATGGTGATGAACTCAATAGGACTGGGCTTCAAGGCTCATTAACATGAAGACGCTGGAAAATGAGACATGGACACCATCAAAAAGCAGAATGAAGGGTTGCAACAAATGCTCAGTGAACATAATATGTGAGGCTCGGGGGAGTGCTCCAGAGTGACAGATCCCCCTGATACGCCAAGGAAGAAGAAGACTGACCCAAGACCATTTGAAGTATTGGTCAGGAAGTTGTGCCAAGAACTGCATGGTTTCTACATGTGATGGCAGGGCCAGAGAGCATCTATTTTTCTCCCATTAATGTCTTTTTTTTTTTTTTCTCCCATTAATGTCAAACATATTATTTTGAGAATGTATTTGGGAGAACACTACCTTCACTTAAATAGAGTATAGATATGTCATAAGGAAAGCAGTGGGTCCACGCCCATCTTCCATATCCTCATTTTCCCTGCCCATTTCAAACATTAGCACGTTTTCTCTTAGGATACTAGCCAAGCTTCCTTACCCATCATCAGTTTGCTTGGAAATTTTTTTGAAAGTGTACATCAGAATGAAGCAACAAAACTTTCAGTCTTAGCAACCTTGTGACAGCCATTTGTAATCTCTTCAAATTCCTGTATTCTCTAAAACCTATGCACAATGTCACACATGCAAATGTACAGAATATACCAATACTTACTACATCAGTACAGTATAACTTTATCTGTTCTATGTGGAAGAGACTCCATCCTGAGAAAGGAGACCATAAACAGCCCTTTTCCCTTTTCTCATCTTCCTTTTGTTTTTTGAGGCAGGATCTCATGTAGCCCAGGCTAGCCTTGAACTCATCAGCTAGCTGAGGATGATCTTGAACTTCTGATGCTCCTGCTTCAACCTCCCACGTGCTGGGATTACACCACATCAAGTTTTATGAGGTGCTAAAGATGAAACTCAGGGCTCAATGCATATTAGAAAGTAGTCTGCCAGCAGAGTTACATCCCAGCACATAGCTTTGCTCTTCCTATAGCACCATTTTAGGAATGAGCTTTTGGCAGGAGATGGGCAATGTCTTCTGTGATTAGAATCCTAATGACTTTATCACTTTTCTCTGGGCCCTGCCTCCTAAAGACTTTCCCACCTCTTACATCATGATGCTGAGGGCTAAGCTCTGAGCACAAGCAAGCCCTTGGGCAATATACTCAAACTGTATCTATCCCTTCTAAAACATTATTATTCAAAACTATAACCATACCTTAAAAACTATTTTCAGCACCATATATATTTAGAGCAGTTTTGTGGTTTCACAAAAAGTTAAACACTCACCTGCCATTTGAGCCAGCTCTTTATTTCTGCATAGTTTCCCCCTCCCCCAGGAGATGAAAGACTAGAAAGAAAGAGCCTGGCTCTTACTGAGATGCTAAGCTGACCCTGGGGTCACCTCACTTCTGGATACATACATACATACATACATACATACATACATACATACATACACACACACACACACACATACACCTTATCCCAGTATCTCTGAATGTATACTTATTTGAAAATAAGACCTTTGCAGAACACACACACACACACACACACACACACACACACACACACACACACACGTATATACCTCTGAGTACATTTAGTGTGGCTTGAGATGAAATTATTTCATGGCTGATCACTTTGTACTGGATAATCAGTTAGAGAGCTCACTCAAGGGAGAGGGGAATTCACAGAAAGAAACCATCAGTTGAAGGGGGATGTTACTACAGGGTTGGAAGGAGGCAAGGAAAGAAAGAAAGAAAGTGATGCAATTATATTTAAATTAAAAAAAAAACTTTAATACAAATTTAAACTGCGATGATCAATTTTATATGAAATCCTGAGGCTATTTGATATCCCATATGACTGGGATCATATAAAAAAAAAGGAGAATTTGGGGCTGGGGAGATGCTCAGTGAGTAAAGTACATGCTGTGCCAACATAGGAGCGTGATGTCAGACCCTTAGCATTAATGTAAAAGTTAGGCATAGCTGCATATGAGAAACAGAGACAAGGGTGCCCAGTCCTTGGTGACAAGTCAGTCTAACCAAAGTCCCAGGTTCAGTGAGAGACCTTGTCTCATGATAAAATGGAGAGCAATGGAAGAAGAAACCCACCCTTGCTCTCTGGCCTATGTATGCACACGTGCATATGAACAGGTACAGCGAGAGCGAGAGAGCGCGCGCGAGAGAGAGAGACAGACAGACTGAGAGAGAGACAGACAGACAGACAGACAGACTGAGAGAGAGACAGAGACAGAGAGACAGAGACAGAGAGGAGAAGGAGAAAGAGGAAGAGGAGAGGAGGAGGGAGAGAGAGGAAAAGTTGGATATAAAGACAAACATGCCTGTACAGAGAGAATGCAATAGGAAGACTATCAGGAAACTCCTCCCACCCAGGAAGGATGTGTAACAATTCTACACTGCTAGGAGAAAGTCACGAAACAGAGTCCCTCACAGCCTGCAGGAGCTGCCCCTGCGGGACCCATTTCTCACTTCAAGAAATACCGACTGTCAGGTAGTACGTTTCTATTTTGAAGCCACATGTGTAGAAAGCACCTTTCTAGCAAACTAAAGAGCCAGTGAAAGTACCCGAAGCACATTTTATGCCTCATATTTGTGCATAGATAAAGGCCATCAAAATTGTAAAATATCCTCCACTGGGAAAAAACCTGTTAATTCCACAGAATGAAAGTGTGCAATGAACACAAATTAAGATCAGGCTGGAGCTGATACCTTCTCTCACTGTATGGGTGATCATCAAGCTGAGGACACCTGGCAGAGTCAGGGGGTGAGGAAACGGAAACGCCTGTGTCAACTGCCCTGAAGAGACAAATTGGGCTTTTTTTTTTCCCCCTCAAAAAATTGTATGTTTTAACTTAGCAAATTTACTCCTTAGGATTGTATCTTACACACACACACACACACACACACACACACACACACACACACACACACACACACTTTATCCTAGCATTGCTTAGGAAATATTGCAAAAAAAAATAAAATAAAAGCACTGAAAATGCCCTGAATGTAAATCTAGAGTGCGGAAAATTCATCTGGTGTGACTCTGTCACCTGTGAAAATGAGACCCAGCTGTGCTCACCCTCAAGCACACTGTTCAGTGTGAAGGAAGCAGGAAGTGAGACATAGGGAGACAACATGTTGAAAACAAGAGTGTATGCTGCCTTGTGCTCGGAACATTTCTAGACTATGTGCTGCCCCACCCCACCCCACCCACCCCACCCTACCTCACCCACCCCACACCACCCCACGCCACCCCCTGCTGCTACTGGTTCATCCTGGTGCTATATTTGCTGTTGCCTTTGCTATTGCTGGTATTTTGGTTTGCTAGACTGCTGGATAGTCTGATGAAAAAGATTGGACTTGCCCCCAAGGAACCCAACATCCCTAATCAGCAGGAAGTAGCCTAGGGAGGTCTATACCTCCTTTCCCCTCTAGCTTTCTTTCTCTCCTGCCTAGTGTGGGGGGTGTTGGAAGGATTTAGGGTGGGGTAAGGGTGAGAAGGGAGGTAGAGGTAGAAGAACTCACATAAAATAGATGTTTGTTTTTTTTAAACAAACAAAAATATGCCTACAGCTACAGAAGAAACAAATGGCATAGTTAGTCTCCAGGAAAAAGGGGAAAAGAAATTGAAGGAGGTATTTTTGTAACTATTTATCTATAACTGCCCATTTCTTTAAAAACAAAAAGAAAGCTAAGACATAATATGGCATTTTTTTTCTATTGTTTTTTTGAACAAAAAGGTATGTTCCTAACATTCCATGGACATCTCAGTGTGCCTTAAATATTCATGATTTAACTTTCCTAACTTTAAGACATTGGCGGAAGACACTGGCTGAGATTTATGAATTGGAGATTGAGATGAATCTTTTGGTGCATGAAGAATGAGAAAAAGTTGACTTGGCAAATGCAAAATGCACAGCTTGTGACTGTGAATTGATCTGCTCGGACCTCGAGATTGCAGAATGCCTTTGAAAAAAGGGTTACAGCAAGAAAGCCATCCCCAAAATAGAATCCTCTGTCTTTACTAAGTCGCAGCCTCCCTTCCTGTCTTTAAATCTCTACCAACTCTGTGCTTTCTGCCTCTGTCCTTGAAGGACTTCCAAGGAGATTTCATCACTGACAATTTAGATACCTGGACAGATCATTCAACTTACTCTCAGGAATCAAGATGTTCAATCTTACTATGAATTTCACCCTATGAAGTGACAAAGACAAAAATGCCTTCATAATATTTGTTTGATAGTCATAATGAGAAAGAGGGGGAGGCAATTGAACAGAGAGTACAAGGAAGAATCTGGGTAACAGCCATGGAAGTGTATACCTGGAGTGACGTTCTTTCTTCAAACTGGGTTAGACCAACCATTTCAATAGATTCCGGGATCACCGTGCTATTTGGCTTTTGTTGACACAAGCCACACATGCCTGGAAGAGGGGGGCTGAGCTGAAGGGTTGTCTGTCTGTGTTAGACTGGTCCCATGGGCATATCAGTGGATTGTTTTCTTCACTGCTGATTGATGTGAGAAGACCCAGATCACTGTGGGCAGTGCCAGCCAGGGCAGGCAAGCCTGGGCTACATAGGAAAGATAGCAGAGCAAGCCACAGAGAGCAAGCCAGGAAGCAGCATCCCTCAATGATTTTGACGCAGTTCCTGCCTTGATAGCCTACTGTGAGTCCCTGCCTCCTGGAAAATCAAACATTCCCTTTCTCTCACTAAGTTGTTTTTTTCGCCATGGTGTTCATCATAGCAACAGAAAGCACACTAGGACAATAGTACGTGTAGATTCACAGTCTTGCATGTGCATATACCACGTCTGACACATTATGGTGAGAAAGGAAAAAAAAAAAAACACCATAACAATTAAAAATGTTTTGTTACAAACTATTTTAACTGCATTGTTAAAACTGCTTAATGATGGAGCTATCTGTTTAAGCAGTATACGTTTTAAATAGTGCTGCTGCCACAATTTAGGATTCTAACCAGGGGGATTAATTAGTCTCACATTCTTCATCTTGTATTTAAAACTTTAAGCATGTGTCTTATAGTGGGAATGCTTCCTTTTCATTGTTAGGAAAACAAAGTTAGTCCTTAAAGGGGATAAATATGCTCGTGTCCTGTTTGGTTGACTCTTCGTATTTGACCTCAGTTATCGCCTTCCTGTCTCTTCATCGCCTCCTCCAAAGTGGGTATTATTGGTAAAATGATTCCCTTATTTCCATCCATGTCAGTGTACGAATATGACCACCTTCCCCTTTCTGGCCGTTTGTAACACATGTGCACAGGAAACTGATTCTTCATCTTTCACTCTGCTTCCTGTTCTGTTTTGTTTTCTCAACATCTTAAACCTATTCCTGTCACCACTTCTTTGAGAAAACTGATCTTCTCCATCTTCTTACCTGATTCATTCCTAAGTTGTTTCTCAAAGAACAGGCATCAGAGCTGATCAGCTCTGGAGTCATTTTGCTACTGATTTGGTGAAATAAACCCATTCCTCTCCAAGTTGCTTTGGGCTGTTGGTTTTATCCCAGCAACTGAAACCAAACTACAGCAATCATATATTTCTTTCTCTCAGGTGGATATGCCTTAAACTGTAAAAGAAATTGTCTTAACCGACCCTCTGGAGTTCAGGCAAGGACTTTTGTCTCCATCCACTTGGATGTGTATTGACCTTTTTGTAAATATGTTTTTAATTCCTATTACTAGTTATATACTTCCATTAAATTGTATGTAAGTAAGTTAGGTAAAGGAAAAATTAAAAACTACTTTTTCTATGAAAATTAAGTGATTATTTTGGTAAATAATGATTGTGTGTGAGCCTTTTGGGGGAAAAAGTGCTGCATTTGATATTGAGATTCTAATAGTAATGACCACAGGACTTTATGGATCTCTGGAAGCACTCTTCACTTGGTTTCTCAGCCTACTTGAAAGGCTCTGCCTCTCCAACAACCTCCCAGTTTCTTCCACTTTGTGTATCAGCTGTTAACCCATTTTTGTCCTTCCCAGAAAAATTCAGATGAAAGATGTATAGTGGCAAATGTTGTAGAGAGGGGTCAGACTCTGGGTACATTTGGGATGTGGTGGGGTGCGGGGGAGAGCTGACAAGACTCATGCCCAGGCTGTTCCCAAACTCCCCTTATAATCCAGGCTGACCTTAAACAGTCCTCAGGCTGACCTTAAACAGTGCTCAGGCTGACCTTAAACAGTGCTCCTGCTTTTTAATGATGAGATAAACTCACGCACCCGCACCAGCACCAGCCTAGACATAGTTTGATAGTAGAACCCACTTGATTTAGCATGTGATTGGATATGATGGGAAAGAGAAAAGTGATACAAGATTTTTGAGTTCAGCTACGGGAAAAGAAGTTTCTACTTCAAATAATGAAAGGATGGAGTGAAACAAATTGAGAAAGACACCAGGGATTTGGATTTGTACAAATAAGTTTTGTAATGCCCGCTGCCATCCAAGTGGAGATTTTTCAGTAGGCAGTTGGATTATGTCAGTCTTGGTGTAGCAAAGTTTTAGGTGAAGCTTTAAATTTGGAAGCAAATGGTTGTGTAGAGAGATTAAGGACAGAAAATGTTTCAAAGGGAGGGTGTGAAATCAACTCTTTCTGGTGATTCTGATTAGTCAAGTGAGATGAAGGCAGGAAACTGATAGCAGATTCATGAATCTAACAAGGTAAGTTTTAGGTAAATAGTTATGACCCTGGAATGGGTTAAAGAAAATTTAACTTCAGAGCCCCTGGATGGCTTTCTTCATTGTGTCTTTGTCTTGCTACTATCTATTCTCAGTGAGACAGCCAGCATGAACTTTAATTAAGCAGCAACCTGCCAGTACATCATATTTTCAAACACATCACTAGTGACATGAATCCTGTCTCTGAAGGTCAAAAGGGACCTTAAAGAGAGCTTATGTCACTTAGAATATAGTGTGCTGACAATAACAATGCCATACACATAAAATAAATATATAATAATTGCATATCACATATCAAGATAAAGCAAAAACATAATTAATTATATTGTTACTAGGGGCTAAGATTTCCAATATAAGATAAATTAGATATAAACATAAATTTAAGGTTATTAAGGCCCTGTACTTTTACTCCAGATTGAGATTATAAATGTGAACTCACAACGTGTCTCTCTCTCCTTTAAAAGACTATGTCTTCTAGCGGCCAGAGAGATGACTCGGCAGGTAAGATCACGTGCTGCTTTTCCAGGGGACTTGAGTTTGATTTCCATCACCCACGTCAGGCAGCTCACAACTGCCTGTAACACCAAGTTCAGGGGAATCTGACACTCTTTTCTGGCCTCCAAGGGCACTGGACTCACATGCACAAGCATACACATGTATATACATACTTTCAAAAATAAAATATTAAAAATAGTATCCTTGAGAATTACCCACTAAAGTCCAGAGAAATCATGCTATCTTGCAGTGAGTAGTGATGACACAATCTCTGGAGTTTTATTTCTGCCAACAGTGGTCAGGGTCCTGGGAATAATAGACAATCTCATCTTGAGGGCGGGACACTCACGCAGTAAGTTTGGGACACTTAGGACTGAGGGTTAGTTCTTGACCTGAGAACGTGCTCTCCTGCCTTGTGCATGAGAAGTTCCAGCTCTATGGTCCTGGGAGTCAAGCCTTATACCAGCAACCAGCCTAACCTGCTGGACTTTCGTCCCAGATTGAGTGTCACATCATTGGCTTTGAGGCCTCAGACTTGGGTCTGAGCGGTCTGCTGTCATCCTTAGGTCACCAGCCTTCAAAGGCCTGCTGTGAGACTCCCCAGGCATCATAATCACATGAGCCAGTTCTGCTAGTAAATCCTCCTCCTGGTCTGCCCCGCCACATCTTTTACTGCCTCTGTTTCTATGAAGAACCCTGACTAATACATTTGCCACCTGACTGATAAAGAGAAAGAATCAAGCACTTAACAGCCTTTTTTTTAATGAACTCTCTCTCTCTCAGGACATCCAGTGGAGAAAGGCCCTCCCCCACTTAAAAGAATTAAGTACATTGCAACGGACTCTCTCAGTTGGAAAATAGTGATTTGCTAATCCCTGTGGAGCTGGTCAGTCTTGGCCTCTTTTCTAGCCTCTAATGGGTCGAAGGATCATCAGATGCTATCAAACTAATGGGATGAAAAGTCATTGTGGAACTTGAGAACAGATGACCCAGGCACACAACGTCCAGCTCTAATACCCTTCAAACTGTGGGACGATGAGACATTATGGGCCTTTTGATGTGATGCTGGAAGGGAGGCTCCCTCTGCTCCATGCCCAAGTCTAACCAACTCTAACCTGCATGTCAGTTTATAGGCAATCCTGCTCCTAGAAGAGCATGTTAAACAGCAGCACAGAGGCTAGTGGGACTGTGCAACTCATCAAAACACTAGCTGTACAAGCCTGACCAACCCAGTTTGGTCACATGAAGGCGGAAGGAGAGAGCTGATCTCCCAAACATGCACCATGACACATGCACGTGTGCACTCATAGGCATAATACACACACATTCAGTGATATGGGATCAAATCAAAGCATAAAAATAAACACCACCACAAGAGTGTGAGTATCCAAACCCAGAGAATGGGAAAATCCTGAGCCAGATGGCCATTCTGTTCCATACACTAATAGGTATCTGTAAATGGAAGGGAAATGGTAGTAAGTTCATGAAAATATATCTTAATCTTTATAGTGTAAAATAAGACTCTACAACAGGACAAATCAAAAGTATGTCTTTAAGGAAATCCTTGAAGAGTAGACGCAGGCTGGACATTACTAAACTGTCACCTTCCAGGAAAGGTGTCCTTGCTTTACTCCCATAACTGAAAACTTGTTTTGTTTCATGTCTGCCACTGCCTGTGAAAATACAAGTTCCTGACGTTAAAATAATTCAGTGGTTTTCGTTCACAGTTAGGAGCTAGAAGGATCTGCAAGAGTTCAGAAATACAGATGGCCCCCTGCACATGTGGCTGCCACATCTGTGAATCAAAACCACTGCAGGCTGGAAACAGGCAGGATACGTTGCCTCCGTACGTGAAATATACACACTTTCCCTCTTGCTATCAATCTCTGAGCTACATGACATGGTAACAACTTCTGTAGCATTTATGTTGCATTAGCTATTTTAAGAAATCCAGAGAAGATTAAAATATGAGGGACAAAGTGAAGACTTATATGCAGATATTTCAGGATTTTATAGAAGAACATTAGTACACAGATTTTGATAGCTTGCTGGGAGGCCTGGGCTTCCTAACACCAGCTCCCCATAAGTACAAAGGAATGACAATATTCATGTACAAATCTGTTACAAAATACTTAAAACTTTGAGGGAAGGCCAAATTAAGCCCAAAAGATAAGCAGCATTTCTTTGCAGTGTCATATTAGGGTGTTGCCATAGCTTAGATATGGTCTCTGTCTGGATCCCAAAGGTTTCTATGTTGGGAGCTTTGTCCACTATGTGGCAGTGTTGGGGTTGTAAGTCCCACTTAATAGAAGGAGCTTAAGTCATGGATCATCGCTCTCAGAATAAATCACTCCCGTTCAGAAGGTGGGAATTAGTTCTTGTGAGTAAGTGATCTTCTCTACAGTCTCACCATCGCGGTACCACCTGCCATGCTATGATTGATGTGGCCAGAAGGTCCTCCCCAGAGCCCAGAGCTGCAGCACCAGACTCTTGAACTTCTGAGATTGTGAGCTAAGCTTATCTTTCCTCCATCTATTTTCCGACATCCTGTACTTTGCGATACTAACAGCAACGGACTGAGACAGGTACTGTTAGGAAGATTTACTCAAAAAAACCAAAAACAAAACAAAACAAAACCCCCAAAAAAACAATTACCCAGTAGAACATGTGAAGTTGTAGCTCCAACCTTTTAAGTTAGAGTGTAATTTGTCGTTCTTGTCTATTAGAGATATAAGTAATTTCTGCGTAATAACAAGATAATCATAAAGTTTCTGTTTCATACTGCCTTCTAGAACATTAGCTTTATGTCTGCCTTTATCACTTCTACGTCTATCTTATCTAAATCTAATATTCGTTTAAAGTACGAGCAAACGCAAAGAGCCTCGAATGTTCTTTGAAGTGAATTTATCATTTTACTGACTCCCTCATAAATGACTATTTAAAGCCAGCTCTCTCTGTCTCCAAGCCCTCTTCCAGCTACATTTCACCTGGTCACTTTCAAGCCTGTCACACATGAATAAATGAATCGCTAATGGGTATAGATCTATGTGCTGTGAAAGTCACACCCTTATCTTATAGAAACTTAGAGTCTGAAAAAAAATGTTTTTAACTTGTGAGGAGGCTGCCCACCTGCTGTGGAATCTGGTAGTTGTTATAGACGTTTTCCTGGTGAATCAGTTTTCTGTCCCTGTCATGAAATGCCTGACACAATCTTACATAAAAGGGATGGATTTATTTTGGTTCACTGGTATGGCCGTTCCATCGAAGATCGGGAAGTCTTCAGTCTCTGTACCAATTTTCTGCTTTCGTCAAGACAAACAAAATGCTGAGACTATCGAAGTGGATCTCCTAGGGAAGTAAGATGCACAGACTTGGCCTCCTAGAAAACCCAGGCATTTTGAAGAGGAAGAAGCAAAGGACAATCCTTAAAAGTTGTAACAGGAAAACAAAGGAATCAGAAAAGCCAGCCAAAGAGAGAAAGAAGTGAAGCAGAAAAGCAGAGGAGACCGTTTTCTGACTTTGGTTGTTCACATTTGTGTCTAGCCATCTTGATATTGGCATAAGTATGTTCAGCTCAAAAGGCTTTAACAGAAGAGGCCAGAATATGAAGAGCAACATATGAAGTAACTGGAAGTGGTGAGGGGAATTAGAACCCCATCTCTTTGGGTCTCAGCATCTCCTGTGACTGGGATGAAAAGATCTTCTATATATACATGTCTGCTTATATCCCTATACTCTTGTTTGGACCTTCAGTATCTGCAGCTGGCATCAGTAGCTGGCATCCCCATCATCTCTGGTGGAAGCTGATCTTCACCAAGATGGAAGAGTCGTGGGACTTAAGTCATACCAATGAGGTCCCTCTTTAGAGACCCTTGTTGCTCCGTGTGCTGGATCTCCACCGCACCCTCTGACTCTCTCCTACCTCTGTACATACTCTGACTCCTGACAGTCATGCTTTCCCACAGAGCCAAGAGATACCTTCAGTGCTGGCATCTTGTGCACATTTCAGTGAATCTTGGACATGTGCTCCCCACATGTCTAGGGCCATCTTAGCCAGAAGATGGCTCCTCAGTGCAGCCTTCAAGATAAAGGAAGCAAAGGAGATTGTTCAGGTGTATTCTATCTTAATGTCCCTGGTTCAATTTAGAAGGGTGAGTTGCATCTTCAAGGACATGCTTTGATATCTTCTTCTCATAGGGCACGGAGTGTGTGCTCAGCACACATGAGAGTCCAGGTTCAAACCGGTTACTTTCTTGTCATGGAGAACAAATAACTGACACTATGTATTGGTTTTCTTTTGAAAATACTTAACAGAAGCCACTTTAAAAGGGAGAGCTTTCTTGTTGCTTACAGTTTGAGTCATGGTCTATGATGGTGGCAGATACACCAGAGAGAGAGACTGGTCATGACATTATCTCCACAGTAGAGAGCATGGTGAGATTAATCTGGCTGTCTCTGCTTTAATTCAGTCCCAAACCAAAGCTCTTGGAATGATGCTGCCCACACTTACGCTGGGTCTTCTACTACAGCAAACCCAACATGAAAACGCCCTCACAGACACGCCAAGAGTCCATCTCCTAGGGGATTTTAGACCCTGTCAGGTTGACAATCAATACACACCATCATGGTTTACATACAAAGATTTAAGGAGGGTGTGAAGGCAGGAGTGGTTTAATCTGTGATTCTGACCAAGAAGTAGAGAAAGAGGAAGGGAAATTCCAAAACAGGGCTGGTTTTTCCTTCCCCCACCTTTTTGTCTAGCCCAGGATCCCAGCCCACAGGGTGGTGCTTCCCTCCCCAGCCCCATGTTTGGAATGGATCTTCCTTCTTAGCTAAAACTCTCTGAAAATTCTGCAGGGCAGGGAATGGGAAGAGGAGTATATAAATAAATAAAATAAAAATCTAAAGGTGTGTCTCACTTAGGCTATAAATAAATAAGTAAACTTTAACCCAATCAAGTTAATAATGGGAATTAGCCCTGACACCCAGCACAGAAAGAAAAAAAAAAAAAAAATAGGTTGGTAGAGGACTTTGGTGAGGATAAGAAAAAAAATTTTTTTAAAGAACAGGAGGAAAAGGAGCAGGTAAGAAAGATAAAAATCATAAAACCTGAATGTTCAGGAGATGGATCCATTGGTAAAGCACTGACCTTGCAAGCATAAGGACCTGAGGTCTAGTTCTAGAACTGTGAAAAATCCACTTGTGGTGGCATGCAAGTCAGCGATAAGGAGGTGGAGACAAGCCCTAGAGGCTCACTGGCCAGCTGATCTGGGTTATTTAGCAAGGCTGTGGTGGTTTGAATGAGAATGGCTCCCATAGAACCATATGCTTGAATACTTGGTCCCCAGTTGGTGGAACTATTTAGTAAAGATCAAGAGGAGTGGCTTTGTTGGAGGAGGTGTGTCATTGGGAGTTGCCTTTGAGGTTGGAAAAAAAAAAAAACCCAAAACCAACTTGTTCTGTTACCAGTGTGTCTTTTTTCTCGCTGCCTCATATTTGTGGCCCAAGATGTGAACCCTCAACAACTACTTCTGTTCCATGCCTGTCTTCGTGCTGCCATGGTACACACTACAATGGTCATGGATTCTAACCCTCAAAACCTGTGAGCCCTGTGAATGCCTGAAGGCAAATGGGTCACTTAGTCTCCAGTTGATGACATCTTTGGGAAAGATTAGGAGGTATAGCCTTGTGAGGGGTGGCTTTGTGGAAGAAAGTGTGTCACTGGGAGAGGGCTTTGAGGTTTCAAAATCCCATGCCAACCTCCCAACCCCTGGTGCCCATGGACCAGGATAAAAAAAAAAAAAACTTCCAGCTGTTACTCCAGCACCATGCCTGTATGCTTCCCACCATGATGATCAGGAACTAGACCTCTGAAACCGTAAGCAAAGCCTTCAATGAAATGCCCTCACTCATAACAGTTACCTCGTGGCGTCTCTTTACTGCAATAGAACAGTAACAAAGACAAGTCTCAAATTAAATGCTTTCTTGTATAAGTTGCCTTGGCCACAGAAATTTCATTCTCGCTTTCTCGTCCCACAAAAAAAAAAAAAAAAAAAAAAAAAAATCATAAACCTTTAGAGAAGCTATCCACCCTCCCTCCAAACATCTCTATGACCTAAACACAAACTGATAGAGTTAAGTATGGTGATACTAGAGAGGTATATTTACTTATATTATTTGTAATATACCAGCTCATATGGCATTTGTGTGGTCTAACTAAATATTTGGAACTTATTACAGTTAAAGCATTAATCTGAGTTCTCAAATTATACAACTAGATAATAATTCCTAAACCACATGAGTCACATGGTAGACCTTTTGTCACTATAAATCTAGTTATGGGAGGTTGTAAAGGGCAGCAGCAAAGGTAACAGAACAATCATAACAAAAGGCTAGAAGGAACAGAAACAAGGATGCAAATTGTGAAGAGCTGAAGGTACCACAAAATGTGCTCTGTCCACCCATTGAAAAGTAGAGTTTCGGGGCCGGATAGATGGCTCAGTGGTTAAGAGCACCGCCTGCTCTTCCAAAGGTCCTGAGTTCAATTCCCAGCAACCACATGGTGGCTCACAACCATCTATAATGTAACCTGGTGCCCTCTTCTGGCCCGCAGGTAAACAAGCAGACAATACTGTATACATAATAATAAAATAAATCGTAAAAAAGAAAAGTAGAGTTTCTTTCTCCTACCCTAGAGTCTGAGTTGGCCTTGACTTGGTGACCGGTGGAAGTGAAGAAGTGCCAGTTATGATCCTAAAGCTTGAGGAGGACCCAGCTGACTGTTCTGTTAGGATGTGGAAACCCTGAGACTAATAGGAACCTGGTCTAATAGGAAAGGACCATATGGAGAGGACCATGCAAAGACTACAAAAAGAAAAAGAGTGGTCCAGCTTCCCTCCTGAGACAAGATGTCAGTCATGAAGACACCTTGAACGATGCCTAGGATGGTGGCTGACCCAAATGACATGACGTGAAAGAGTCCTCCAGAGGATCCCTGCCTACTCACAGAAGCATGAAATTTAAATGATCCTTAACGTACCTCACTGAATTGGGGAATGGTAGTTTACTATAGAGACTTAGAAAATGGTACCTGGCTATAAGATTCTGCATTTAAAAAAAAAAAAAAATCTTGAAACAGATAAGTCATTGGAAGTGTCATTGCCATGACACCATGATACACAGATATTTGCTCCAACATATCTGCCGGCTGCTGTGAAGGTGTTCGATGACATGAAAAACATTAAATCATAGACCTGCTAGGAAGGACTTCATCAACCATAATTGTGAGTGGGCCACATCTTATCAGGCCTTAAGAAAAAAGATTAAAGTTCCAAGAGGAAAGGGAATCCTGCCAGACTTCCTTCAGACTAAAACTCCAGCACTGGCAGTTCTAGATTCTTGCAACCTGCTGGCTTAGGCTCCAGGTGTTTTGGATTGCCAGCCTCCATGACTGCATGGACCAGTTCCACCCCCATTATCTCCATTTGTCTGGAGACACTGTGACATCGGTCCTGACACTGGATGTCAGGCAGAAGAAAAACAGGTCTCAAGGAACAACTGTTCATGTCAATTTGATGGGCACACAGGAAGTGGCTGTTGAAGGCTGGAAGGAAGGCAACCCCTTGCAGAAGTGATGCAAGATGTTGTACCTCTGTCTGTCAGCTGCAAAAGTGAAGATGCGTTAACACCCTCTAGGAAGCCAAGGCTTTGGCCCAGAAGTCTGAGAGTAGAATCTGAGAGTCCAGTCACTTTTTTTTTAAGATGGGCAAAATAAAGTGCAGACACAGGAAAGAATTCTTGATTCTTAGTGCAGATTAGAAAGTAAAGCCAACCCCAATTAAATATTTCCCTTTACAAGAGTTGCTGTGGTCATGGTGTCTCTTCACAGCAATAGAAACCCTAAATAAGACATGTGCAATCTCCCATTTTTACCCAGAAATTCCATCCCTGGGAGTCAGTCACACAGAACACTGCAGTATACACATGAAGGCATATGCTGAAGATGTCCACTGCAGACAGAAAGCTGTCCACGAATTGAAACCCCTGTGCCACCAGTAGCCCGATCACTACCTGGAACATAGTAGGGGATTAAAATATTTATATAATGAGTGAATGGGATTGAAAATTAGAAAATGGGCCAGCAAGATGGCTCACTATATAAAGGTGATTGCTGCCGAGCCTGAAGACCTGCCTTTGATTCCCAGGACCTACATAGTGGAGGAAAGAAGCGACGCCCACAAGTTGCTCTCTGAGTTCCACACATGCCCTGTGGTACATGCTCCCACCCACCCCACATGTAACTAAAAATTAACAAATTAAGATTTTTGTCAACTGGAAATGGTTACATCTACCCTGTAAAGAATGAGGTATATCTGGAGACACCAATATGAAAGACTGCCCCCCCCACCACCAAGCATTAGGTTAAGAAGATTAGAAGCAATGTTACTTTCAGTATTAGAGAACTGAATTAAGGGACTATGATCTAATACAGGGACAATTGTACTTAATCTATATTTATTATTGTGGAGAGAGTGGTATCTGCAACACTACATTTGCATAGCAGTGACATTTCCACCATTTACCCTGACAAGATTATTCCTCTCAGTTCCTCCTCATTTCTCTAGGCGCTGGGTGCTGTCGTTAAATGTGTCCATTTTACACCGTGTGAACACACCGCAGCACAGATATACCGAGGACCTAGTCCAAGGCTGTACTGCAACAGAGCCAAGTTTCAAACTCAAATGGCCTGGCTTCAGAGTTCACCTTCTTAAACCATGGGAGGATAAAGTGCCATGTGATCAGGTTGTTGACTCATGATGGTGATAATTATTATTTCTCTTCCATTTCTAAGGTCTCTACATGTGGCCCATAGGGTTGACACCCATCCCACCTACAAAGAGTGAATAGGCAGTTAGCTTAGCGGCTAGGAGTTCAATTTCTACAATTACACGTGCACAGTTTACTCAAACTTCCTGGTGCAATTTTCTTAACTTATCTGTACAATGGAGAAATCAATAGTAACTGTTGCTGTGTGTTTGTCTTCTGTCCTGTTCTATTCTGTTCCATTCTTTCTTTTACTTATGCTGGGGATGAACCCAGGATACTCTGTAAGCCAGGAGAGAGCTCTACCACTGAGCTGCATCTCAGCTCTGACATGGTCTTTAAAGGACTACGTGATTGGTTAAAGTGCCTGACACGTGATAAGTATCTTTCACTAATATATTCATATAAAATGTGTGTGTGTGTGTGTGTGTGTGTGTGTGTGTGTGTGTGTGTGTGTGTTGTGAGATGTCTGAAAAGATGCTCATCAGAATATGTATAAGTTAGGCCAATGACATGGACCAGTAGGTAGGGATGTTTGCTTCCAAACCTAATGACCTGAGTTTGATTCCCAGAATCTATCTACTGGAGGCAAAGAATCGATTCCATGACCTCTACATGCACGTATGCTGTGAAACATGCATCCACACTCAGAACAAATACTATAATTTTAATTAATTAATCCTGTTATTTTTAAACTATGATTCGACAAGCACAAATAATACTTGCCAGATGCATATACATACACATGAGTGGCTGGGTTGAACAAGTAGTCAATTTCTCCACACCACAGGGTTAGTACTAAGCACACATCATGCTAAACCCATGCAGCCACTTTGCTAGGCACAGTGAATTTACTCAAAATGATTGAACAACCAATACCATTTTGGAAAAAAAAAAATCTGTAAACAAGATATTAATCGGCAGTGGTGGTTCTACCTGAACATTTTCAAGTAAGCCCAGGACCCAAACCACTGAGCATGTGATTACGTAGGAAGTTTGGGCATCTGAAGACAGAAAGTGAAGATGGGCGCGAAGATGGACTTCGGGGCATGCCTACCCAGCCTGTCCTACTCTCTGTTTGACTTCAGAAATCAGTTCTACACTAAAACAATACCCAGGAATGAATAGCTATGCCACAAGCTCTTTCCTCTGGAGCAGGTAGTGCATGGAAGGGAGTGTGAGAGCTGGTTGTACACACTGGTACAGATGTTCCCAAGGGTTTGCACGGGTTCACCAAGCTGACTCAGCTTATCTGATGAGTGATGTTTCAGTTTCTATAATCTGTCTTGTTTTGTTTTATTAAAGATCAGGTGCAAAAAAGACTCAGGATGCTCTTTGGGCGCAGTGTTTGTTTGCTTTGTGTTTGCTTTGTAACCCAAGCTTGTCCTGGAATTTTCATCTTAGCTGTGCAGCCCTGGCTAACCTTGAAAACACAGCAATCCTCCTGTACCACAGGCATGAATGAATGACCACTCCAGGATGTTGTTTTATAAAGATATATAAAGCTCAAGGCAGACATCTGCGCTTTCTGACTCCCTCGACTTCCACAGCGTGCTCAGCCAGCCACTTAGTCAAATGTCGCCTGTGACCATAACTTTCTGAGCAGGGACGATAGGCTGGTCGAAACCACAACCTAAATGACAATGTGAAGTTCCTGGGCCTACGAGTAGTTTTCTGTCCCTGCAGCGGGGCTGTGGCCAAAGGTGGCCCCAAAGGCCCATCTCAGGACCGGCTTATAGGAGGCAAGCACCTTTGCAGAGCTCAGCAAGAGTCAGGCCCCCATAGCAGGCACTGCTTACTCAGAGGTGATGGTGCTTGCTTGGTAGCTTGCACAGGGGACCTTCCGCTCATCGGAATCCTACTCGGCACTGCCCTTTGGCTCTGAGCTGATCCGCAACACAAGATTCTTTGTTTGGGACAATCTGGACGCTGCACCTCCTCCCCCCTCTTGCCCCGTGAGAACTCCAGCTGGGTCACAGCCTGCCTCCCGGCCCCGCAGAGCACTGTGCCTGGCGTGTGCCTCAGATGTCAACTCACCTCATCTCAGGCCGGAGGATTTGAGTGTACACGAGGCAGCGTCCCAGGAAGATTTCAGGGAAGTGGTTCGTGGTTGGCTTCCCCTTCCACACAAGGAGTGAGCGCGGCCAGAGAAATATGAACAGAAGGCTCACTATCAAGGTGATCAGGATCAGGAGACCCACTCCGAGACAGATCTGGACGGTCCTAGAAAGGCGGCAGCAAGGTCTGTCCTCAGACACCGGGCTAAATTCATAGTTGGCCATGGGGCTCCTTGAAGAGCAGCCCCAGCTAGGCAGGAAGAGAGCACAGTGCTGGCTGGGTCGGAGCCTGCCCCTCCTCCTTTCTTTCACTTGCCTTTTATCAGCTTCCTTTTCCACCCCCTACCCCTGCTTCAAAGTTCCACGGGGTGACTGGGCTAATAAGGCTTTAAGGATGTTAACAGGCACTCCAGCTGCTAACTTCCAGACTCCTGAGCAGAAGATGTTCAAGAGCCTCCCTCTCTCCAAGAGAAGTCAGCATGTTAGCCTCTGCACGGGCACAGACAATAGCTTGGGGATATTCCTGGCCAGACCTTTCTGTCACCTGTACACTTGACACTTTCCCATTACATATTCTCTCTCCTTCCCAC
The DNA here is from genome assembly GCF_903995435.1 of Acomys russatus. Lineage (NCBI taxonomy): Eukaryota > Metazoa > Chordata > Mammalia > Rodentia > Muridae > Acomys > Acomys russatus. The sequence continues at coordinate 34,714,158 of NC_067158.1, read as the reverse complement.
CCCCCCTTCTCTCTCTCCCTCCCTCCCTCCCTCTCTCTCTCCCCTCTTGCCCTTTCTCTCTCTCCCTTCCCCCTCTCTTTCCTCCTCTCTCTCCTCTCCTTCCCTCTCCTCTTTCTCCTCTCCCCCCCTCTCTCCATCTCCTCTCTCCCTCTCTCTCCCCTCTCTTCTCTCTCTCACTCTATCTTCACCTCCCTCTCTCTCTTCCCTCTCTTTCTCTCCCTCCACCTCCCCCTCTCCCTCTCTTCTCTCTCTCTCCACCTCCTCTCTCTCTCCCCTCTCTTTCTCTCTCTCCCTCCAGCACCCTCTCTCCTCTCTTTCTCTGTTCACTCAATGCCTGACAACAACAATGAATGGCCTACCTTTACTTCTAAGCTTTGATAAAAATCCTGCTCGGACATCTTGAAAGTCCCAGGTTCGTTTTACCCCTCCTTTCTGGAGGTATCAGTTCAAACCCAGCCCTTGGTTAACCCAGGCTGTTAAAGTGCTGTTAACTCACCTCTCTGAATCAGATAGATACAAAGCAGCTACTCACATTAATCATATCACAGCTTGTTTTGATTAGATATTCCCTAAGTGTTTAGGACAATCCTTAAGACATAATAACTGATTACTCAGTAACTCTAAGTTATTAATGCTTGCTCTAGGGGGCTTCCAACGTGATAGGATTTTACAACTGATAAGATGTTTGTCACCTGCCCTGCCCCATGGGGTCTTCAAACAGAACCTGGGAGGGGGGTGCAAGGCTGAAAAAGAGACAGGACAAGGAGACATGGTTTCTAATCAAACCTCGTTTATTGAAAAATTTCACCGAGTTTTTACAGGGTCTCAGAGAGGCAAGGGCAGGGTTGCTTTGGAAACCTAATGGCAGCTCTTCTGCTCTCTAGCCCAGTAGTAAAACTTTAAGATAAGGGAGTAAACTTTGAGAGAATGTAGCTGATAAGCAAGCGGGTTCCTAGGAGCTAATGGAGATGTTCTGCTATATATCTCAGTAGTAAAAACTTCAAGGATAGGGAGGTAAGTTCTGAGGAATGCAGCTGCAGAGGTAAGGTAAATAAGCAGTTTCTCAGACCGCGACTGAGAGGTGTGGCCTTGGGCTGACCCTCAGCTTGTTACATGCCAAACAGAGGTGTAGAAAATGGAGCCTACAGGCAAGGTGGGATTGCCTATGTTTTAGGCCAAGAGCCGCTAAGGGTGGCCCTTTACAGCCACCCATCTCATGTCCAAGTAGGAAGCCCAGAATACAGGGCCTCTTCCTGCCTCCCCTTCCCAAGAGGACATGTATTACTTAAACAGAGACTTGCCACATCATGGCTCATAGCACAGGGCGTGCATGGGACAGTCATGTTCCAGGCAGAGGGAATACAAGGTGCAAACACTGAAGCAGGAACAGCCCTTGTCCTCTTTTAAGTGGCACAAAGGCAGCCAGATAGCTTTTAGGGCAACAGGAGAGCCGATCTCTGCAGCTCTGTAGGAGGACTTTTTTTTTTTTTTTTTTTTTTTTAGACTCGGCATTTTACTTACAGGTTTTGCTTATTCATTTCCTGTGCCCCTCCCCCCACTCTCTACCATGTGTGTCCAACTCAAGTCATCAGACTTGACAACAGAGGACAGGACAGGTTGGGCCATTTCACCAGCATGTGTTTCAGCTTTAAACCATTCAAGGTCAGTGAGTTGCCTGGCATGACAAGTGAAAGGCTCAGCCTGGCTTTGGAGAACAAAGGTGGAAATATAAGGACCAGGTATGACTTTAACCTGTAAAGTAGTAACAAGTGGTAAATTTAAAGAGGACCATGCCCTAGGAAAGGTTCTGAAGTAGAAGCAACAGGATTTGTTGAGTAGGATGTGGGTTTGCAAGAATGGGAGGAATCAATGATAGCACCGATATTTTTGAGACATGATCAAAGGAAGGACCCTATTGCCTGGTATAGAAACAGGAACACTAGAATGGAGTGGGTTTAGTTTGGGGTGGAGAGGTGTAAGTGGAGAATTTTGTTCAGATGAAGTAAAGTTGAAATCCCAAACAAGAGACACAGAGTTAGGTACAAGTATGAGGGCCAGTGTTGTAGACCAATTTCAGCACACAGTTTGTAAAGAGGACGGTAAGATCACAAAGAGACCATGTAACAGTCAAGGGAGAAGTTTCAAAATCTCGTAGAGCATTCTTGAAGCAGGGAGTCAGAAAAGCGTGGGAATCCCAGCAAAAGGAACTTGGCACGGTGACTGCTGACCAAGAAAGAAGAGAAGCCCAGAAGTTCATGACAAAAGGAACTTTAAAAAAATAGACATATTATCTGTGTGTGTGTGTGTGTGTGTGTGTGTGTGTGTGTGTGTGCATGAGTGCACAAATGCACAAGCATATGCATGTGTGTGCACTCCGGTTCCTATGTGTGCTGTTCATACAGGCCAAAATAGGGCATCAGGTCCCCCAGAGTTGAAGTTGTAAATGGCTGTGAGCTGCCTGATGTGGATGCCAGGACCACACTCCAGTCTTCTGCAAGAGCACAAACGCTCTTAAATGCTGACTCTTCTTTCCATAGCCAAGAGGGAGCACTTTTAGGAAATGTGGGCACAGTCCAACAGAATAGGTTCAAGCGAACGTGTCAATGATCTATCAATAAGTTAGAGTGCACTTGTGTTGAAAGGGGAAGGGGGGGTTGTTTGGTTGGTTTCGGTTTCGGTTTCTTAATGTCAAAGAGAATAGAGAAGTAAGGGCACAATTGGGAAATGGTGGGCATTATAACTTGGATATGTAAAAATCCCCTATAAGTTTATGATTTGAACTCTTGGTACTCAGGTAGGAGTGCTAGTTTGGAAAGTTATATAAATTTTGGAGGAGAGGCCAAGAGGGAGGAATCAGGTCACTGGTTAAAGGTCTTGGTGCTGTGTTGTCCCTATCAACTTACTACCCAGTTCTTTACCTCTTGGTTGATCATGAAGTGAACGGCTCTCCTATGCCACATAATATTCTACCCAAGAGCACGAAGCCAAAAGACCGTGAACCAAATCCTCTAAAACTTGAGCCAAAGTGATTTTTATTTTTCCGTCTTCAGTTGTCCAGTGGATAGTTTGTCACAATAATGAGAAAGTAAGTAACACCCTGGGAGTCAGGAAAGGGAATCCAGTTCTGGGATTAAACTTCCAGCAGGAACTTTTGCAAGCTGACAAGCCGACTCAGCAGTACAACAATGCTTGACGAAAGCTCATGAGGGGGAGAAGAATCTGAGGCACCGTGGGGATGTGGGTGGGAGCTCTGGCCCCTCATAAAAAAAGAGGTGGGGAATATGGCTCAGGATTTGATGATAACAACACAAGGACATTCTCTCCTGATTGCTTCTTCCATGAAGTAATAAAGAAAGCTCCTCTGGGGACAGTGTAGAGCACTGGAGGAAACTAACCAGGCTGGGGAGTAGTCAAAAGTTCAAAGAAAGGCCAGTTAGTGAACCAGTGTTTGCCCGAACACACCCACTGTGTAGACAAAAATCAAAAAAGGACAAAGCTCACTCAGCAGCCTGCTAGAGCTGCCACAGCAGAGCACCACACACTGGATGGCTCAAGCAAAAGAAATGTATTGTCTTGAAGTCCTAAAAGCTGGAAACTCAAGGGCAAGCTTTCTGCATGGTTGGTTCTTTTTGAGGCCTCTCCACTTACTTGGCTTTCAGACTGCCCTTTCTTTTGTGTCTTTACTAGCTGAGGAGGGCTCTCTGTAAGTCTGTGAACTAATTTCCAGTTTGTATGAAGATGTCAAGGGATGGATTTGAGCTCTCCCTCAATAATCTCGCTTTAATTACGTCTACACTGGTACTTGGGCTACCTTCAAATACAGTTACCTTTTGAGATGCTGGCCTGAGACCTAAGAATTGTGGGTGTCAGTCATGATGAAGTCCTGCGGGTCTTGACAGCGGGTAAACACTGAGCTGAAATCTGAGCGTTCAACTAATGGACCACGGCTCCTAAGCTCTACAGAAACTGAAGTGAGCACAAAAGGAAGATGAGAAACAGTGAAAAGACACAAGATGTTACTGCCGTGATGCTGATGAGACTGCAAGATTACTAGAGCAGGGGACATTTATGCTTCCGTGATTTCATAGGTCAAACTCAACATTAAGTTCCTCCTCCAACTTGCGTTCTTCCTGATCTTCTTTAGTTAAGTGCCAAGCATCAAAATCCTTGACACATACCCGCTCCATCTGGGACCTTTCAAGGCGACCCTCTCCCTCACCCCACATATCCCAGGGAGCTTGGTCTCTGCTGCCTGAAAATGATTCACTAGCTACTATGGTCTTTGACTCATCTCTGACTTAGTCCAGTCTCTTTCTCTCCTCAGAGTGGCTTTCAACTCCTTCCGCAAATCCAGACTTCCCAGTCTCCATCTATTCTCTGCAACCCGGGGAGGTGGTCCAGATGTCATTTTTTTTTTTTTTAAAGATGTAATTTCTCCCAACATAACTTTGTCTTTCTCACTTCCCAGCTTGCTCCAGACATTTCCCACAGCATGTGGGCCCCTCTCGGCTTCTCCTTCTCCCATAGTCACCTTGGTCTCCAACGTCCATGGTCCCTCAGTGCTCTTGGTCTTCTCTGTCCCTAGGTAATGCAAACTTTCTTCTGCCTTTGACCTTCATATATATACTGCTGAGCCTTCAGATCTCAGCCTCAGCACACACTTTCCAAGAAGCCTTCCCAAATGGAAGCAGGGGTATGAGATGTTTTGGTGGTTGCTGTAACAAACTAGCTGACAGAAGCAACTTCAGAAAAGGAGGGGTTGACGTGTGCTTATGGTTTGAAAGTCTTGTCCATCATGGCAGAGAGGATATGGAGGTAGTCTGAGGCAGTTAGTCCCTTTGTATCTTCAGTGAAGAAGCATAGAACAATGGGAGCTAGTGCTCAGTTAATAGTCTTTTTATTTAGACTAGGATCCCAAGCCCTAGAATGGTGCTATCCATATTTGCTGGGTCTTGCTACCACCACAATGGTCGATCTTGCTACCTCAATTAGCCCAATCAAGAAAACAAACATGCCCAGTGTCGTGTCTCCTAGGTGCTTCTAGCATCCACATTAACCTCCACAGCAGGTTTCCAGGTTGGACACTCTCCTGGCTGAACAACACAGAAGCCAGAGGATCTCCTGAGCCAAGACAGATTGAGAAATTGTAAAATTATAAAACGTAAGACGCTTGCTTGCTTGCCCTGCCTACCCAGAGGCTTCTCCCAGTTCCCGTTACTGCTAGCCTCAGGAGTTACACCCTAGTTCCTAGAATAGCTATATGCAAATTCCCATATATCAGAGGTCCCATACGGTTTCCAGTAACCGCCCTAAGGACCCACACCCAAGTCCCCACAAGAGGTCTCCCAACGCCAGATGTCCTAATGTTCATATGCTCTAACTTGATAAGCAACCCCACCTGCTTTGTGGTTTTAGCCCTTAAAACTAGCCTGTAACAGTCACTGGGGCTCCTTAGCCTCTCAAGTGCTGAGAGACCCTGGCGTGTCAGCAATAAACCTTTGCTTTTGCATCAGTGCGTTGTGCCTCGTTTGGTTTCTCACGGCGACCCCCTTCCCAAGTTGGGCATGAGCGTCCAACAAGATCTCAGAGGCTTGGAAGATATGAACTGCCCAGCCACCAAATAAGACTTTGGAGAGTTTCTTCGAGGCTTCCTTTCGACGAGTCCAGTATTTGCTAAGGGTGTGGTTGGAAACAATTGTGTGTTTTTCATTTTCCTCTTTATGTCTTAGAATTCAACTTGAAGTCCTTAATTGCTTGTTAAACAAATGAATGCACAGCTCCCCCAGTTCACTCCCAGTACTCAGTTTTTCTGAGAGGTGGAGAGATAGTGCTCTTTCTTTGCCTAAGGTTTGCTTCCCTTATGCTGGGGTCCTGTTGTGCTCTCCCACTTTGTCACCTCTTTTGCCCTGTGTTTTCTTTTATCTTGCCTCTAAGTGCAAAGTTCAAAAACAGTTACTATGTAACAAGCCTTTACCTCTTTCTTCCTTATAAAATAAAACTATACCTTCCCTCCACAATACTTTGGTTTGTTCGTTTGTTTGTTTTATTTGTTTGTTTTGTTTTTTTCAAGACAGGGTTTCTCTGTGTGTAGGCATGGCTGTCCTGGACTCACTTTGTAGACCAGGATGGCCTTGAATTCACAGAGATCCACCTGCCTCTGCCTCCCAAGTGCCAGGATTAAAGGCATGCGCCGCCACCGCCCGGCTCCCCGACAACACTTTAAAAAGAGTACTGTTATTTTCTTCAAAGACATTATTTATTTTTTGTTTATATGTATGTGTGTGGACCTACTTGTGTTTATGTGCACCAGGTATGTTCAGGAGCCTGTGGAAGTCAGAAGAGAGCATCAGATTGCCTGGATCTGGAGTTATAAGAGGTTTGGAGCCACCCAAGGTAGGGTCTGGTGTGCAAATTGAGATTCTCTCAAGCATATTCTCTCTAGCCCTGCGTGTTTGCTTTTCACAGTAAATATAATAGATGAAAATATGGTAGATGTAAAAACTGATTTTTTTCCTTCTCCTGGCCTCCTACGTTAATGAACAAATAAGACAATATTTACACATACATAAACATATACATATGCATACATACGTATAGACAAAGTTCATTGTGTCATAGATACATAGCATGCCATGTCCTATTGGTTACCTGGATTTCTTCCCATTGACAACATTCAATAAGCTGACTGCTAAACCAACATTTTTAAAATGGCCTCTGGTTTGCTTAACTAGAGCCATATTCATGGGCACTTAAGTGGTCTACACCTCTGTTACTACATTAAAAACTACAGAATACATTCTTCTGCTCACATAATTTTCTATGTCCAACTGCATGCATTCTCCAAAAAAAATAGACTTCCTGGGGTCAAAGGCAAAAAGTATAAATATTCTTTGGAAAGATATTGCCAACCAAAAAAGATTATACCAAGTGGCACGTACACTATGTCCAGAAGGTGGGTTTCCCAGCATTCGCGTGAGTAAACCTGCTATTTTCACTTTCTTTATTTCTTGTCATCAATCTTCAGTGACTTAAGGAAACTTTGGCTTTTAGTTCCTCCTTCTGTTAAAATATAACAAACACCGGACAAAATGAAACCAAAATGTAGCCTGTAACCCTGGACTTCTAGGAAGTCACTTGGTTTGTGGACTCTCTCTGTTTGCATTTTATTTTTCTAAAAGATACTCAGCAATAGTGTCTGACATTAAAACACACTTGAAAAATAAAGCTACGTCTGGATCCATACTTCCCATCCCTTCCGACTACAACATACTGCTATGATATGACTGGGGCCTGCTTCCCTACATCTTTTCACCTAAAAAAAAAAAAAAAAAATATTAAATAAAAAAACAAAAAACAATGGTTGCTATGTTAATGCCTGATCAAACTGAGGTGGGGACTGATGGGAGAGACAATCTACACACCTAGAATGGACACAGTGCTGTTATTATGGACTTAATTTGAACACAGTTAACATACAGAGATTTAAAACATAGTGTGGGATAGTATTCATTCATTCATTTGGCATGTACTAAGGACCTACCACATGCAAGGCGCTACGCTAGGCACTGAGAACACAGAAATAAAGGGGCCTTCACTCAGTGGAAAGCACAGGTTCTGTGGTCAGGTAGGAGGGCTTGGCCTTTCCAGAAGATTGTAAATCTTCTCTGAAGCACACCTTCCTCTTCTGTACAACAAAATTAGAAGACTCCAAGGACTTCATAGATTTCTTTGCTAAGTACAGCCTCCATCCAATGTGAGTTTGAAGAGTGAGCTTAGATGTTGCGGCAGCTGTGTGGCTGCCAAGAGGGGTGCCAGGGAATCTGGGCAGCTTTAAAGGGGCAGAGAAAAGACAGGGTACTGCCTCAGGCTGTGAATAGCAAGCAAGGTAAGTCAACAGGTGAGATGAGTATCGAAACACAGCCTCAGGCAGTACAGTGGATCTGAGGCTGCCTTGGTAGAAGACAGAAAGGTTATTCTTGCAGGCCATACACAATTCCCCCTAACATTTTGATATCTTTCTCTTTATCGGTTTGTTTTGTTTGTTTGTTTGTTTGTTTGTTTGTTGCAGATTCAAAGGTAATTATAAAGCTTGAGGACCATGAAGTCCGCTTTGAGATTGTGTCTCCTAGAAATGACAGGGAAGCGAATGCTCATGATACTGGCACAATATTGCTGCCTAAACAAGACCGCAACAACGGCAGCACCGATAGACATGACATTGTGGAGCAAGAAAATCTCATGGGGCTCTACCCTTAGACAGAGAACTACAGGCAACTGACAGTTGAGAGAAGAAAGACTAGTTTTCCCCCTGGAAGGAACTCCAGCCCTGGCTATACAGTACAAATTGGTCAGCCTGGAATCATATACATACAAGAAACACTAAGCCGACTCAGCAGGTTGTATGTTTGTGTGTGTGTGTGTGTGTGTGTGTGTGTGTGAGAGAGAGAGAGAGAGAGAGAGAGAGACAATAATAGTAATAATAAAGAGGTCATGAATTTCGGATGGAGTGGCATGGTGGTTTGAGTGGTTGGAGGGAGGAAATAATATAATTATATTTTAATTAAAATAAAAAATGGGGCTGGAGAGATGGCTCGGTGGTTAAGAGCATTGTCTGTTCGTCCCATCACCCACATGGCAGCTCACAACTCTCTGTAACTCCAGTTCCAGGGGATCTGTCACTCTCACACAGGCAGGCAAAACACCAATGCATGTAAACACAGAGAAATGTTTAAAAAAAAAAAATCTATCTTCCCAAAGTTATAAAATGAAAAAGTAGTTATGATATAGTCCTTAATTGTACATATTTCTGAATGTGTGTGCACATACAGTGCCTACTGGGCATGTCTCTTCTCTGCAACACAAGAACCCAGTGCGCTCCTGGGTAGCTCCTAGAACATGAGTGCCCGATGCAATGCCTTCACCTCCCAGCCTTGCTGTGAAAACATATACGGATAAAGAAGTTGTGCCTTTTGGGTGAAGTCTCCAGAAGTGGGGGCAGCCTCTCCTTAGTCCTCCCACTTGCAAGTGTCCTCCTCTAGGACAGGACTATCACGAATACACTGTGCCCCAGGTCCCAAGACAAGGCCTAGCACGTGGCTGGCACCAGGGCAAGGCCTGTAGAAGGAAGCCCTCTCTCACTGCCTGGCTCACAACACTGGGCTAAGCATCAGCCTGTGAATTCAAGTTCTTCCTCAAATTCTCCAGCCGAAGTACACGGAATGACAGGAGCCTGCTTGCTGCTCATCTGCTGAGACTAAAGCAAAGTGGTGGAGAGAGAAGGCAGGGGCTACAGCCAACTGTATAATTTCCTTAGTTTTCTCTTTCACCAATGATTGCTAGCAACTTAGAGTGTTGAGCACCTTGTGACTAATAATGCCATCTCAGAAACGTTTTTTAAGTGGCAGGTTATAGACAAGCTGAGTGTGTCCTTGAAGAGGATTTATGGTCCAGAGTGAACACATCTGGGGACATGCTTGGGTTGTGGCACCTGACAGCTGTAGGGAGCATTTTGTGACCTGGGAAAGCTCAGGGTTTATCTGTTTGTCTCTTCAGTACACTTTGTGCATCCTTGCCTCTGGAGGACCCTCAAGAAATGCCGAGCTTCACAAACAATAGGAAAGCCTCCTTACTTACATTATCAGGCCATAACCTGGGCTTCTATTTCTAGCTGATTCAAAAAGCCACATGTTTCTCCTCCCACATCCTGAAGCTGAGCAAGATGCAACCTCCTAGTCCCCATTTTCAGCCTAGATTTTCTATAGAACAGGAGTCAACAGGACTTGACACAATGCCTTCAAGTATTTCCAATTTGCTGGAGCCTCCTGCTTTGCCTTACAGGCTGCCTGTTTATTTGGCATGAGTGAAGCTCAGGGTATACGAAAGCCAGTGTAGCTACTTCCTGGGCAGGCACTAACCTCAGCCTATGTAATTTGGTCACATTTCAACTCCTCCTTCTCTCCACATCCTCTCCCTAGGTCTTTGCTCTCCTGGACCTTCAGATGACCCCTCAGATGCTCTACCTTTGACAAGTCTTGACAAGTTGTATAAGTCTTTCCTTATGGGTGGCATGTCCTTGCCATTTTTTTTCCCTGCCCACCTTATGGTCTCTGAATTCTATAAAAGATGAACTTATTCTATGTATTTGGGTGTTTTGCCTGGATATATGTGTTCCCACTGCCAATACAGTGTCACATGCCATGGAGCTAGAGTTACAGATAGCTGTGAGCTACCATGTGGGTGCTGGAAATTGAGCCAGGGCCTCTGGCAGAGTGAATGCTTTTAACCATTGAGCCATCTCTCCAACCCTCATCCCTAAATTTCTGGCAGTTTCCACACTTCCGCCAGACTGTGGGTGGACACTAAAGCAGTGTCTGTTTTAGCTATGTTCTCAGGGACTAGAAAGTCACAGGGATCTAGAAGGTATCTCAAAACCATTAACAAATATCATGCTTCACTGCAATTTTTTTCTTCTATTTCCTTATTTATCCACCTATTCACCAAACATTTATTAAGTATTTATTCTACCTTCTGAGCTGTTTTAAGTACCGGGTATCCAAAAACGAAAAATATTTAGCCCTGTAGTCTAATGAAGGCAGACATGTAATAGACATACTCAATAAGCAATCCATAACACAGGCAAAGCAGTGACGAGAGCCAGAAGACTGACTGAACAGGTGATGGAATATGGAGTTGGAAGATTGCTGTGGGCCGAGAGAACTAAGGAGGGTCTTGTGGGGAAGGTTATGACCTAAAGAAGGTGAAGTCGCCATATAACACAGACATACAGATCAGGCAGAAGGTCTTACTTAAGGCAGAAGTAAGCCAGATGTGCTCAAGGAACAGCAAAGGGCACCTGCAGGACCCTAGTGGAAAGAATGGGAGTTAAGAATGAGGATGCTGCCACTTGTGTGTTGGCATGGGGGGCAAGCAGACATATATATAAAGGAGTGACACCTACTGGTTTAGATTTTATTAGAATCCTCACTGGAAAGCAACACAAATAGGGCCTGAAGCAGAAATGTTTAAGAGTCTGTGGTGTCTGGATCCAGACAAGAGATGATGGTGTCTTGCACTGGGTTTGCTTTGGCAGGTCCGATTAATTCTGGGTGTGGCTACAAGGTCTGGCTGCTGGAATAGACAGTGGTGTCAAAGGCAACCATGGTTCAGGCTTGAGCAGCACAGAGGATGGAGATGATGTGAGCAGCTGGGAGGATAAAGATGTCGCTTGCTGAACTGAGAAAAGCTGAGGAAGGAAAAGTCGTTTGGTGCTCAGGTTTGCGAAGCCCTATACTTCCACAAGTAAAATTGTTGAGAGCACAAACGCCATGCTGGGCTTTACAAATATTAACTTATTCAGTTCTGTAACAAATTCAAAACACAGGCGGTACCTGTGACCGGGCTGAGAGAACTATAGTGAGAGAAAGACTGACTTACTAGTAACTGGTAGAGCACAGGACTGGTATTTAAACCTATAGGACAAACAGAGGCTGTCTTCCCCTCCTCAGTATGCCAGCTTGTGGCTGAGCACACATCTCATTCTAGCAATTAAAATCCTAGCATTACCTTTGACCCCACTGCCGAGCCTATCGCAGGGTCAATGACTAGAGTGTGCTTTAAATCTGAGCAACGTCTATAGCCTCATCTTATAAGTGGAGCCCCAAGTGGACTACGGGTTGGGTCAGAGAAGAGTCCCTGGTAGAAAATCAGTTTATGGACACTAGAAAAGGGTGCATTGACACTGAATATCATAAACAGCAGATGCACTGATTTAGTCCAATTTAGCCTCCTCATTGCACATGCCCAAAGTTTATACCATCAGCCCTTCTGCACATCACTGCCAATTCGCCCAGAATACCAATGTGTGCCCTTTTTTTTTTTTTCTCAACAGATTCTCTTATAAGTTGTTTACTTCAGCCAGGCAGTGTTGGAGTCATTGCTTTAATCTCAGCACTTGGGAGGCAAAGGCAGGAGGATCTCTATGAGTTCGAGGTCTCCAAAGCGAGTCTAAGACAGCCAAGACTACACAGAGAAACCCTGTCTCGAAAAACAAAAGCAACAACAACAACTATTTTTTTTTTAAGTTGTTTACTTCATTTCTGAGGCTATTTGTGCTTTCCATTCTTACATTCCAAAGGCTGGAGGTCAAACATCTTAGCCGGAGAATTCTGGAATAGCTGAAGGACACTGAATAATGCTCGTTTAGCCCAGGACCATTCAACGCAAATTAAAAAGAAAAGCAAACAAGAAGCAAAAGCCAAGAAAAAGCCCCAAGTGGAACCCATTTGAAGACTCTGACCCTAAATAGCACTCACTGGCTTTTAAACTTTTTATGACAGGTTTTATAGTCACAGCAAAACTGAGCGGGGGGGGGGGGGAAGGATTCTTACATGGTCCCTCATCACTCCACTCATGCACTCCCACCCACGCACCCCCACCCGCACACCTCCACCCATATACCGCCCATGCCCACGTACACTCCTCCCATGTACCCACCCTGCTAGGTTGATTAATATTCATCAATTTAACTGAAATTAGAATTACCTAAGAGACATAGCTCTGGTTGTATCTGTGAAAGAGTTTCCAGAAAGATTTCGTGGAGGAGGAAAGACACGCCCTGAGTGTAGGCGACATTGTCCATGGCCTGCATGGCGTCTGGAATTGGATAAAATGGGAACAGGAATAGAAGTGGCCGCCTTCTTCCCTCCTTGATTGACCAGATCTTCTCAAACCCTGAGCCAAAGCAAACCTCTCTCACTCTAGTTGCTTTTGTCAGGCATTTCATCAAAGCAAAGAGAGAAGTCACTAAACCTCGAGTGACCCCCTATGTTGATGGGATGTCATGAGTAATTAATTATAATCACGCAAACCTGTTGTTTATACTCAGACACAGTCCTGTCACCCTGCATACTATGGGTGTGTGTATGCACAGAGGTGTAGAAATGGGTACCTACTATTTTACACTCTGTCTAACCACGGTGCTCCCTCTAGCATCAGGTAACCATTGCTTTTCTGGATACTTTTCTCTTTTCTGAAATATTGTAGTTGGAATTGTACAAAGGGTTGCCTCATTTGATTTCCTCCATGTGTCTGAATGTTTTGCCTTAACATGCATGTCTATGTACCATTTGCATGCCTAATACTCTGTTGAGGCCAGAAGAGGCATCAGATTCCATAGGAACTGGAGTTAGGGTGAGTTGGAAGCCACTGCCATGTGGGTGCTAGGACTCCGTCCCATCCTCAGGAAAAGCAGTAGGTACTCACTGCTGAACCATCTCTCCAGCCCCAGTGGTTTGCCTTTTTAGATAGGCTGCTTTCACAAAGCAATATGTACTTGAGGCTCCCCTTTGGCCTTCTATGACTGAAAAATGCAGTCATTCTTGACTCTGAGAAGTATTCCATTGTTTGGACATACCATAGCTTTTGTTTTGTTTTATTTTATTTTTATAAGGCAGCCCTGGCTGTCCTGGAACTCATTTTGTAGAGCAAGCTGACCTTAGACTCACAGGGATCTGCCTGCCTCTGCCTCCAGAGTGCTGAGATTAAAGGCATGTACCACCATACCCAGCTTCATACCCCAGCTTACTTTTCCATTCATCTACTAAAGAGCATGTTGGTTTTTTTTTCCGAGACTAAAATTTTACCAACCTAATAAATTATAAAATTCTCCTTATTTTATTAAGTAATTAGTAGTCTAAATAAAACACAAACATACAGTAGATAGATAGATGATAGATAGATAGACAGATAGATTGACTGACAGACAGCTAAATAGACAGACATACAGATAGATTTATAAAAGCTTTAAGGCACAGTAACTGGAAAGGTATCAACTCTCTAAGCTATTTTGTTATTTCCTAGCTACACAGCCCAAGTTACTTGCCATAATAGCTCCTGCCTGGGCTGCTTCTGTTCCATCAGGCCAGCCCTCATGGCCACTTGCTCATGGTCCTTGCTGCCCCATGGTGACTTTCCTCTCTCTGGTTTCCTCTCCTCCTTCTTGCTACATCTTCTGCTTTAGCAATTTTACTAACCCATCAACTTAAAATTAGGTAGAGCGAACTTTACACAACAAAGACTGGTGTACATCAGGATATGTTCATCTGGGCAGCAACCAGGTCTTGAGGGCCATCAAACTTATATTTTTACAAAAATGCATCTTCTTAAATAAGAACAGACTTTGTAGATAATTTTTCCAGGTTGCAATAACATTGATGGGTTCATACATAACTGAAAAAAATGAAGAAAAATTATATAGCTCCCATCACTCAGAAATAAATAAAAGTAATGTTAATATTTTGGTGTAATACATATAATTTCTCAAATTTTAGGTCCTAGGACTCTAAGATATCCTTATAAATGACTTACTTTCTCTCTTGGTGTTCTTCATAAGTAGAATTTTTCATTGTAAATGGTTCATGGTAATTATCTATTTAATCACCATTTGTTTTCACATATTGTCAATCTTTTGCTGCACCGTAGTTACATCTGAAATATAACTTGCAGCACTTGACCCCTTATAATTTTCTTAAAATAATTTTCTGGAATTTTAACCAGAAATTATTTTGTTGTTAGAAGAAAAGGGTTAAAACTTAAAAGGAACCAGGAATTTTTAAATGTTCAAAACATTTACTTACCAGAAATTATCCAAAAAAAAAAAAAAAAAAAAAAAAGGACATAGTTTGACTGTTTAATACACGCTATTTACAAGAGCATAAAGGATATAAGGCCTGGAGGTCAGTGTCAGAGCACTGGCCTGCCAAGCCTGAGTTTGATCCCCAGCACTGAACAAAGAAATGATCAAGAATCTAAGAGTCAAGCCTGACAATGGTGGCACATGCCTTTGATCCCAGCACTCAAGAGGCAACGGCAGGAGGATTTCTGTGAGTTTGAGGCCAGTCTGGTTTACAGAGCTAGTTTCAGGATAGCCAGGACTACATAAAGAAACCATGTCTCCAAAATCCAAAGAAGAATAAAAAGAAAGAGGAGGAGGAAGAGGAGGAGGAAGAAGAAGAAGAAACCTAAGCCGGGGATCGAGGACGTAGCACAATTGGTAGAGGTCTCCCATCACGCATAAAGCCCTGGGTTTGACTTAAAACTAAATATGGTGGTGCACATCTGTAATTTCAACATGCAGGAGGTGTAGATAGGAAGATCTGGAGTTCAAGGTTATCCTCAACCACACAGTAAGTTTGAGGCTACCTTAGACTACTTAAGAACTTGTCTGGAAACATGGAAGAAAAACACAGAAATGTTATTTCTTTTGCTTTCAAATATTCATTTACTACATATGCTTTGCCCTACAGCAATGTAATACATTTCTTTTCCAAAATAATTGGAAAGCAACACCCTCGATCCCTGCAGCATTATTCACAATTGTCAAGAAGCACAAATGAGGTGGAGGTCGGTGAACGGATGAGTAGAGAAACTGAGGTACATGTATACAGTGGAAACTTATTCAGCCACAAAAAAGGAAATCCTGCTGTTTTTACCAACATGAAGGAACACAGAGGACACTATGTAAGTAAGATAAGCTGGGTAAACACTTTATGTTCTTGCTTACATGGATCATCTAAAAATCACTGAAGTCAGAGAGGCAGAGAATGGGACAGGGGCTATCGGGAGCTGGGGGGATGGGGAAGTTGGGAAATATTGGCCAAAAAGAGCCAACTTTGACTTATGATATGAATGAACATGGGTGCTGATAGATTCACTAATGATTTGATTGTGATCATCACTTCACAGTGAGTGCTGAGTCAGCAGTTTGCACACCTTGAGTATATCCAATCTTTATCTATTAAGTATTTTATAATAGAATAAACTTTTTAAAATAGATAGGCAATGGTGGGGCTGCAGCTTAGTGATTTTTTTTGCTTACCTAGTATATGCCAGGCCTTGGGTTGTGACTCGCGTTACCATCTCGCCAGCAAGAACGACGCTGCACACACAGGATCCTTCTGCAGTAAAGCTTTAATGCGTCTTAAGAGGGAGAGCATAAGCTTACGACAAGTAAAATGGAGACCCCAAACAGCAGAAACCCATCCCTTATATAGGAAACTATTCTCCGCTTACGATGTGTCAGTCCCTGATTGGCTGTTACTCATCAGGCGATATGACGCCACGGGAGAGGCAGAGCACAACAAGTGGAAAGTTCCTTCGCACATGCGCAGATTACTTGTTTACCAGTTTGGGACACAGGATGTCAGCGCCATCTTGTAATGGCGAATGTGAGTGCGGCCTCTCACATTGGGTCTAGTGCACACAAGCACAAGAAAATGGAAAGGTACATTACAAGAAACAGAATAAAAACCACCATAATTAAAAGACCTCAAGACAATTCATGCTTATTTTTTTTAATTGTGTGTTTATGAAGAAAGAAAAAGAGGGACATTTACATACATATATGTACATATATAAAGGCACAGATTAAATTCTTGGCTTGATCTATAGCTTAATGTTAGAGTGCTTGCTTAGCATGTAGAGGCACTGGTTCAAATTTTCAGCACCACACATGTGTGCATTCACCCCGACACATGCACATACCCATTATTAGAACTTCCTGAAGGATGAGCTTTTTTTTTTTCTTCTTTTGAAGACAGAGGGATCTTGTTCATCCAAAGTCATGATATAAAAAACAGTCGGAGGTGCTCTAAGAATAATTACAAGCCTGGAAGGCAGAGGAGAAGAGAGGTGTGGGACATTAGTAAGTTAGTAAATTATTATGGGCTGAGACCAAGATAGCTTTCATACTCTTGAATGTATGGTAAGGCTTTCCTTCGGGTACCATCATGAGACCGTAAGCATCCTCACTCTTCACAACCCAACCAACCCAGAAGAAACACATGCTTCTAACGGATCTCCCTCACTTCCTGAGCCTCTACACCTCCTGCAACTCTTATCTGTGCTGATGCAGGCTCAAGACTACTAGCTAAGGCCACTGCTTCCTTCAGATACTGTTTTTTGATAGCTGTTCTTAACTCTCGTCCAGCGGACATTTGTCAGCTGCCCTCATACTTGCCGTTGGAAATTGCACAACACAAACATGTCCCTGTACCTGGTCTTTTTATTGCAGAGATCCCATGAGCTCAAGAGCTTGAATTAAATCACTACAAGCCTAGAGCAGTGGAACTGGTTGGCGTCTGACCTTGAGCCCAGAGAAGAACATTGAAGACGGTGATGAAAAGGTGGCTACCCTTCACACTGTGGGCTCTTTGGATGAACTATAAATTAAATGGACACAATTAGATTAACAAGGGGAAAGCTACATTTAGTTATACAGAAGATCTGGAAGTCTCAGAAAAACATGTAACTTGAAGAAAGAGCAAATGGTTAACATGTTTGCAGCATTCTGGCAGAGTTGGCCCACTCCGTTAGTCCCAGCATTTGGGTGGCAGAGGCAGGCAGATTTCTGTGAGTTGGAGGCCAGCCTGGTCTACAGAGCTAGTTCCAGGACAGCCAAGGCTACAAGGAGACACCCTGTCTCAAAACACCAGAAAACCAAAAGCAAAAAGAAAAGAAAAGTTTATACAACATATCCTTGTTACAGAACAGGATGGGGCTTGAAGCTTCCAGGGAAGTGTGTAGTTACCCAAGATGGGGAAGGGGTGGGGAGGAAGTGTGCCTGTCTTACAAACAAATCTCCCAGAAAAAAAAAGTTAATCTGGGTACTGTCCTCTACTTGACACAGAAAGTTTAGCCTTGTACATTTCCTTTAGAGATAGGCGTGTGTTTACAAAAGGAAAGCTTGTCAGAGCTACTGTGGCATCTGCAGTTTCTCACAATGACCATTGTCAACTGTGCCAAGTATGTTTTATGTTTTATGGAGACATTTTGGTCTCCAATGAAGAAAAGCAATGTACCAAGATTTATGCTAAATTCCTTCTTCTTTACATAGGAACAGATAAAGATCAATGGTGTGTGTTTATATCTACTTATATTTTCATGAAGAAACTGCTAATAGACCCGTGTGAATCTTTAAACCAGTGGTAACCAGAGACCAGATGCAGATCAGAAGAGGTAATGAAAGTGAGGCTCCAGTCTGACTGTGGCCCTACTCATGTTGAAACTGACTTGCCGCTGAAAAGATATGAAATGAGATGTTTAGGGTGTGGTGATGTCATGGGAGTTCTTCCACAGAGAGTGAGTCGGTAGATGCAGTTACTGTGGGAGTGTGTCCAGTGGGCTCCTGATGAAGGAGAAAGGGGTCGTGACTCCTCTTGCTGTCTGTGTGTACTGGTTTGTCTCCTCTGCTGTGTCATGACACAGCACAGATGCTCATCAGATGCTGATATTGCTTTCAACTTTCCCAGCCACCAGAAGCATGAGCCAGATAAAGTATTAGTCTTTTGGTATGCTATGTTTTTATATTTTTATGTATGTAACAGAGTCTCAATCTGTAATGCAGGCTATTTTGGATTTTGCTGTGTAGCCAAAGGAAGCTTATAACTTACAACAATCTTCCTGCCTCAGCCTTTTGGGTGACAAAATTACAAGCATAGTATTCTTCGATAGCCACAGAAAGGGGATTAAGATGAAACGTGTTTTTTATAACACTTTTCACCTTTTAAATATGTGTACATACTAGCTTTTCAAAAATAACATTATTTTTGGCTATTCCACTCCTTGGAATATACTTGAAAGATGTTCCACCACACAACAAGGACATTTGCTCAACTATGCTCATAGCAGCCTTATTCGTAGTAGCCAGAATCTGGAAACAACGTAGATGTCCCTCAGTTGAAGAATGGATAAAGAAACTGTGGTACATTTCCACAGTGGAATACTACTCAGCTATTATAAACAAGGAAACCTTGAAATTTGCAGGCAAAGGGATGGAACTAGAAATGATCATCCTGAGTGAGTTAACCCAGACCCAGAAAGATACACATGGTATATACTCACTTGTAATTGGATACTAGCCCAACATGGATGCCCTCTAAGAGTCTTCACTCACTGGGGAATTGGGACAGATGCTGGGACTCCAGGTGAGAGTGATATGGAAGAATGGGGAAACAGAAGGATCCAGAGGGTCCTGGAACCTTACAAGAAGACCATCAAGGCTGGTGGATCTGGACCCAGGGGGCCCTGCACAAACTACTGTACCAACCAAGGACAATGCATGCAGTAAACCTAGACCCCCTGTTCAGATCTAGCCAATGGACAGCTCATTCTCCACAGTTGTGTGGAGAGCGGGGACTGACTCTGACATGAACTCCAGTGCCCCAGATTTGACCACTTACCTTTGGTAGGGAGGCCTGGTGACACTCAGACAAAGGGGAAACAGGCTACCAGGAAGAGACCTGATAGACTGTGATGCTATGATGGGGAGTAGGTCCCCTTCTGTCACAGGCCTAGGGGAGGAGAATAGGGTGAAAGAGGAAAGGAGGGAGGAATAGGAAGAACATATAAGTGAGGGGATAACAATCGGGATAGAATCTGAATAAATTATTTAAATAAATTAAAAACAAGAAACAAAAATAACATTAAAAATGACCCGATGTAGTCTAAACAAATCTATTTGTTTATATTATACAATAACAATGGGCCATTGATAAATAGCTTTGTGTTTCCTGTCACCAGGAAAGTTTATGAAGTCACCCACAGTTGAGAGATCTTCTGAGGAGCAGTTTCCCCTAGCGTTAACAACACCCAGATAGCCCCTTCTTCCTCATGTTTCCTCAGTCACCTCCAGAGACCCTGAGAGCACAGTGGAAGACAGAAGGTACAGACACCTCTTACACTGCCCTGTGTGACTTCCCCAAACAGGGACACTGGCTGTGGAATGAGTGTTTAAACACCTGAGCCTGTGGGGGATGTCGCTCATCTAAACCACCATAATTATCAGCCTGTGTAATTGGAAGTGACACACAACAAAAGTGCAAATATGTTTAATAAGTTTTAATTCCAAGAGGATTTTCTGCTAATACAAGTCTTATTAGGCACGTTAAGTGTACTTTATGACACTGGAACAAATCTGGTGGGTCTGGATGCAAATTTTCGTGATTCTAGAATTGATGGCTCGAAACAAGTTTTCTTAAAAAAAAGAAAAAAAAAAAAACCACTTGACTTCATACAAATCACTTCCTGTGTCTGAATGTGATTTTAAGTGAACAATTAGCAACTGCATTTTGCTATTTTCTCAGACTCTATCATTTTCATGGGTTTGTGCAGTAGAAAGCACAAACTTCTGTACTCTGTGAAGACCCCTTTATGCACTGTCTATACCTTCAATTATGAAGACTAGTGTATTTTAGAACACACCTTCCTTGTTAATAATTGGTTTGGGAAAAACCTCCTATAAAGAATCTGTTTCCTCTGTGTCTACCTCACCTGTGCTCTGGAGTCAGATGCCCCCATGGACAAGCAGATGCCCTGGTGGTAGGTCCCCTGGCCTTCTCTCTCAACCTCTTTCTGTTTCAGGAATAGTAGCTGCCCTCTGCAGACTTCACTGCCTACAGAACAGCAGCAGGAGTAGGTTCAGGTGCCTTGGTGAAGGCTCCAGGGGCTGCACCAGCTTCCTGTTCCGAGTGATTCACGGTTCCCACTCCCCCTCTCTCCCCCAGTGGACTATCACGGGATCTGTTTCTGAAGAAATACAGCTGATCACAACTTCATCTTACCAACTAAAGGGGATTTCCTGATGATCTGCATGGGGGAAGGGCATGCCCCAAGCCCAGAGACACTGCGCTCCAGCTTGTCTCAGCCATGGCAGTCAAAGCTGAGGGTGTTGACAGGAAGCATAACAACTGGCCATGTGCTGGTTGGGAGGGACATAATGGCAGCAGAGAGCCCCTGTGCCTCGGTTGGATTCCCCCTTACTTTTCTCAGTAAACAGGACAGGGCCTACTAAGCTTCTGCTTCCTTAGGCCGCAGGTCAGTAAACACTTTGTGGACAGGAACTTTTCAGCTTTGACGGCTTCCCACACTTTGTACATCTAGTCAACACCGCCATCTTTGCAGAAAGCATTAGATGACACACAGAAAGGAGTGTGGCTACATCAGACTAAGTCCATGGACTCCCAAATTTCAGCATCTTGGTTTTGTTTTGTTTTGTTGTTTTGGGTTTTTTGTTTGTTTGTTTTTTGGTTTGGTTTGGTTTGGTTTGGTTTTTTTTCAAGACAGCCTTCACTATCCTGGTCTCACTTTGTAGACCAGGTTGGCCTCAAATTCACAGAGATCTGCCTGCTTCTGCTTCCCAGTGCTAGGATTAAAGGTGTGCACCACCATGCCCAGCTGAGGTTTTGGTTTTTTTGTTTTTTTTTTTTAAAGAAACTTTTTTGTTTATTATGTACACAGTATTCTGCCTGCATGTACACCTACAGGCCAGAAGAGAGTATCAGATCACATTAGATGGTTGTGATCTACCATGTGATTCCTGGGAATTGATCTCAGGACCTCTGGAAGAGTAGTCAGTGCCCTTAACCTCTGAGCCATCTTTCCAGCCTCTGTGTGTTTTTTAAAAGACAATAAAATGGTGTCCTTATTTATAATTTTTCTTTCAATCATTTCAAAACAAAACCCACTCACAGGTTGACAAGATGACCAGATGACAAGCTTGCCACCATGCCTGGAAACCTTAGTTTAATTTATAGAATCCACAAGGTACAAGAAGAGACTAGATTCCTGAACATTGTCCTCAGACATCCACAAGCATATTGCACGTGAGGGTGCATGTGTGTGCACACACACATGTAATAGATAAATAAATAAATGTAAATTTTTAAATTAATGAAAGAAAATTGACCTCATTCATAGCCTCCAGGCATACAAAAGCAAGTAAGTAGATTCTGCCCAATGCAGCCTGTCTTAGTTATGTTTTTGTTACCATAACGAAACGTCATGACCAAGTCAGCTAATAAAAGAAAACATTTAATTTGGGGCTCGCAGTTCCAGACTGTTAGAGTCCATTGCCATCATGGTAGGGAGCATGGCGGGAGGGAGACAGGCATGGGGTTGGAACAGTAGCTCAGAGTTTATGCTTTTGAAACCTCAAAGGTACCCTTAGTAATGAAACTCCTTCTACAAGGCCATTCCTCTTAATTCTTTCCAAATGGTTCTACTAATTGCAAACCAAGCATTCAAATATAGGAGCCTATGAAGGTCATTCTCCTTCAAACCACCTCGGGGCTCGTGGAGGCAAAGCCAAAGACAAGGAATGGATCCCAGTCACCACGCTGAGCCGCCTGGCTAAGGACATGAAGAGTAAGTCCTTGGAGGAGACCTACCTGTTCTCCCTGCCCATTAAGGAATCCAAGATTATTGACCTTTTCCTGGGTGCATCTCTATAGGATGAGCTCTCAAGATCGTGTTGCTATTGGAGAGTACAGTGGTCATGTTGGTCTTGGTGGTAAGTGTTACAAGGAGGCAGCCACCGCCATCTGAGGGGCCGTCATCTTGGCCAAGCTTTCCATTGTCCCTGTGTGGAGAGGCTACTGGGGGAACAAGATTGGCAAGGCACTCACTGTTCCATGCAAGGTGACAGGCCACTGTGGCTCTGTTTTGGTGCATCTCATCCCTGCCCTCAGAGGCACTGGTATTGTCTCTGCTTCTGTGCCCAAGAAGCTACTGATGATGGCCAGTATTGAAGACTGCTACACACCAGCCAGAGGCTATACTGCAACTTTGCCAAGGCCACTTTTGATGCCATCTCCAAGACCTACAGCTACCTGACACCCAACCTCTAGAAAGAGACTGTGCTCACCAAGTCTCCTTATCAGGAATTCACTGATCATCTTCTGAAAACCCACACCAGAGTTTCTGTCCAGAGGACCTAGTCTCCAGCTGTGGCTACCACATAGAGGTTTTTATACAAGAAAAATAAAGTGAATCCAGTCTGTTGGAAGAGGAGGAGGAGCACCTAATAGAATTCTAAGGAGCCAAGATTTTTACACCTGGACAAGATGTCATATTATAATGCCATCCCTGGTCTAGCCACTTCAACTAGGAACAGTCCTTAGTACAAAGCTAAAGATATCTATCTATTGATAGACTAAAATGACTCCATTTTGCTTTCTGTATTTGAGTGACATACTCTCGAACTCCAAATCTAGAAAAACCCATAGAAGATACAATTGGCACAGAAATAACAAATAACCAATCAGCTGGAAAACAGCAAAGTACCAAAAGTTTGGATGCTCCCCCAGATCTCTCAAGGGTTATTCCTTAGAAGTTAATTATTCGTGGTTTGATATCGGACTTGTACTGGATGAAAATCAATTAGTTTAAGAGATAATCAACAGGATGCTTGCCAAGCTAGACACCCACTTGAGCCGGGCATGGTGGTGCACGCCTTTAATCTCAGCACTCGGGAGGCAGAGGCAGGCGGATCGCTGTGAGTTCGAGGCCAGCCTGGTCTACAAAGTGAGTCCAGGATGGCCAAGGCTACACAGAGAGACCCTGTCTCAAAAAACAAAACAACAAAAAAAAGAAACTAGAAACCCACTTGCCTGCTTTCCCACTCACTACAATCTGTAAAAAGTCCTTTCCTACTTGTACTCAGGGCTCACACCTGATCCACTGTGTCAGTGATAGTGTGGGCCCAGCTTAAGCTGAAAAATTAAAAGACCCGTATGCGTTTGCATCTGTATCGGCTCCTAGGGTTTATTGGAGTTTCATTAAAACCTGGAAAAAGACTATTAAATTATTGTGTTAGCTTTCCCTCACAATGAGCTCATGGGAGAAAAAGGGTTGTTGTTGTTGTTGTTGTTGTTGTTGTTGTTGTTTGGTTGTTTGGTTTGGCTCATAGTTAGGGAGATATCATTCATGATAGGTTGGTTTTATTGTTTTGTGCCTGTGGCAAGGCAAGGCATTGTGGAGTATACTGCAGAACAAAGCTATTCCCCTCATTTGTGTCCAGGAAGCAAAAGAGAATAGCGAAAAAGTTGGAGTCCCACAGTTACACTCAAGGCCAGTCACCCAGAAACCTAAAGGCCTCCCATTTGGCCTCACTGCTTAAAAATTTCTGCAATATTCTAAAAGTGTCACCCTGAGGATCAAGCTCTTAATGCATGGGTCTTTGGGGTGGGACATTCAGAATCCAAACTACAACACTAATGATAGTAGAATTCTAGCGTATGATTTTTATTAGCCCACAACAACTTTATTAGGCAATTCCATTGGAGAAGGAATGAGTGGCAGGCCAAATTCACTGTCATGTCCTTGGATGTAATATTACCATAACACTGCACACCATTCCCAACACCATTCCCAACATTTCTGATCAAAACAGTAAGTTTTGGCTGAGTAAATCTGTTAATGTAAAAATGCTGTGTACCAACTCCGCTTTTGAGAGCAGAAGCCTTTATGCACGTCAGTGTCCCATTCACTCTTTTCACTGATCTCTCACGTGGCTAAGTAACTCTCACCTCTCCAGTCTCCATGATGACTTTTTGTTTACAAAGCCTTCCTCCCATGATTCCAGGCTTCGTTGAGTCTTCCACTCTGAATCTCAAGGCTCCCTGGATCATCTCCATCCCTCACATAAAGCACATGTTAACTGCTAGGTTATTATCCGTCAGTGGGTGCCAGTCTCCTCTTCTCTCCTTCACTTCCCTGTTCATGCTGCCTCTAAATTACACTGGTAACAGCAATGGTAAAGAATAGTGTTCCTGTGGTTACATTTTGTGTGTGTGTGTGTAAATTCGTGTTTCACAAAACCCAAACAAGCTTAATGAGCTCTTAAAGCTTGTAACAGTGGGCTTAGTCTCAAGTTGTTAAGCCTTGGAGCACCATCTCGGTAGGACTGATGCAGGGTAAATTGGGAGATGCCAAAATAATCCACCCTCCTTTGGCGTGAGGAAGGCTCACACACCTGAATCAGCTTTTCAACATACATCCCTCCCCAAATAAATAAGTCATTTTCATGGTAAGTCTGGGTCATTTTAGCAGCTGCCACATGACAAAACTTCTCAAGGAGAGAATCATATAATGATGAATAAATATTCATTAGAAAAAAAATGGTACATTTTGAATCTTTGGAGGTAAAACAAACTACAAAATACCAAGAAGTTTAGCAATACATATTTCTTACTACTTGGGATGGCTTTTCATTGGCTTTACCAAGAAAACAGAAACACGGTAAGGACTCAAGTCACAGTGATCATGTTGGAATTAGCACAGTGCAGATGCTACAACCTGCTTTGCTGGTTATTAATGGGGCTTTTTGCAGTCCTTGCCAGGTCTTGAAACACAGTTTCCCAGTCTCAACAATCCTTCCACTCTGGTCACCAGCACAACAGTCTTTTACTTCGCCCCTTTCCTTGGTGCCAAAAGTCTCCCAAGACGGGAAAGGCTGAGGTCTGGCTTTCAAAGCAAGCACTGCAAAGCCTTCCACCAACATTCCTTTTCCTGGGTTCTGCTTTCTGCCTTGAAGGATTTTGAATAGTCAGTGAGAAAACAAGCACAGGGGCCAGTTCAGCTTCTTTCTGAAGGAAATGTGACATGACGACTTTCCAAAGTGATGCTTGCTATGGTCACATCCACTGCAGGCCCTCTGCAAATCTTGACCTTAATCAGCATTTTAAAGCAGACCACTTTCCACAGGCATGATGGTTTCATTTGTTTGCTAAGGCGACTACAGCAATATGCAGAGTCAAGGAAAGACTGTTTCTTAGTGAACTGTCACTCTTTGGGTTCTGAGAGTCTCTTGTGACCAAGGCTGTTCTGTTTGAGGAAAAACAGTCAAGTGTAGGGATGCCAGCATGGGAACCTGGTGGTCAGAGTGGGAAGAAAACAAGAACTCAGTTCTCTCAGGTGTCCACAGTCTCTCCCGTGTTCTGGGAACTTCCATAAACATTTCTCCTTGGGTCAAATGCTTGTCATTCAATCGTCCATTCAGCAAGTCTGCACTGTACATCTTCTCTGTGTCAGAGTTTTGCTAGCGCTGCCATCTGTCCATTAGTAAACACATGGATGGTTCCCTCCTGCTGAGGCTCACTGCCCTCTGACTTGGGTAGGGAAAAGCAGAGGCCATGGGAAGTAAGCAACCAAGTAAGCAACAGGCTGTCTGTGATGCTGTGTGTGCCCCTACAAAATAGCATAATAATGGTAAGGAATTTCACAGGGCTAAGAAAGAAGTAAAATGGATCATGTGTGAAGATGCTTTGCCTACACACTCTGCAGGTAGCCGCTCACCTGTGCACTGTTTTGGCAGGTGTTGACTCGACAACTATAAAGCAATTATATCTATAATAATAACAACTAGCAACACTTGCACAGTACTAAAGACACTCCTCATATTTTTCTGGGGAGTTCTTAACAATCCTCACTTAAAACAACATCAAACATCTTACTGTGAGTGATTTACCCAGGGCCACACAGTTAGCAAGTTATAAAGTGACTTGTAGGCTAGACTGTTCTGTCCCAGAATCCAAGCTCTTGGCCACACTATTGGGCTGCCTCCCTGGCATGGTTTGTGTTTTTGTTGTCCCCCAAACCTGGTAAATCATTCCATTTTACTTATTCCTGTTTTAAATTTTTATTAGCCCTTTGAGAATTTCATATAATATATTCTGATCATATTCACTACCCCTAAGTCTTCCAAAATCTATCTCTCTTTCCTTCCCTACCGAACTTTATGATTTCCTCTTCTTCCTCCTCTTCCTCCTCCTCCTTCTCCTCCTCTTCTTGTTCTTGTTCTTCTTCATCTCCTCCTCCTCCTCGTCCTCCTCCAATCAAATTCAATTTGTCCTACCCACATACTTAGAGATATCGGGCCTTCCACTGGGCCTTAGTTGACTTACCAGGGGCTACATCCTCTAAGAGCACTGATTTCCCCCTCCTCCAGCAGCTCTCAGATGCTATTAGCTGCTCAGCTTAGGCCGGGAGGGGACTCTGGACCACCTTCTTTTTCCATGCCGGGACTTTGTCTGGCTTGAGCTTGCACAGGTCCTGTGCATGCTGTCAGGGCCACTACCCTGCAGTGATGGGAGAACACTGTTTCTCTGTAGTTGCCCACCCTCTCTGACTCCACCCCCTCTTCTGCAATGAGCCTTAGGAGGAGGAATGTGATGGAGATAGTCTATTTAGGGCTGAACACTGCAGAGTTTCTTTCTCTCCATGGTGACAGATTGTGAGTCTCTGTATTAACTGCCATCTACTGGAGAAGAGAAACTCCTTCGATGAAAGCTAAGAGATACGTGCAAATCCCATCGCTCCTCCACTGTCCACAGGAGCATGACTGGTCAGAGGGTAGCACTGTGACAGACACAGGACAAGTGGAGGAAGTCAACATACTCAAGAGAGACGTCACAATAAATGTAGCTAAGACTGGGTGAAGCAAAGGTTCCACAAAGAGAGGGGAAAATCGACAGAGAGCAAGGGGTTAAGTAGGAGGTAACTAAGGAGACTGCAGCTCTCTGTCTCCTGACACTCAGAATGCCATTTTGGTGGTAAGCAACTATGGAAGCTGAGCCAGGTTCTGAATCAGAGGCAGGTTCCTGAGCATCTCCCAACTGCCACACTTGAACAGAACATCTGTGTCTTCAGAGAGCCCCGACCTTCATATAATAACATTTACATTGTGGCTTTGAGCCCTTCCCTTGTGGGCTTTTCCAAAGGATCATGGGAAGAATTTCCCTAATAGTCATATGCAGTTTGTCATTACTTGAGAGGTGATAGGGGAGGCCGCCTTACCCTGTAAATACACCACCCAACTCATAAATAATCCTAAGACTTCCTGAAAATCCACCGTGCCCAGCCCAGTGTGCTACTAGACCCTCAGACATGCTTCCCAGTCTCTCTTTAGAGTGTAAGTTTTGCTTTGTTTCAGCTGACCTCTGACCTAACTTCTTTGCTGTCAGAAGAGCTGAGGTGAGCCCTTTAGCTGTTAACAGATGGACAGCAGGCTGCTGCCAAGGAATGGGAACTTAAAGAAGGCATGTAGGGGTGGAGGACACAGGACACAAGGCTAGAGAGGTTGTTTAAGAGCACCAGGGGATGATCTTGAACACTGGACTTAAAAGCATAGACTTCTGGCTGGCATGTAGCTCAGCAGTAGAGTTTTAGGTTATACAAGGGCCAGAGCCTGAGTCTGTGTTAGGCTGTCATCACAATGCCAGTGTTGCAGACATTTAAGAATATAAACATATACAAACACACAGGGAAATCGCTGATGCATTGCGTAGGTTAACAGATAATATCTATTTATTGCCTTTTTCCCAATTTTTTTCTATGTTGGAATTTTTGTCCAAGTGGCCAGGCATCATTAATTTTCTGCCCAGAAAGAGAGAAACACTACTTTTATTTTTAGAAAAAGAAAGGCCTGTTCTTCTGCACAGAATTCCAAAGTGCAGCATCTAATTAAGTCTCAGGTTAGTGTGCTGCGGGCGACTGTGTAAGGCCCCCGTAACCCAGGCAACCTGAAGAATCGGACACTGTGTTCTCCAAGCCAGTCTAAGAGACACCCCTTGGCTGCTACTTCTGTGGGATCAGCCATAGGAGCTGGTTGTCCCAAAAGTAAAGTGGACCGTTTCCTTCTCTTTTCTCTGAGCCAGATAGTCCTCAGCATCTTCTTCTCTCCCATCACACACAAAACAAACACCACACACTTCAAATGTTTTGTTGAAATGTAGAATAAATACAGAAACTTGTGGCTTGCCATAGCTTTAATACTATCACCTCCCACTCCTGGTCTCCTCCAAGAGACTCCCACCCTGGGCATTTTTTCCCCAAAGCTTCGTTCACATACATTGCCATTTTTTTTTTCATCCAAGCACTTAGAGGTTGTTCACAATTCTCAAGTACAGCTAAGCCAGGGCTGCAAAGATGGGTAAGTCCTCAAGGAAGCCAGGACGCCTCAGTTCATCTTAAAGTCAGGCAAAGACCACCAAACGGTAAGACAATGGCCAGGGACCCAGTTAGTGGATTTCATGAAGGAAGGGGAGGTAAGAGAAAAACAGTGAAGCGTAGAGCTCGAGGTAGAGCCGGCATGTGCCTTTAATTCCAGCACTTTTGGAGGCCTCTGCTGGAGGCAGGTGGATGTCTCTGAGTTCAAGGGCAAAGTGGTCTACATAGTGAGTCCCCCAGACAGCCTGAGCTACACAGAGAAATCTTGTCTCAAAAAACAAAACCAAAAATAAACAAATGAAAAAGAGTGAGGAACAGGAAGGCTGTAATGGGATGGGTGAAATGACGTTACTGTTTTTCTAAATCTACAAAGGTTCTAAGTGAGGATGTGATGTCTAATTATCCAGGCAGGCATTGCATCTGCCAGATAGATGACAGAGCAGGAAGGAAAATCAATGCAGAGACAACAGCACATTCAAAGACCCAAAAGAAGGGAAAATGGGGCACGTGTGGTTCTAGGAGTGAAGTGAGGTGGGTGACAGCAAGCTGGGTGTGGCTTCTTTAAGAAGTTACAGCATTTTTACAGTAAGCAATGGTGACCGGATCAAATGAACCTTCTGCCATATGCCAGGTCTTCACTAGTCTGCAGTGACTCACTCCTCACATCTGTTTTCTTCACCCTCCTGAATCTGACCATGTCTGTCACCACTGTCTGGCCTGTGACCTCTGAGTCCCATAGTGTCCTAGTATAGAAAGAGGAACCCATGGCTCTACCAGAGGCCTGGGCGTGTGCTGGATATGAAAACTAGAAGACATGCCGCATGCTGTGTGTAACACAACAGCTGCTGGTTGTGTTTATGATGATAGTGATGAGGACGAAGGCAGCTGTAGCGGTATCCATCTTTTGACTGCCACAACACAACTCACGTAGGCTACATCATAAAGACACAAAGTTTATTTGAGCTCAGAGCATTGGAAGTGTCAGGTTCTAGTGTCGTGATACAAGTTGTACTTAGGGTCCCCAAGTAAGCATCCTGTCATGGATGGAACATGTACACACATTTATATCTATGTGATCTATCTTAGTTACTTTGCGATGGCTGTGACAAAAATACCATGACCAAGTCAACGTTTTTTTTTTTTTTTTTTTCATTTTTAAAAATTGATTATTTGGGAATTTCAAGTCATGAACCTCGATTGCCCTTTCTTCCTAGGCCTCCAAGGTCTGCTCCTCCACCTTGGGATCATCCTTCCCAATTAAGAAGAAGAAGAAGAAAAAGAAAACAAACAAACAAACAAAAATCCATTTGTGTTGCCCCTGTACTCACTGGAGCATTGTCAAACTCCCAGTGCCCAACCCTTTAAAGAAATCTCAGTTCTCCCCGACATGCAGCCCTGCCAGAAGCTATCAGCTGTGGAGAGCCACATGTCAGCATCCTTACCACAATTTTAAAGACTTCCCTTCTATGTCTTTCTGTCTATGGAGGAGTGGTAGGGGTTGTCACAGAAGCCATCTTTGTCTCTCATTCTCAACTGTGAGTCTGCAGTCACCAACACCATGGCAAAAGTAGCTTCATTGCCCTTTCAGTCAGAGGAGCATGGAACATGGAATTACACATGGTCTCTGACAACAGCACAGACCAAGAACATCCACATAGTTTCTGCCATCAGTATGTGTCACAGGCCTCAGGGCGGTCTTTTGTGACAGTATAGACCACGGACATCCTTATAGCCTTCCGCACTAATACAGGGCACGAACATCAACACAGGCCCCGCGGTAGTCAGAATACAGACCCAAATATGGCCCCTGGCAGCAGTTCTAACCTGGATATCAGCATGGCAGCAGACCACAGATACCAGAGTGGCATCCAGGGGCATCATAGACATAGAGGTCTTTCAAAGAGGTCCAATACAGAAAATGAGCCATTCTTCATCTTGGACATCCTGTCATTGCTCCAAACTAGGGCAACTGTACCGCTGGGCAGCATGTTCAGGGGATGAATCAAAGCACAAGCTCCAGGCTGCTCCACACCATCCTGTAGGCCCTCCCCAACAATAGCAGGTCCCCCTGGTCCACCCCAGCGCTCTCTCAAGCCAATCACTGCAGTGCTTCTCTGGGTCTGCCTCTCTCCACTGCTCTATTCCTCTGTCTTTCCCGCCTCTCCATCAAATACTCATTTGTCATAGTGGCACTGGAAACTGCAACGCGTCACATAGTTTTTTGGTTTTGTTGTTGTTGTTGTTTGTTTGTTTTCTTTTTGCCCAGATAGTTTTGCATGCAAATATTCACTGCAACAAGTCATTGGTCTGGTTCAAGGTTTCTAGTTTCCGAAGCACCATAAATACTATAGACACTTGTTGAAACTTGTCTCAGATGTCCTGCTGTTGTTGCCCAGAGTCAGGGTGATGTTGCAGCTAGGGCATCTGGGGAGTGAGGTCTGTGTGAGTTCCCGGCTGCTGTGCACCTCCTTGCCCTCAATGTCAGCCATCCCAAAGCTCACCAAGCTTGAGCTTATAAAAGAAACAGACCATCATGGTGGAGAGAATGGCAGTAGGCGGGCAGGTATGGCCCCAGAGCTCATGTCCCTACCCAAGCAGAAAGCAGAGAAAGCCCTAAATGGGCATGGTGGGGGCCACACCTCCTAATCTTTCCCAAACAGTTCCTCCAACTGATGTCTGAGTATTCAAATACAAGCCCATGGAGGCCATTGTCATTTAAACTAGCACATGGTCTTTCTTACTTCCCTTATAAAGCCAATAGGATTTGCCAGGTGGTGGTGGCAGCACACGCCTTTAATCCCAGCACTGGGGAGGCAGAGACAGGTAGATCACTGTGAGTTCAAGGCCAGCCTGGTCTACAAAGCAAGTCTAGTACAGCCAAGGCTACACAGAGAAACCCTGTTGAACAGAAAAAAAGAAAAGAAAAACCAAAAAAGAAAGAAAGAAAGAAAAGAAGGAAGGAAGGAATGAAGAAAGAGCGAGCCACCAGGATTTAATCACCAATACCCCGGAATCTAATCTACTTCCCAAAGGCCATACTTCTGCACACAATAGTTGAATTAATTTCCATTCTCTTAATCTACTAAAATAAAATTTTGAATAGTAAACTCCTGCACGAATCCACACACAGAGAAAACCACTGAAAGTGGCAACAATCAAACGGCCTGTCGTCTCCTAACACTGGAGGAAAAAAAAACCTGATTGAGCCTCGTGAAGCAAATCTGTATGTGGATTCCCAAGGGATGGAGTTAGGTAAAGAATGAAGAGCAATCAGTAATCAGAGGTAAAAGGCTAAGAAAGCCAGAAAGTGGTTATACAATTTACACACACACACACACACACACACACACACACACACACACACACACGCCGGGAGGGGGGACAAGACTGCCTAGGGAGGGTCTCAGGTGACCTCCATGGTCCATTGTCATGAGGCTGAATACGAACCTGTCATGAATACACTGATTTTGAAGTACATGACTTTGCAGATTTATAGGGAATGTTTGCTCAAGAGGCCACTGGAGTTCAACTGTCTATGGGTCTCACCCGGATCAAGTGACTTCCGCAAGAAAGAACTTCATGAGCTCAGTACTGCAGGGTGGGCCATGGAACTGAGAACTGGCTGCCAGGGCTGTTCTCAGACCCCCAGACATTACTAGGTCCTCCAAGACAGTCAGGGGCTCTCCTGGGGGTCTACATGCTGCAATGCCTCCATCCCATCCCCAATCTCCCACTTCTCACCTCCACCCCAGCATCAGGGTACTCTCATGCCTGCTTGCTACTGGTAGAGAACAGAGGTATCTGTGACAAGATTTTGCCTTTGGTTTTTGTTTTGTTTTTTCTGGAAATGTTCCTTGTTAGACCAAAATTTTGCACATATATGCTGTGTTTGTTTCTTTTTCCTTTTTTCTCTTTTTAAAAGTGAAAACTTGGAAAATATTAAGAAGCCAAAGGTCAAAAATAGAATACCAGGGGGGCTGGAGAGATGGCTCAGAGGTTAAGAGCACTGTCTGTTCTTCCAAAGGTCCTGAATTCAGTCCCCAGCAACCGCATGGTGCCTCACAACCATCTGTACTGAGATCTGGTGCCCTCTTCTGGCTGCAGGTGTACATGCAGGTGAAACAGTGTATACATAATAAATAAATAATCTCTTTTTAAAAACTAGAATAACTGTGAAGTCACTATCCAGAGACAAATGTACTGCCTTTTAGGGTATTTCTTTCATTCATTTACAGTGTATACATATTATACAAACACATTCATAGCAGGATTTATTACATTCACATTATATTTAATAGTACTTGCATCATATCATGGATCGTTTTATTTCCCATCTTTTTCACTTACTAACATTTTCTTATGTGATCAAATGTTCACTGAAGACAAAGACTTTTAATTTACATCTGGTGAGACTCATTCTTTCTGATACACAGCTCTAAGAGGTTGGAGAAGTCCAGGCTAGCACGAGATGCCACCTTGGTCCTGCTCACAGCTCCTCCAGCTTAACCCCTCCCCCATACCTCATGCACCCCTTCCACCAACCCTGGAATCCACTGCAATCCTCTTTCACTATAGCTTTGTCCTTTTCAGAACTCTCTATCTTTATCTTGCAATGTGAGTCTTTTGGTCAGGTTTCTTTCCCTTAGCACAATGCACTGGAGTTGCCACACATACGATTATGCATATCAATACTAGTTACTTTTGATCACTGACCAGTATTTCCTACAGTTGACTTAACTGTTCACCAGTCAGGTGATGCACATGACTTTTACTTGTTAAGTGAATATTCCATCCTATGGGTATACAAAACCTTATGTAGCAGTTCCAAGTGTGTGTGTGTGTTTGTATGTTTGACATTTTACGTTGTTCCCTTATCATAAGTAGCCATTAAATAGACACATTTATATATACTTCTTTGCATAACATCTATGTATGTATACTTTCATATACTGTACATGTACCTGACGCTCTTAACAAACACATATTGTGTCTTTTGAAACACAGTAAAATACAGAAAATATAACTACAGATACTTCCAAAAATATATTTAATTATATGATTGTACTACACTCCAGGTCTCAGTGCTTTGTATTATGATCAAAATAAGAAGTAGAAACTTTAACTCTGTGGTAGCAAATTCCATCTGGTAATCAGGACTAACTAAATGCCTTGTTTCTTGAACCATGAACATGAGTATAGTTGGATCACTGTCCGGTTACACGGTTTTCCTTTAAGCAGTGGGCTCCCTTAGTGTACACAGAGCAGGTGGACTCTTCCAGGGTAGATGCAAAGCTGAGTTCTCTTAGGACAGCGTGCTGATTTTCCTAGTCACACTTGGGAACTTGAAGCCAAAGCCACTAAAAGAGAAATGATAAGGCTGGCATCTCTTGACGCACGAAGAGATGGGCTCTCCCTCTGCATGGATGCCGAGGCTCTGAAAAGAGTATGGGAAACAGAGACAATGTCAAAGTGTGACGTCCGCTTTCAAAATCACGCATGCGCACCACAGAAATGTTTGGATAGAACAGAAAAGTTCATAAAGCAGCTAATAATTTCAGTTGGCCTTCCAAGAAAGACACACACACACACACACACACACACACACACACACACACACACACACACACACAGAGTTTGCTTCCTTTGCCTGACACCACCTCTTGGACACAGTTCATTCTGGCACACACCGAGTCAGTGTCCTTTTCCTTGTGTATGAATTCTTAGTGTACAACTGTTCGAGAGTGTTAGCCAAGTTCCTTATTGGTGAAGAGTGTATCCGCAGAGTTTAGCTGGTTAAGAAAATCCTGGCCAAATCCCACTTAAACCAAATAAGGCCTGACCTTTGGAGTTTTGAAACAGAAATTACTGAATTCTTTTCAACTATTTGAAAGGTGAATTTTCAAAAATCATAAAACTCTCTTTGTTTCAGAAACAAAGCTCATTGCTCTGGACTACTGGCCCTATCCCTACCCACTGGCGACTTCCTTAGGGCTCTGAAGCGCCTTCTTTGTTAGCCAATGGTGCTCCCCTGCTGGACATTTACTATAGCTGCACTTCTGATTCAGTTTAGGACCATACTTGAATCATTATTCCCCATAACTTTTTTTTCTTTTTTGCCTTAAAATAATTAACTAATGAGGTCCTATTCTGTCAGAGGTCTAGGGGAGGGGAATAGGGCAAAAGAAGGATGGAGGGAACCAGAAGACACAAGTAAGGGGATAGCAATCAGGATGCAATCTGAATAAATTATAAAAAAAAATTAACTAACCAATATCCAGATACATTTTATTTATCTTAAACAAATAAAATAACAGAGGAAAATACCAGAAATAACAATGGTCTCCCCTCATCTTTTTGCCACCCTCACTCTCTTTCCTAGAAGTTACAATCAGTGGTTTGGAGTTCATCTTCTCAGGAGCATTTCTGCTGTCTGCCTCCATTACCACCCACAAATGAAGCCACAGCTTTGTTTCTCTTTGAACTCTATTTCTGGGTCTATGCTAGAGGTGTTGGATTGACATATTTCAGAGCTAAAGATGGTTGTGAGCCACCATGTAGGTGCTGGGAATCAAACTCAGATCCCGTGGACCAGCAGCCATTGCTGTTAAACACTGTGTCATCTCTCTAACAAAATATATTTTTTTTCTTTAAAAAAGTATAGAAATATCTTCAGCCCATACACTGTCAAGTGAAAAAAGGAAGTCTGGTAATCTTCTCTATATTATTATTTATTGTAACTGATATAAGAGATCTGTCTGTGTTCTGTATGTGTGCATGTTTATGCATGTATATGGATGCACACATGCACTACGACAGGAATTTCATACTCTACAAGGACACACAAGACTGTAGAAACGTTCACCTACCTACTTTGAGTAAGGAAACTGGGTGGCATAGGAACAGAAAACTGTTCACTCGCTTCTCTCTTTTTATAATTGTAAATTTTTTTCAAGCACGTATATTAACTTTTCAAAAAATAAATTAGCATTAAGAAGGAAAAGCTCCAAAGTCCCCTCCTGCCCCACTTCTAGAATGCCTGATGAAGAGCTGATAGGCAGGAGGATGGTGTCAGGCTTCCTCGGAAGAATTGGTTCAGCTTGCAGATGTCTGTAACACTTGCACCAACTTAGCTAGGAGACTGAGGGGCTGAAGTTCAGAAAAAAACCTGCTCTGCAGTGGGTTAGTTAGGAAATGGATGGAACATTAGACTGCAGTTCACCTGTGCTCTGATTTGGGCCATTTACTTACGAGTTCATCACGCAGTCGGGGTGAGTGCTATGGTCCACACACATTAAGAACTTCACTGGTCTACAGAAGGAAAACAGGACAGGAGAGATTATCCGAATAGCATCCACCTATTAAATGTTTATGATGTGCCTGCAAGGTGCTGGAAACACAAAGTGGCATCTTTGAAGACCCCACAGGCCACTCCTTTATAAACAGCATTATCTAGGCTTTAATTCCAGCACTAGAGAGGGAGGCAGAGGTCCAGCAGATCTCTGTGAGTTTGAGGCCAGCCTGGTCTACATAGAGAGTTCCGAGACAGCCCCAGCTACACAGCGTGACTCTGTCCCAACATCCTTCTTATAAAAGCTGGCATTTACCAAGCAGTGTGGACCACAAATTCTGACTGTGTTTTGTTTAGATCATGTCATTTTACGTGTCAGCCATCCGAGGGGATTGGTCCTATTTTCAACTGCAATTTGCTGCAGATAAGGCTGACCATGATTTTGCATGGTCTCACAACTGTGAGTTGGAGGGCTAACCTTGAACGTTTTAGGCTAAAGTTCGTGCACATCCTACTTTATTAGGAAAACCCTCTTTGATGTGCACTTTGCGCAGAAGGTTGACTTAAAACACATGAGTGATGCTTAGCTGAGAATGCTCAATCACCCAGCACAATCGATGTGAAGTTCCTGGGCAACAGAAACAAAAGCAGGTGACAGTGACACCCAAAGCATGACATACAAGGCGGGCTAAGGCAGCACGTCTGAACTGGGAGAAGTGGTAGAGTTACCATGTCACTCACTACATGCTCCGTGGACCCTGCTTGGACTCTACCATGCAGTGACATCTGGTCTACCTACGTACATTTTATTGGCAGCGGTTTCCGAGACAGTGCCTCACTAGGTTGCCTTGGCTGCTCTTGTACTCCTGGGCTCTAGTGATCCTATCGCATTGACCTCGTTGAGTGTCTGGGACAACAGATGCAACATGTCCTTACATCTTTACAAAGAAATAAGCCTAGCTTTTACCCAAGACAGACCTGGAATTTCACTCAGCTTGATCTAATAAGGTATTAGCAGAAACCAGGCCAGGATGACACAGAGTCTGTGAATAGATAAGGCCCCATCCCTGTCAGTGAGGGCCCTGCTGTGAACTCTGCCTGGCACAGGACAAAAGACAATTCCAGTGAATTCCGAGGGTCAGGAGACTCTGACCTCCATTTGTCTTGTTAGCCTTTGCAGGTCAGCTCCTTAGCTACCTTGGAGCAGTGGGACACCCATAACACAGAACAGGAGTCAGCAGGCGTTGTGTGAGGCTCGGAGGCCGAGAACCAGTGGCCAGCCGAAGTGGACATCACACAAGGGAGGAGGGACACAGGCTGGGACCCAAGACAGCTGTGAAGTGGGGAGGAGGGACACAGACAGCTATGAGGTGGGGAGGAGGCTTCAGGGTCTGGCCTGACTGCTACAAACATGGCCTAGTGACTAAAGAAAGAGCCTTTCTAGACAGTTCTTGGGCCAGAGAAAAGTGGTGGTAACTCTGAAATCTGGAGCCACAACTTTCCCCACCACTGAGCTGTTATACAGGAAGAGTTGCCTGTTTAGAAATATTCCTAATGCCCTGAGCTTTAACTCAGGAAGGAAGACTGGAAAGGGGTGCTGGAGGATACATGCTTCGATACCGCACAAAGTTGGGTTCAAAACTCAACTCTGACCCTGAGTATTGATCCTGGGCCAGTTATTTAACCTCCATGACTCATCCACAAACAGAATATTTACAGCCCAAAGACAGACAAAACTAACACACGGCACTACAAACCTAGCCAGTGACAGCACAGAAGCAGACAGCTGTGCCCAATGTGGAGTCTGTGGGCAGTGGGGGTGGGGTGGGGGTGAGAGGGTGAGGTGGGAACACCCCGGATGCTGGCTATGTTCCTCTCCTTCCTATCTCAGGACTGCTGCAACTGAAGCTGCACCCCACTGTGTGTGTAAACGTGTACTTTTTTTCTATATATGGGTTCGATGTCCAGAAGCTTAGTTTTGAGTTTGAAGTGGGTGACAGATGGCCCCTAAGCTTTGTGTTTGTGTGAGCATGAGCAGCAAGGGCACTGGCTAGGGTCAGGGAGGCCTGGAACGGGGATGACATCATCCACCGATCCCGAGGCTTTGATCAGTTGGGAGAATGGCGCAGCCCATGCAGCTTTGGGGAGGCAGAAGGCAACAAGATTATGGGGTTGGGCAAGAAGACTGCTGCTGCTATTTCCACCCGGGCACACCCATTAGGTGTCTAAGAAAGCATTTCAGTGTTGAACTGAAAAACCATCAGGCTTGCACACTTAAGAGCTGAGGTGGTAGTGGTCACACACGCCTTTAATCCCAGTGT
Source organism: Acomys russatus (assembly GCF_903995435.1). NCBI lineage: Eukaryota > Metazoa > Chordata > Mammalia > Rodentia > Muridae > Acomys > Acomys russatus. The sequence continues at coordinate 34,675,770 of NC_067158.1, read as the reverse complement.
TCAGGACACAGAGGCCAGTGGATCTCTGAGTTCAAGACCAGCATGGTCTACAAAGTGAGTTCCAGGACAACCAGTACTATACAGAGAAACCATGTCTTGAAGTGGGGAGGCTGGAGTTAGAGAGAAGGAATTCTGAGTCCAGAAGAGGATTGCAACTACCCCAGGCTTAGAGACAAGCCTTGCTAACACTTATGACAGCTGAGGCATAGCATATAAAGTGTGGGTCACGATGTCTCAATAAAGAGTAGCCGCTGTGATTTTTCCTACTGTCTATGGTCAAGACCCATCTGTCAAACAAACGCCTATTTCGGTATCTTCTTTCGTTACTGTGATTTAAAGATGTGGAAACCACAGCCCTTGCTCGCCAACCTCATTACACATCAAGCACGGCTGGAGAGAGAAAGAAGACATAGGTACATGATAAACTTCTGCTTTCAGTATCTTCCAGATGCCCTTAAAACTGACTCAGGAAGGTTTTCCCTTCCCACACATCCCTAGGCAACCCAGAAATCGCCATTCATAACCTAAACCAGCCCTTTGAATCGCTCTTATCCTTCAATGTGGTTATACAGTGGCGCACGCCTTTAATCTCAGCACTCGGGAGGCAGAGGCAGGTGGATCGCTGTGAGTTCGAAGCCAGCCTAGTCTACAAAGTGAGTCCAGAACAGCCAAGGCTAAACAGAGAAACCCTGTCTCGAAAACACCAAACCAAACCAAACCAAACCAAACCAAAAATGGCGGTTATATAGCGCCACCTACCGGTAGTCATCGATACAGCTGTGCTGGAACCCCAGGGCGTCCAACCTGTCTTCTAGGACTTTTACACTGCCTTCGCCACAGGATTCCCTAAAACACAGACAGATGTTTGTTTTGTTTGTTTGTTCGTTCGTTCGTTCGTTCGTTCCTTTGTTTGTTTGTTTAACTAACAGATTAGAGAAGTAGAAAAAAGGAGAAGAAGCTGTTTCAGAGTTAACTAAAGATATTTAGGCCACTCCCGGGAATTCTTGCCTCGCGGGAAGCTCTTGCTTCTGGGAAACCTACAGTCAAGCAGAGCATTCTCTCGGGACCCATCACCAGGAAAGATGCACAGGGGGCCACGGACGGCACACGCTCTACCGCTTGCACCATGTGTAGTCATGACTGCCCCCCCCCCGCCCCCCGCCGCCCGGCCGCAGCATTTGTGACGGTCCCAAGGGATCTGCTTAACCTGTAGTAAGAGCTTCAAACCACCAAAGTATACAAAGTTTAAAATGTTAGAGAATGCAAATCAGCAAAGGAGAAAAAGGTCGTTACAAGTATCATCCCTAGAGATAATTAATTACTGCTAACGATTTCTAGGCAGCATTAGCCTCCACATACCCACAGTTAGACTTTCCATGATTTAGTTAGCCAGCCAATGTTGGCCTGAAAATACTAAGTAAAAAAAAAGTCCATAAGCAAAACAATTTAGAAGTTTTACATTGCACTCCATATTGACTGGCATGATGAAATCTCTTACTGTCCCACTCTGTCTCACCAGGATGTACATCACCCATTGGTCCAGCATGGCCACACTGTATACCACCTGTCCTTTGGTAACCCAAGTCGCCATCTTGGATGCCATACGGACTGTCGCGGGCTTGCTATTGTTTGGAAAACACCAGAGCAGCCATGCTGGCACTTTGGATAGGCCAGAGAAGCTGTGAGCTTTCGCTAGGTAAAAATTCTTGACTTGGTAAGAAAACAAAACAAAAACATATGCTGAGGTTGCTAAGCCTATAAGAGAAAAATCTATCCGTGAAATTCCGCAGAGGAAAAAAAAAAAAGAAAGAAAGAAAGAAAGAAAGAAATTGTGCTTGTCTTGCTGCTGCAGCCCAGAAGTTACGCCCACAGTGAGTACACACACTTAGTCTTGGAGGCAGGAGGGCAGCACAATGGAATATTTTTAAGCTGGATCACATTCATTTTTTATTACAGTATAAAAATACTGTTGTTCTATTTTATTACTTGTTATTCTTGTTGTTTCTTGCTGTGCCCAATTTATAAAGGAAACTTCATCATAGGATGCACAGACAGGAAAAAATAGCATACATACAGCATTAGTCTTCCACTAGAAATTTGAATCACATCCCAAGGGTAGAGGAGCTACTGTATGTAAGCTTAGACTTGCCATGAAGCTTTGCATGTATAGCACTGACATGTTTTCCGGCATGTTTGTGTGCTTTAGCCCATGTCTGTCTGTATGTGGATGTATACATACACACACATATATACCATTGTTTATAAATTCTGTGCATGTAATATATACGTATGTCTCTATATAAGTATATATACACACATGCCATCTTTGTCAGCCCTGCATGTAAACACACATATGTGTATATATACATATATGTCATTGTTTGTACATTCTGTATGTATGTATGTATGTATATATGTATGTATGTATGTATGTATGTATGTAAGCCATTGTTTGTAAACTCTGCATGGTCTCCCTTACATGACCAGATCATATCTCACATAGCAAACTCCATGTTTTAAAGACATAAGTTGATTCCTATATTCCATTGTCAATTAAACTATAACAAAGTTGTTGAAAATTCATTTTGTTCATATTAATTTTCTGTTTCTTTGGCATGAACTCCTAAAAAATAGGTTTTCTTGCATCAACTTTTGAAATCTGTTTTGGGGCTCAGAATTTCACAGGTTTCCTTTTATAATCTTAGCAACCTCATCATATGATTTATTATTATTATTATTGGTAAGTCAAGAATTTTTACCTAGAGAAAGCTCGCAGCTTCTCTGGCATATCCAAACTACCAGCATGACTACTCTGGTGCCTTGAGGACAGTAATAAGAATTCCAAGTCCATGACAGCAAAATCACATATGCTGAGCATGCCCATTTCCCTCACTCCCACCAATACTAATTCTCACCCTCATGACAGTCACAAGGTCCTCTTGACACACACATCCAGTGTCACGGGCATTCTTGGGTTTGGCAACATTCTCCTTCATGCAGCATCAAGGCTCTGAAGAATGGGGCACAACTTTCCTCTGAAGCTCTGTCACAGCTACCTAGCTCAAAATAGGCTGTGGTCTCGTTTCCAAGCTTTGGACTGAATGGGCTTAACCTTTTAATCTAGTAATATTTAAGGCACAAGGTAGAACGGTTTGCAAACCATGAGCTAAGCAAGTCAGGGGGAGGGGTGTCTTAGGCTGTTTGACAGTAGTTTTCATTCATGAAAAAGATGAGCTCCACCTTGCTTATATATAAACATGTAGTATCTGAGGAGCTGTGGATCTTCAAAATCCTGGTCCTCACCAGTTAGCCAGCACCTAGTTGCAGAAGTCGTGGCTCCATGGAGAGCAAAGAGCATCACGGAGCACAGGGTTGATTTTGGAAACCCTGGGAGGGCATTGACCCTTCAACTGATAAGGAAAAAGGGGTCTGGCTTTGACCCTCAGAAGTGTGTAAGAAACTCATTTACCCAAAGGTCTTGTGGCACTAGTAAAGATCATCACAGTGTTGGGCTGGGAGAACCCTGGCATTCCCAACTGCTGTCCTTCCCTTCACTAGAAGCAGAAGGCTGGCAGGTCCCTAAAGCTAAGTGCAAAGGGGCGCTAATCAGATCATGTGCAAACAAAGCAAGATCTCACAGCTACCACCCCAAGCCCCGTAACTTACACACTGGGTCCCCCAACTTCATGCATGACCCAGATCTCAATCCTTGTGACTTTATCCTTCTGTAAGTATGGGATTTCAAAATCTGCAAAAAACCTGGGAAGCAGAGAGGACATTTATTTTTATCTGTTCTCCTATGGGGTTGAGTCTGTAAATGCTAGGCAAGCACTCTGACATTGAGCTCTGTCTCCAGCCTAGGGGAGCATCTCTTCAAGCCTTAGCACGGTATGACAACTCTCCAGCTAGGCTGCTGGTTTACTTATACATTAAACTTTTAAAAAGTTTCCAGGAAAGCCAGTTGGGTGGCACACACCTTTAAACCCATCACTCCAGAAGTAGAAGTAAGTGGATCTCTTTGAGTTTGAGGTCAGTCTGGTCTACTTAGTGAATTCCAGAATAGTCAGGGCTATTCAGAGAGACCCTGTCTCAAAAAAAAAAAAAAAAAAAAAAAAAAAAAGCTTTTAGGATTCTTTTTACATTTTGTGTGCATGCACAAGTTTGTGTGCATGAGGGTGCTCATGTATGCGCAAATGTAAACCAGAGGACAAAATTGGGTGCTGTCTAGTCTGTCACAGTGGCCTGGAACTGGCCCCACTAGGCCAGACTGGCTGGACTAGTGAACCCCAGAGATCCACTAGTTTCTGCCACCCCAACAGTTAGATTCCAAATGTGCCACCACTCCCAGATTTGTCACTTGGCTTCTAGAGGTCAAACAGAGGTCCTCACGTTTGCAAAGCAAGCACTACCAACTTACTTTCTACATTTGGAGACTTGCTCATGTGTCTGTCAGCTCTTTTCTCCCCTTTAATCACTTCACAGACTGATCTCAGCCCCATTCCAGTCCAGCCTACATGCTCTCCTCCTCCCTTCCTCCCTCTCCTTCTCAGAGAAGGGGAGGCCCTCAAGGGGTACCGACCGTCCCTGGCACTTCGAGTCGCAGTAGGTGTTTGTCAGCTCTTAATGGTTTAACTGTGTAGACACGGCTCTAATCACTTCATACTTCCGCTTTGTTACTTTCCCTGACTGTACCAAAGCAAGCATTAGGTTGGGCCTGGGATGGCTCTCTGGCTTTTACACTGGAATCATCGGTGGTGTTCTTTGATGGTGGAGTTCTTACCCTTTCACGGGATAGGCTCCTTTTGGCTCTGAGCCATTTAGCATGACACTGATCACCCCAGAACTGTCTCTTGAATACTACAAGAAGAAACAGAGATTTTTGGAGCAAGTGAAATCACAACATTTTGGTGCTTTAAGAGCAGCGTTTTTTTTTTTCAATTGACAATTTTCAATAGGGGAAAATTTGGTATTTCACATAGATGCACATTGGTTTATTTGGAAAGGCAAATCACCTTTAAAGTTCCCCGACTCATAGACTCAATAACTCAATGTCAGGTACCCTAATCTGAGGACATGATATGGAACACATGCCATCATGTCTGCTGGAATAAACTAGGCTAAGCTGGTGTGACAAACAGCCTTGGCACTGCAGTGGCTTTACACAGCAATTCACTTTATACCCCCACTGAGCATTTACCACAGGTTCGTGGTGGTTTGGCACTTTAAGTTCTCAGTACAAGGAAGCCTCCACACCTGCAAAGTTGTTAACTGCCAGGAAGATAGAAGGGCCAGTGAGTGGGCCACAAGTCCCACGTGTCACTCCCACTCACATCTCATTGGCCCATGTAAGTCTCATGCAAATTACTGCATGGAGCAGAGTCGAAACCACAGATACACTAAGCCAGATATCTCTGGTAAGCAAAGCCCCACCACAAGCACTGCCCACAACCATGTATAGTGCGGCATGGCTAGCAAGACCAAAAACATGCTCGCTAGCCTGAGACAGCAAGGGAATGGTGCACAGTTCCCATGAGGCATCAACATAGCACTGAAGTCTAAAGTGCTAATGTGGCACTAGTGAGGATATCCCAAGGATACACGATATCACAGAAGTGCTGGCATTTGAAGCAAAGTGCAAGATTAGATGGATAAAAGATGTGCTTAGCTACAATATAATTGAGCGAGGCTGAGGGTGTGGCTCTGACAGACTAGCATGCATAAGGCCCTAAGTTCAGTCTTTGGCATCGTTAAATAAAAAACAAACAAAATAAAAAAAACAAAATAAGTGGATGTCTATATAATCTTGTTCTCATGTGTCACTGAGCCTCGTAGGATGGGGTTCACTCACTAACAAGATGACACCTGATACCATTTGTCTCAGGTGCTTCTGGCCAGTGCTAACAGTAGGGGTTAGCGTCTTCAGATGCTGAAGTCTGACAACTCCTGTGTTAAAAGGGCAGCACTTTGGTGGCAGGAGTATGGGTAGTCTCACTTGTCTTTCTGTAACTTACCATCCTCTACCACCAGCAGTGACAATGGGGGAAAAAATATTGAAAAGGGTGTAGCTACACATGTAGCGAAGCTGTAGAAAGTATTGGTTGGAAATTCAGCTAGAAAGCCTGTTTTCAAATCCCAGCTCACCTACTTTTCACAATTTTAACCTCTGGAAAGTCTTTTGACCTCTTTGTAATTCATTTCCCAAGTCTGAACAAGCAGCTACCTCAGAGGATTCCTGTAAAGATGAAACACTTAGCCAGGGGATGTAGCTCACGGAAGGACCTTTGCTTGATATGTGCAAAGCCCGAAGTTTGAGCCCCAGAACCACAAATAATGAAATAACAACAGCATTTACTGACTACTTATGAGGTTCAAGCCCTCTCATTACTATACTGGATTAACTTTGCTCCTGCTTCAACTCTCTAGCATATTCTAAGGGCTTAAAAATTGGAGGCACTGGTACTAGTTTCCCCACAATCATAGCCTGTTGGAGCATACACATTAAAGTCAGGCTGACTCATAGTGGCATGTGCTACAGTTCTTTTTTCTTCTCTTTGTTTGTTTGTTTGTTTTCAAGACAGAGACAGGGTAGGGCTTCTTTGTGTCATCTTGGCTGTCCTGAAACAAGCTCTGTAGATCAGGCTGCCCTTGAACCCGTAGAGTTCTGCCTGCCTGTGTCTCCACCCAGCTCAAGTGTAGTTTTAGTACCTGTTCACAGGTCTCTTGATATATATATATATATATAGTGTGCGTGTGCGTGTGCGTGTGCGTGTGCGTGTGTGTGTGTGTGTGTGTGTGTGTGTGTGTGGTTTTCCAAGACAGGATTTCTGTTCTGGAACTCATACTGTAGACCGGGCTGGCCTAGAACTCAGAGATCCACCTGCCTCTGCCTCCCAAGTGCTGGGATTAAAGGTGTGCACCACCACTGCCCAGCCAAAGATTTATATTTTATGTATACAGGTGCTTTTTCTGCATGTATGCCTGCAGACCAGAAGAGGGCATTGGATTGTGAGCCAACATGTGGTTGCTGTGAATTAAATTCAGGCCCTCTGGGAGAGCAACTCTTAACTGCTGAGCCATCTCTCCAACCCTCTTTTAATGATTTATTTACTTTTATTTTATGTGCATTGGTGTTTTGCCTGTGTGTATGTCTGCGTGAGGGTATCAGATCCTCTTAACTGAAGTCACAGACAGATGTGAGCTGCCGTGTGCGTGCTGAGCACTGAACTTGGTTCTTTGGAAGAGCAGCCAGTGCTCTTAACTGCTAAGCCATCTCTCCAGCCTATTACAGCTCTTTTACAGCCAGTGTTGATAGGAAACCTCTGTAGAGGTCTTAAACCTTCCAGTCTCCAATAGGAGGCTTTGGCAGCTCACTGGAGCCTGTAATTCAGATGAAGCCTTCCCTGCAAAAGTGGGAACAAATGTGCTCCCACTGGAGCTGGCAGGAGTATAGGATGAGGCCTTGTGCTTGGAGGAGGTTCTTTAATTAGCCCTGATGGAAAGTTTGAGCAAAGTCCTTCACCCTATCAGTGGACTCATTGAACACCTGGAGAGCAAAGTGGATGTGGGAGGCAAAGGCACCTCCCCGCCAAAAGGGTGGGGTGGAAGTACTCTGCCCTTTACTTGCTTCTTGATCGGCACAGTTGACATTTAATCATCAGTACTTAGCTAAGGACTTAACCCTCTTTATTTCTAATCATTATTGCAATTCCTGAGGCAGAGAATGTAAGCTACAAATGACATCATTTTATAGCCACTGACAGCCATCATCAACTATGGGAGCAATACTCTGAGACACAGACATGCCTTAGCTCTAGCTTATTGGTAACTATCAGCTCTTCTTCCATTAATGATACTCCATGGATACTGCTGATACCCACATCTAAGTCTCCAGTTTCCCAGGCTCTTCTGTAAAATAGAGATTATTCCAATTTTTTCCAGCACTAAGAATTAGCATGGCAAGCCAGGCATGGTGGTGAACACCTTTAGTCCCAGCACTTGGGAGGCAGAGGCAGGCGGATCTCTGTGAGTTCGAGGCCATCCAGGTCTACAAATTGAGTCCAAGACAGCCAGTGCTACACAGAGAAATCTTGTCTCAAAAAGAAGGAGGAGAAGAAGAAGAAGAGGAAGAAGAAGAAGAGGAAGAAGAGGAGGAAGAAGAAAAGGAAGAAGAAGAATTAGCATGGCTTTGAAACACTAAACCCAACCACAGTGCAATAGAAACGCTGACTGTGCAGGATCCCCCATGTATAGCTGACATTTGCCAAACGCTTCTCTCTGCACGAGCCACTGCATTAAGTATTTTATCTCCTTAAACCCTCACAGCTTTTTTAAATGAGTCAGAGTAATCATTAAAGTGGAAAGATTCACTGAAATGAGCTAAAGGCCTAGGGTCCGGCTCACAGATTCCACACATGCTCAACCCTCACTCACCCGTCCCAGGATTACCTGCATGGATGCACTTTTCCAATAGGAGTCCACAGCATTGTTTTCACAGTCTTCTGATGTGGGGCAGGACTGGTAATCAAGACCTAGCAGAAAAGTATGCAGACACAGTTCATATTGGAAATGTAGTCGTTTCAAGTACTTGCTAGCTCCACATTCGACATGGATTCTGAACAGTGTGCACAGTGCATTTACCCTCTCCGAGCCTCAATTTCTCCTCTCTGGAGAATGAAGAGACAAGGCAGAGTCCTGCTGCATTTGAATCATCATTGGCTCCGAGGTCAGACTGTGAGACCACACAACCTATTGGCTACACATTCCTAAGCAACTCCCTTAGTCCCTGCCATGCCTCAGTTTCCACATTTGCCAAAATAGGAATAACGATAGGCTCATAGGGGACGATGTGGGGGTTCCGGACTTAATGTGTCTAAAATAGTTATAACAGCCTGTGGCAAAGAGAAGTACACTCTACCTGTTATTGTTGTTACTGGTCACTGTAGGTGTCACCTTCCTCACAGGATTTGGGAAGGATTAAATGAGGTGAACATACATGAAAACATCCAGCACCAAAGGTAAGTCCACAGGTTGAGGAGCTGTGATGTGTACGGAAGTCTTACCAGAGGCATTTTCCTGTCGACACCAGCTCAAGAAATCTCCAACCTTGCCGTACAGAACGTCACACAGGGGCACAAGGCGACGGGTGTTCTCTCCATAGCTCATAACGAGCAGGTGGTTATTTTCCCAGAACAGTGACTGGTGAGAAACGACCAGGAGTTAAAATACAAAATAAAATGAAAGCACATTGTTGGTTGCGGTGCCATCAGGATAAGGCAGCAGCCATTGCTCATGAGATTCGGACCTGCTGTAGGCCTACTGCTTTCTTTTTCCTTGTTGCTATTGCACATTTGAAGAGAGTTGCCTCTGTCCACCCTGTATAACAAACATAGCATGTATATGAGTGGTTCTCAACGTCCCTAATGCTGTGGCCCTTTAATACAGTTCCTTATGTTTTGGTGACACCCCCCCACCCCCGACACACACACCATAAAATCATTTCTGTTGCTACTTCATGACTGTCATTTGCTACTGTTATCAATCATAAATGTAAATATTTTTGGAGATAGAAGATTGACAAAGCGGTCACGACCCACAGGTTGAGAACCACTGACTTAATATGTGCCTCACTGGTAAGATCCTTGCATTAAAAATGATTAAGGGACCAGGATTGGAAGGCTGGCCCTGTCCCATGCTGGATGTTGACCAAGGCATTTCCTCTCTCTGTGCCTCAGTTTCTATGTATGGAAAATGAGGAGTGGAAGCCTTTGGCCTCCCTCTGTAGCTTTGATTAGAATGGCATTTTTTTTTTTTTTTTTAACTGTAGTTTTCTGTCTGCATGTACACCTATATGCCAGAAGAGGGCATCAGATCCCTTTATAGAGGGTCATGAGCCACCATGTGGTCCCTGAGACTTGAACTCGAGACCTATGGAAAAGCAGCTAATGTTCCTAAACGCTGAGCTATCTGACCAGCCCCAAACACCTCCTCCTTTACAGCACAGCTGGTACCTTCCAGGATAACTAATGTCTTTATACAGCACATGGAACTGTATTCCTGGTTACTGTCTCATCTGGTCCTCAGTAGTCCCGTCTCTTTGTAGACTGGAAGAGCTACAAGAATTGGTTGTGTTTTGTTTTGTTTTGTTTTGTTTTACGTTGGATACTTAACCCTCCATACAACACCAGGAACATAGAAGAATTTCAGTACGTTATTCCCTGAGTTCATCAACTAGCTCACTAAACCTATGAGAGACGTAAAAGTTTAAGTTATGCACCTGCTTTTTGCCAACAAAGAGACACAAAACAACAACCAAAACCCAAAATGCAGCACAAACATTAAAAGCGACAGTTTTGGCCATATCTGAGGTGCCTGTCCTTACCTTGTCTCTAGGAATGGAGTGCCTGGAGAGGTTGATGAACAGGTCATAGTCTGAGGGAAGCACAGAGCAGGGGTCTTTGTCTAGCACCACCTCGAACGCCTCCCAGATGGCTGTGCAGTTTTTGTCCCTGTGCAGAAGTGCCAGTCAGGTCTGGGGACATGGTACAGAGGGTAAGGGCTGCTTGTGTTGTACGTATGAGGACCTGAATTCAATGCTCACCACCCTGCCCATGTGGCCTCCTGTACCACTCCAACCCCTGTGTTGTGTGAGGTGGAGACAGGAGGATGACTGGGACTTGCTGGCCACCAGCCTAGCTCTAGCTTCCAGGCAAAGTTCAGAAGACAGTGAGTCAGAAAATGATAGAGCAGGATACCCATTATTCTCCGGTGTGGGCACAGGCACGTCACACACACACACACACACACACACACACACACACACACACACACACACACACACACACCACAGTACAAGTTATAAAAGGAAACCCCAGAATGCACCACGATGCCCTGGGAAACATTTCCACTGAGAGAGGAAAAGCAGAGTTCTCCAGTCTAAGTAATGTAGTGCCTCCCCCACCCCCACCCCAGGCTCACAACATAAGCAGACAAGGGCACAGATAAGAGCACAGCTACAAGGTGGCAATTTCAATTTCAATAAACCATGCAGCCTCTAGTTTTCAGATGCCTTCTCTGAGGCTGTGTCAGGAGGCAAAGACCTCAGAAGACAGGAGTAGATGGCAAGTGTTGGGAGCAGCTTCTTCTGATGAGGCAGTGTCCTCCGGTGCTAGGACACCTTTCAGAATCACTTTCTTTAGCAACCGTCACATTCTCTTACCCTTGGTGAGTGGTGACTAACCAGACTCCTTATATTGTTGTCTCATTTTTTTAAAAATTGAGATGCAGCACAATTGGCATGAAGAAGATAGTATAACTACACAAAAAGCAGGCCCAAAGGAAGAAAAAAAAAAGTCAGTAGGAAGCACAGTGTGTGCAGAACAGAGAAACCATAGTCTTATGGATAGATGAGTCCAGAGGACCTGAAATTTCCAAAGGGCATCCCCTTTGGCAGTTGCTGTTAGCTGGCAAGGCGCTGTCACTCAAACTCACGTCTAGACTGGTCCTCTGAACGCTCCCTCACATACCTCTCTCACCTCTACACCCACAGGGCAGTATTATCAGCAATCTCCCCAGGACCTGGAGGTCCCCTCCGCAGGGGGCCCTGTCCTTGAGAATCGCAGGCACTTTAGCTGCCTGGAGACTAGCCTCTCTGCTTGACTTTCCAAAGCCCCTTCCCCGCACCCCTGCCTTTTCACTTTCTAGATTAGCGCCGTACCCGGGCTGAAGGTTCAGCAGTGTGGTGTACTCCGCGCAGCGGCCCAGGAAGATGCTCTGTAGATGCGGCGTGGTACCCGCCCCCCTCCACCGCGCTCCCGCAGCTCTCGTCCCCTGTAGCAGCGACAGCAGCAGGGACAGCCACAGCCACAGAGACAGCGTGAATCCCTTGGCGGCCATTGAGAAGACTTTGATTCCTCTAGCCCATGGCCTCCTGAACTCCTCCCAGTTTCTCTCCTACCGCGGAGGCGGTTCCTTTTAGCTGAGCACCGGCAGGACGCTACCCGGGACCCCCTTCCATCCCTTCGGTTCCTTTCTGAGACAAACCAAATTTGGGGCATGGTCTGGCAGAAGACATCTCAATGAGGGGTCCCAATGGGAATGAGAGTTTAAAAGACATGAGGACTTCAGCCATGGGGTGGGGGTGGGGGGGCACTTAATTGGTTTGAAATAGCAACACCCTTGGCAGGTGTACTCTTTCCCAAAGGCCAAAGATGGGTGAGTTTTGTTTGTTTTCAGGAAACACACACACACACACACACACACACACACACACACACACACGGAAATCACCCATTTGTTAACATGTGAGCACCAAGCAAGCTTAAACACAGTCCTTCCTAGCTGAGTTAATTGTCTTGGGTTTCCAGATGAGTAAACTTGGGAAAATTAATTAGCTTCCCCTGCATCTCAGTTTCACTCCCAGATAATCCTAACGACTCTCTAGAGAGCCAGAGTGAACAGATTTCCATGTAAAGTGCAAGTCCTCAGACCTTACCTTCAAAAACAGCTGTGAACTTAGACTGTTGGAACAGAAATCAATAAACATGAGGTGTGCGTGCACGCGCCGGTGTGTGTGTGGCTGGTGTGTGTGTGTGTGTGTGTGTGTGTGTGTGTGTGTGTGTGTGATTTTATTTGAATCCCTTTTTGTTATACTGTCCTATCCAGGTTTTCTTTAAGTCGAAGTTCACAGTCCAGTTCGTCCAGCATCCACCTCTCCCGCCTTGTTACTTCCACATTTCCCAACAGGCTTACCAGCTATCTCTGGGTGGGTTTGTTTTGGAGATTATCTTCTGGCTTCCTACTATGGAAAAGTAGATTGCATCTTATCCCTCCTTCCCCAGCCCTCCCCACTTCATCCTTTTTTACTCTTCATCCTCCCAGCGCAATATTACCACAATCTGTCACATTGCACAATTGTGAACATTATTCATAGCATTTTATTTCCTTTGTGTCAAAAGAGAATAAATGTCTTTTGGACTCTTCCCTGCCGCCCCCCCATCTTGGGTTGGTTTTCTATGGTTCAATGTACACTTAAGGTCATAGTCCACACTCTGTAAATCATGTAAATCTCAGTGCATTCAAAACCACCAGTCAACATCCTTCCTTGGAACTATCCAGCATCCTGTTCCAAGTATGTGCTTTGGGCTGAGTGATTGCCATCCTGGTTGGTCCTCCCTCTCTGCGTGTCACATGCCGTTGCTTCTAGCTCCCTTTACAAAGCACAATTTCTTTTCTTTTCTTTCTTTTTCTTTTTAAAATTTTATTATAATTACATCCCAATTGTTATCCCCTCACTTGTATCTTCCCCTTCCCACCTTCCCTCCCTCTTCCACCCTATCCCCCTCCCCTAGACCTCTGACAGAAGGGGACCTCCTCCCCCACCATATGACCACAGCCTGTCAGGTCTTATCCAGATAACCTGCTTCTCCTTCCTCTGAGTGCCACCTGGCCTCCCCATGAAGAGGAAGTGATCAAGTTGGGGGGGGGGGCACGAGAGATGAAGCACAATTTCCAATGGCTTGAGATGATACCAGGATGTTTCTAAGATTTTTGCATAACAGAAAATATTGCCATTTTACACATTGGAATAAGAATTGATTATAGGGGCTGGAGAGACGGCTCAGAGGCTCTTCCAAAAGTCCTGAGTTCAATTCCCAGCAACCACATGGTGGCTCCCGACCATCTGTAATTAGATCTAGTGCTATCTTGTGGCAGGCAGGCGCACATGCAGGCAGAATACTGCACAAATACATAAACCTTAAAAAAAAAAAAATGATTATATAGAATTTTAAATTTGAAATAATTTCCCTTCAAAGTTTAAAAAACATGCTCCTTTTATTTATCTACCTTCTCCTGCCCCAGTAGATTGGGAATTTTTTTTTTTATCATGGAGTGTGAATTTTCAGACATGAATTTGGGGATAGTTTTTATTCAGTGTCTTGGTAATTAGCAGGGCCACTCACTATTTTGCTTATTATATAGTTATTCATTGGCTTGTTTATTCTCAATTTATGACACTAATGGAATTGAACCTTAGGTATCACTCATTCTAGGCAAGTGCTCTAACCCTGGGCTATACCCCTAGCATTCTTTTTACTTTTTATTTTGAGACACAGTCTCACTAAGAGATCTATGCTGGCCTTAAAAGTTCTGCGTAGCCCCATAGGTCTCACACTGGTGCTGTAGACACACTCGGGCTTTGTAGGCTTGGAAAGGAAGGAAATAGACACTCTTAAGAGTATCCAGAAACACAGGGCTCTCAGGCTTTAGCAGAGTAAGACTAAGTCAGGACTTCAGACATCTAATAGGGAGGGAGTGTGTGTGTGTGTGTGTGTGTGTGTGTGTGTAACTGTGCCCTTACCTGTATGGCGAATTTCAGGCTCTTCTTCAGTCACTTCTCTATGATATTTTTAAATATCTAAAACTTACGGTCGTGTAATTGTTCTTCAGTGAATATGAAGATGTTGTAATCAGTCACTTGCTTTTTCAGGCATCAGTTAACTCAGTTCTTGATTTCTGGCTTTAAAATACAAATGAATCTTTTATTCAACTGCTTTCTTTTTTAAATTTTTATTTGTTTTTCATGATCATTGGTATTTTTTGGCTTAAATATATGTTTGTCTGAGGCTGTTGGATCCCCCGCTGGAGCAGGAGTTACAAACAGCTGTGTGTGTAGAGGAATGTTAATCAAAACATGGCTGTTCTGGCAAGAGATCACACCCAAAGACCTTTTAGGTCTATGGGATCGAGTGGGCAAGAGATCACATCCAAAGATCTTCTAGATCTGTGTGATCCAGCTGGAATATACATGCCTTTAATCCAGGAGACAGAGGCAAACAGATCTGAGTTCAAGGCCAGCCCGGTATAGCTCAAGTATCACATTAAGAAAAGTTTAGATCTAGGTGTGGAGATACATGCCTTTAATCCAAAATAAAGGTAAAGTTAGTTTGTAGAAGGAAGCACCCATGTTTGAAAGTGATGTCTAACTGAGCGGCAGAAAATGGCCTAGGTTAGCAGAAGGAGGCAGTAAGCCTCCGGGACAACTGTGCCAGGAGCATAAAAGTTACTTTTACAGTTGTCATGTGGGTGCTGGGAATTGAACCGGAATCCTCTGGAAGAGCAGACAGTGCTCTTAGCTGCTGAGCCATCTCTCCAGCTCCTCCATTGCTTTCTTAACCTTAAACACTTAAATTTTTCTTTGGGAAATAGTTAAAAGTTTGAGCCAGAGAAGAGAAATGTAGCAGTATCTTTGACTTTACTTCTTTCAAAGTGTTCTTATTAACAATATTCTCTTCAGTGTTGTATAAATAGCAGAAACATAATGACTAGGAGTCACTTTTCATCCTGGCTCTCTACAGTAACAATTCTGCAGTTTTAAACTCAGTTCATTAAGAAATGCCAAAAATATCAGTATCATATGCCAACTTTGTTATACAAACATCTCCAAAACTACTTCCTAAGTGAGATTTTTTTTTTTTTTTTTTTAAATGAGAAAAGTGTGAGTCACATTCCTGAGTTCATGAGCTGTGCTTAGTAATTTCCTTTGGGAAAATCAACAAACTGTTGTGCTACAGTAAGTCAGTATGAGTAACTCCAATTTCTGGACCAAACGTTTCAAGAAATGGCTACTCAGTGAGCTTCCTTGAATAAAGTAAACACTGTTTACTGCATTTTCAATGCATCTGTAAGGTCCTGTGGACTTTCTCTAGATGGGAAAGCTTCCCAGGTGATGACACGATAATTCCACACTGAACTGTTACTAGACACTTCTAGCTTTTTTGTTTTGTTTTGTTTTAGTTAACCTGCTACTCTATCTCTTGTGATTCATTTACAATTTCCCAGTTTAATTTATATTGACCAAATATATGATTTTCTAATTCTTTAAAAGTATAAAAAGACTCAGATATGAGGTTAAATTTAATTTTTTATTTACTTTTTTATTTCATATGCATTAGTGTGAAGGTGTTAAATCCCTTTGAACTGGACTTAGAGACAGGTGTGAGCTATCATGTGGGTGCTGGGAATCAAACCCAGGTCCTTTGGAAGAACAGATGGTGCTCTTAGCCACTGAGCCATCTCTCCACCCCAAGGTTAAATTTCAAAAAGAACAAAATTCCTCCATAAAGTCCTTTGGCCACACAAATCTGACATGAAGTGTTGGGCAGCTTCCTTTATTGGTATTTTTACCAAGCTGGATTGCAACTGAATACCAGGCATCATTGCTAAATGTTCCACAACAGCACAAATTTGAAGGGCTATGGTGTTATCACTGAGTAGTGTTTTCAACTTATCTGTTCACTTATCACCAGAAAATTATCCACCCCAGAACCAGGCATGCTAGGAGAATTCCTTCAGCATCTGTATGCGACACTCAGGCCTTGTCACTATCAGAGAGAAGGCAACTGCGTCGTCATTAGCTTTATGTCCTTTTTCCCTCTTTGAAAATATTCAAGATGCTCACCATGAAACTCATGGTTCTAAGTTTCTGAGTGCTCCTTTAGTTTGGAAGGTCTTAAGCTTTCATTTGAAAGAATATTATTAAATGAGGTATGGGGATCATTCATTTTCAAAGGGTCCTGCACATCTGATAGGCCATATTTTAAGTAATCTTCGTCAAGACACTTTTATGCTCACTTTTTCCTTTCTGTAATGTGGCCCAATTGAAATTGAAGCTAGGAAATCAGAATCAGTGTTTTTGTCCATAATTGTCAACACTCACATTCACAGATCCAAAAGTTGGACTTAAGTGTGTCTAGGTGTTCCTCCCCTCTTTTTTTTTTAATAAAGGAATGACTTCTTTTAAAAGTAATTCTTCCATTTTAACTGAAATACCATAGTTGCTACTAATAAAAGAGCCTATATAACAGTTCCAAATAAATGCTCTTCAGGTTTGCCACTGAATCTGTTGGGCATCCCATACTTTACCTCTGTTTCCAAGTCATGGTGCTAGAAAATTAGACTGTGCAACATTACTTCTTCTGTCATGAATACCAAATAACTTTCCCATGCAAGCTATTAAATACAAATTTTTATCCAATACAGTCATCATCTCTCATTCTTTTCTAGTGTATTAAAATTGACCCCAGCAATCCTAAGCATGTGGAAAATTCAGGCAGAGGATTTACCCAAAACATTCTGATACTTTGTGTTTTATTTTGTTTCTAACAAGTTCATCATGCAGTCAACAACTGATTTAATGACTCAAAGACGCACTGGGGGTAAACGCTGGTGCAGAGACATTTTGGGCTGTCAGCTACTTGAGTGTCTGAGGAAGAGAGATTTGCTCATGTGCTAGACATTTCAGACTTGCTTAAGTACTTCTGTAAGTGGTTGGAATACAGCCTAGATTTTCATCGCTGATGCCTTTTGATGGGGAGAGTTTTAAGAATGCCTGTTATAGTCTGATTTAGTGAGAATCCCAAGAGGTTTTCCATGGTCAGTTCAATCAGGGTGGAGCTGGTAATATCTTTTCTTTTCTTTCTTTTTTTTTTTCTTTTGGTTTTTGGAGACAGGGTTTCTCTGTGTAGCTTTGGTTGTCCTAGACTCGCTTTGGAGACCAGGCTCACCTTGAACTCACAGGGATCCACCTGCCTCTGCCTCACCAGTGCTGGGATTAAAGGCATGAGCCACCACCACTGCTGGAGCTGATGATATCTCTTCTCAGAGCTTTCTTGGAATGCATGCTTGACCTGGGAGTAAGACCAGACATGACAGAAAAGCATGCTACTGCCAGCCTTGTTCTGGCCGCTACATTCCCTTTGTATATAATTTTCTTATCTTCTTCCAAAGCCTCACTAAGTTGCTCAGGTTGGCCTCAAACTGGTGATCCTCCTGCCTCAAACTACTGAGTGACTTGGATTCCTCCAGCTGCATACCACCACACCTGGCCCTTTCTTGCTTTCCCGGCACTTTGAAATTCTTTTCACTATTTACAACCTAGCTCAAATGCTATAGCATTCAACAAATAAGTACTTAAAAGTGTTTAGAGACATTAGAGACACAAAATAAAACGTAATGGACAATGTTATGTCACAAAACATGTGCTGAGCTGTTAGTATGAAGTAAAACTACAAGGAAAATCTTTAAAATAACATTGTGTGAACAAAGTAGCTATGAAAAGAATATACATTCCTGGTACAAAATTCTGCACAAAACCACACAGGATATGTAATTTAAGAGTTAAAGCACAAAGGTGTGTGGGAGTAGTTACTATGGTAAGAGGTTCACGAGCAAAGGAACGGGATGCGCTGGAAACGACTTGTTTGTTTAGCATTTATTTCTCCGGTTGGGTGAGTACACCTTGGTTTTTTGTTTTCTTTTGTTTGTTTCTGTCTGTTTTCTAAAATGGTCTTACAGTGTTTCAAGGCATTCATTCCTAAGACATGGTGCCTTCGTGAACGCAATGTTAAACCTGCCATTATAATCAGTAACTTAAAACCTCCCTTCATCACATGCTTTCCCCTTCGTCTCCTATATTGCCCTTATACCAGAAACCTTAACGACAGTATTCGGGTGCCTGCTGTGGGTGTACTAGAATGTAACTATCTTCCCAGGAGATTCCTAACTGGTTGCTCGGGACCTCCAGGGACCCAGCTAGGACTTCAAAGAACTTCAGCGTCATTAAATGAGCAGATCTGTGTATCTGTCCCCAGATACCGAATGCTGCCTCATTCTCCCAGCAGAATTTAAGTCATCCCTGAGTAATAATATCCAGAAGTCACCGTTTCGGGTCCATGCAGACCTCACGCTTAATCCAAGGCGCTGCAGTTCAACACCCCACCCCATCCCCAAGCCTCACCTGATGGATGAACTGGGACTCACCTGTGCGCATGCACAAATCCGAGAGAGGGGGTTACGATCCCATTTCCCTCTGCGGATCCAGATAGCTTCTCAGTGTTATCGCGGTACAGCCTCCTCTCGCGGGAGTTACTTGAAAATCCTGGCGGTAACTGGGCTTGCTCGGTCTGAGACTGAAGAGACTGTGGCGAGCTACAGCAGAGGAGGCGCTATGGCTGGCACAGCATCAGAATCACCGAGGCTGGTGATGGATCCGCTCCGCTTGCGAGTCCTGCGGCGTCCCAGGTGATAAATTCCAGAGTAGGGCCGGGCAGTGGTGGCACCGCCTTTAATCCCAGCACTTGGGAGGCAGAGGCAGGTGGATCTCCGTGCGTTCGAGGCTAGCCTGGAAAACAGAGCGAATTCCAGGACAGCTAGAGTTATCACACAGAGAAACCCGGTCTCAAAAAACAAAAAACAAAAAAAAAAAAAAAAAAAAAAAAAAAAAAAAAAAAAAAAACAACAACAAAAAAAAAAAGAAAGAAAGAAAAAGAAAAAGCCCAGAGTAACGCACAGTCCTTACAGTCCTTGTGCAAGTACCACAGAGATTTTACATTTGTAATCCAGTTTACCTTGTTTACTTATTTAGAAGGTCATAGTGTTTTTAATAATCATAGTAGTCTTGTGTTCGTCTTTAGATTAAGCCGGCCATTGATTTTTAAATAAATTATAAATTCATTAATTGGATATATGTATATTTTTCCTGTAGTTATTTTAATAAAAACACAATTTTAAATCACAAACAAGTCAGTACAAATGACTGCATCTCTGTCACAATCCATATTATTTTCTGATTGGTGTATATTCAGTCTTTTATTACAATTTAAGAAGCAGAGGGTCTAGAGAGCTGGCTCGGCAATCAAGAGCATGTACGGATCTTGCAGAGGAGCTGGGCTGGGTTGCAGCACCCTCATCTAACTCCCTGTCCTGGCCTCCAGGCACATAAACACACACTAAAACGATGAAATTAAAACGTTGGGAACAAAAGTTTGAATCTCAACTCAACCTTTCTACGACCTTTATAGCATTTCTTTTTCTTGAGCTGGTAATTTCATAAGTTGAGAGGTTCACTGCACAGGTTTTTTTTTTTTTTTTTTAAATGCTTCCTTCCAGGGGTGCAGTTGGTTAAGAATAACATCTAATGTTCTAATGTAAGTGATGTTCCTATGGTTGACAGTATTTACACATTATGCAATAATCTCTTAGAGAAGACTTCAAACATCCCCAACACAAAGAAATAGTCAATGTTTACTGCAGGGGTTACCAATTAACCCTAATCTATTAGACACTGAACATTGTATTCACATGTTGAAATTTAACAGGGTATTGTACAAGTACATACCCGTTATGTTGTCAGCTAAAAGTTAAAATATTCTTTGATTCTCTTCTTTGGTTTTTAAAGCCGTTCATCGATTAGCAAGTACTTATTTTCCACGGCTCAAACTATATAAAGGGAAGCTCACTGAAAAGACCCAGCTTCCTTTAGTGCACGTCTGCCTTAGTTACTTTGTTACTGTTGAACAAAACACCGTGACCATGGCGATGTATAGACGAGAGAGTTGACTTGGGAGCTTGCTTACCGTTTTAGAGTATAAATCTGTGAGCATCACAATGAGGAGAATGGCAGCAGGCGGGCAGGCATGGTGCTTGAGCACTAGCTGTATCTGTGCCTGTGTCAGATCCAACAGCACCAGTCAGAGGGAGAAAGCAAGCTCAGAATGGCATGGGCTTTGGAAACCTCAAAGCCTGGCTCTAGGGACACGCCCCTAATCCTTCTCAAATAGTTCCACCCGCTGGGGACCGAGTGTTCAGAAATATGAGCCTGTGGGGGCCGTTCTCATTCAAGCCACCACACCATCCACTGCTATTTCTGATAGTCTTCTACAGGTAACCACTTTAAGGTCTTGTTTATTTTTCATTCTTACTTTAGGCACAGCAAATGAGAATATATATATATGTATGCTTTTTATTTTGTTGTTGAGATGCTCTCATGGACCAGAACTCCTTATATAGCCAAGAATGATCTTGAACTTTTGACCTTCCTGCCTCTGCCTGGCAAGCCTGGAATCACAGGCCTGAACCACCACTCCTGGTGGAAAATATAGTCTATTATTATTATTATTATTATTATTATTATTATTGTTATTATTGTTATTTTTAACCTTTTGTGTTTTGTTCGTATGTGTTTGATGTTTTGATTGCATGTATGTGTGTGTACCACATGTGAACAGTCCACATGGAGACCAGAGAAGGCCTTCGATTCCTAAGAATGGAGTTAAAGGTGATTGTGAGCCACCATGTAGGTGCTGTAAATCAAGCGAGGGTCCTCGGGAATAGCAGCCAGTGCTCTGAACCACTGAGCAAGCCATCTCTCCAGCTCCAGAACGGACATTCTTACCTCACTCCACTCTTCCGTCAGTATTTCTGTATCACTCAGCATTTTTTTTTTATAGACTTAGTGCATGATGTATTTTTCTCCTTACTGGCTTTGTGTGGTTTATTTATTTTTGTTTGTTTGTTGGTGGTTTTTTGTTTTGTTTTGTTTGTTTGTTTTTGAGACAGGGTTTCTCTGTGTCTCCTTGGTGGTCCTGGACTCACCTTGTAGGCCAGGCTGGCCTTGAACTCACAGAGATTCTCCTGCCTCTGCCTCTCTGCAGGGATTAAAGGCATATGCTATGGTGCCCAGGTTCCTTACTAGTATTTAATTAGGCTTACACATTTTTTTTTCCTGTCACATATTCCATTTTGTCAATATAATCAAAGCCCTATATATGGCACTTGTGTTGTTTCTTGTCTGTAAATATTAGAACCAAGGAAGAAGTACCAATGAGAACAAAGTATACTGATATGAAAAGGCCATTAAAAACTTGTTTCTTTGTATACTAATAATTGGCTCTGGAGATAGTTCAACAGTTGAGAGCGCTTGCTGTTCTTGCAGAAGACTGGAGTTGGGTTCCTGGCAACCACAGCTGGTGGGGCTCACAATCACCCAGCAGCACATAATCCCCTGTAGCTCCAGCTCCAGGGGCTCTGAGGCCCTCTTCTGACCTCCAAAGGCAGCAGCACATGTGCATATAATCATACATAGGCACACACTTACCCCTATAAAGAATCATTTAAACATTAGTAAACAGTTTCCCTTAACAGGTTATGGGCCCTTCTACACAGTCATCAGCAGAGAACAAAGGTAGTGTTGGCCTTTTGTTTCATTTCTAAGGGTTTGGCTGACTCTAGGTTTGCAGGCCATTTTCTCTCCCTGAAAGGTTTGATAATGTAACGTAGTGACAAAATTTGAGGAAGTCCTATACCTAAATAACAGTTTAAGTGGAAAGAGACACCATGAGCACAGCGACTCTTATAAAGGAAGACATTTAATTGGGGCTGGCTTACAGTATGAGAGAATTATGCTGGGCCTGGCTTGAGCTTTTGAAACCTGAAAGCCAGCCCACAATGACACACTTCCTTCAACAAGGCCACATCTCCTAGTAGTGCCTCTCCCTGTGAGCCTATGGGGACCATTTTCATTCATACTACCGAAAACACCAAATGGAAAAGACGCAGGGGCGAGCTGTGGGAGCCTGGGCACAAAGCTTTCATGCCCTCTTTGTATGTGTGTCTATCCCAACAGATCTATGTCTTCACACTGGAAAGTCATCGAATGTGGCTGCTTGAAAGTTTTTGCATGAGTAGGCCCTCTCCTACTCTTAGAGATGGAAGGATGAGTTGAATAATCCAACATATACTTAATTGATTGCTCTACTGACTAGCCTATGGCCTGGAGATACCTAAGATTCCTCTACGGTCCCATCTCTCATGTGTCTCCTCCTTAGTATGAATTCAGATATGGTTGAAAGCGTGAACTACAAAAGGATTCATATCAGGAAATGCCACGGATTTAAATGGCCCTGCACTAGGAACCCAGGACAAAGAGCAAGTACTTTTTTGTATTGATATGCTACATAAGAAAGTAATGAAATGGAAGCATGTACCTAACAAGTTAAGGAATGGAGGCATGGTGATGCCTCACACCTGCAGTCCCAGCATTTGAGAGGCTGAGGTAGGAGAATTCCCATGAGTTAGAAGCCAGCCTGGGTGGCATGTGTGATTCTGTTAAAAACTAGAATGTTAGCCGGGCGGTGGTGGTGCACACCTTTAATTCCAGCACTTGGGAGGCAGAGGCAGGTGGATCTCTGTGAGTTCAAGGCCAACCTGGTCTACAGAGTTAGTGCCAGGACAGCTAGAGCTGTTACACAGAGAAACCCTGTTTCAAAAAACCTAAAAAAAAAAGGAACTGGAATGTTAAGGTAGCTTCTAAAGTCTCCCGTGACTCTTCCTGATGGTGTTCCTTCTAACTAGAAGAAGCCACTACTGCAAATTTTGTGTTATCTATTATATTGCTTTTTGTTTAGTTAATGTCTTTTAATATCTTAGCTATTAATTTTTATATCAACTAACAATGTTTATTCATATTGTATCTAATTCAAATTTGTACATCCTACATATGTCTAACAACATGTTATGTAACTTGTTCTCAAAAGCAGGATTATGAAATCTCACAGCTTGTAAGTATTGCTTGTAAGTGTTTTGCAATGGTAAAAAGGCAAATAATGCTAGACTGGGGTTGCAGACCAGTGAGAATAGTCTCCCAGCACATACAGTGTCCTAGGTTTGATGCCCAGCACACAGTTTAAAAAGAAAAAAAAGTGAATGAGGTCCGTTGTTTGTTACTCTGCATAACTTTTAATTACACATCAAGGTGTAAGAGAATATGTGAGCTGCTTTCTGCCTCATGGTGGGTATTCAATGAAAATAAGATTTCATTAGTAGCAGTGGTAGAATAACCAAGAAAGTAGGCAGGACTCTTGAAGATTACTTTTCAATATCTTTCTCAGATAACCTATTCTCTCTTCCCTCGTCAGGGCTAAAGGTTACATGGGACCTTGTACGCACCAGGCAAGTGCTCTAACACTAAGCTACAACCCCCAGTTCCTAAGCACCCTTTACATTTTTAATATTTTAACTTTTATTTCAAGAACACCATTGGCACACTTGATAAACTCACAGGCTGAATTTACCTTGACCTAAATCTTTATTTTATTTTACTTCTTTTTGAAGAACGTACTTTGAAGTCAACATTTGCCGTTTAAAATAAACTTTTAAAAATATTTTTATTTGTTCTTTGAGAGTTTCATGTTGTTATCATGGTCTTTCCCTTCGCCCAACTCCCCCCCAGATCCTCCCTTACCTCCCTACCCACCCAAGATCATGATTTTTCTCTTTCCTAAAAGAAAATAAAAAAGAAAACAAAGCATGGAGTCCAGTTTGTGTTGCTGTCCAGTTTGTGTTGTCTGTTACCCCGAGCCTGAGGCTTGTTCTTAGTATACTCAGTGTCAGGCTATTGAAGAACAGTGTTTTTCCCTCTTCCAGCTGCTGTCAATTGCGAATAGCTTCTTGACTAGAGGTGGGACTTTCTGCTACCTTTCCTTCCTCCATACTGGTACTTTTTGGCTGGCCTGCACTTGTGGTCTTGTGTAGGCTACGACAACATTTTTCTTTTTTAATTAAAAAAAAATATGTATAGGGGCACAAATGTCCTATAGCAAATATGTGAGGGTGCATGTGTGGAAGACAGCCTTCAGGATCTGGCTTTCCTTTCACCCTGTGAATTTCAAGAGTCAAACTGAGGCCTCTTAGGCCTGGCAGCAAATGCCTTTACTTCCTGAGCCATCATCACTCTGGCTCCAACAATTTTCTTTACACTGTCACTTATTTTTCATATTAGATCCAGGAGTTGAACTTAAATACTGGTGGTTGTTGTTGTTTGGGTCTTTTTTGTTTTTGTTTTTCTTTTGTTTGCATTCTTTATTAAGTTTTATTAAAAGTAAAAGTAAAGAGTTTTACTTTTTAATGTTTCATTATAATATTTTCATATATATAATTTTTGTTTTTAAAAGTAGGAATGTTGGTGTTGGAGATATGGCTCAGTGTGTAAGGATACTTGCTGCTCAAGTCTTAGGCCCTCAGCTCAACCCCTCCCCCCCACACCCCTTCCCCCAGCACGAGTAAAAAAAACAGGTAGCCATGTTTACCTATGACCCCTGTGCTGTGCTAGCCTGAAACAGGAAAACTGATGGGATTTGCTGTCTGCCAGCCTAATTTGAGGTTCAGTGAAAGACCCCATGTCAAGGGGATATGGTAGGGAAGGATACTTCAGTACATCTGATGTCCTCCCTGGCCTCTGCATGTGCAAGTGCACACATCTACACACAAAGCATATACACTATATACGTAGAACCGTTCCCTCCGCCCGCTCCACCCCACCCCACAAATTGATACTCTAAAAGAAAATAAGATAAGGTCTGGATACAGTTTACATTACTTTAATTAAGTGCTATAAAGATCTAAATTCAAATATCCATTAAAATGGATTACGTAGTTTATGCAGCGTATGATATACTGGACCCTCATAAATGACACCTTTTCTGTCCTGGAACTATTCAGTAGCAATGAACTTCACTCAGCTATCGTGGCAGCTAGCTGAATTACACTAACTTAAAGTGTAATTGTACTGCTGTTAGTGTTTCAGGTAAGGTATACAGAAACAGCACTGAGAAGGTAGCAATCAAAATAGCCTGTCAACTCAGGTCTTATTTAATTCATCCTCTTCATTAATTGTTTCTCATAGTGGCTGTGGTATTTTGAGAGAATGAAGTCACTGCTGAAACTTCAAGGAAATTGTTCCGCTGGTTTCTGTTAAGAAGAATGGTTGGTTTTAAGGCTGGGGAGAGTGCCCAGTGAGTAAGAACACTTACGGCATAAGCATGGAGACCTGAGTTCAAATCACTAGCATTCACATAAAAAACCTGGAGTGAGTGCCTGTCACCCCAGGACTGTGGAGGGCAGGTGAAGGGGGATTGCTGGGGTTTGCTGGCTACCTGCCTAGCCCCAGGTTGAAAGACCACCATCTCAACTGAATAAAATGGAGATAGAGCAGGACACCTGATAATGCCCACCTCAGTTCCCACAATCTGTGTGCCACACAGGAGGTTACTGCGACTACCAAGTAGCTCACAAAGGCCATGATTTCTCTAGTGTGAGTTAAAACTTCTGTCTTAATAATTGCTAAGTGCAGCCTGTCTGAGATGTCAAATGCCATGCTAGGCATGTCACATGTTTTCCCTAGACTGCCATAAAGGCTGAAAGACCTTCCGTAGTGCAGGAATAATAGAACTCAAGCCCTACGACATATATCCAAGTGGATTTGTACCAGCTCATGGTTCCAGGCAGTAAGGGTGGGATGAAAGTTTAAGGTTATGTATTAAGTATAAATTTTTAATAATACCAACATGGTTTATAATTTCATTCAACTTGCAAGCATTCAACAACTGCTTTATTTTCCATAATTTGTATTGACATTTCATAAGTATGTACATTTTATGGAGTGTAATGAGGGCTTTGTATGTATATACACAATGTAGAATGATTAAATCAGTTAATAAAATTATCATTCATGTTTAGATAAACAAAGGATTTATGTTAATAGAGATGACATATGATGGACATTGAATTTCATTCAGAAATTTAGACCGTACAAGATAGGAAAGATGTTTATTTCAAATTTGACGAATACAAATAGCCAAATCATTATAAATGTAACATTTATTGTTTTATTTATGTGTAATAAAAGAAATATATATATTTAAAAATAAAAATAAAAATATAATTTCTTAAAAAAATTCTCATTCACTTTCCTATTACTCCTTACAGTGAGCCATTTGAATTTTTATTTTGAAATAGATTACTGCTGACTATAGTCACCATTCTATGCAGTATCTAATCTGTTCTTCATTCTATCTGAAGCTATTCCCATCTTCTCTCCCCCAGCAGCCTACCTACCTCTAATTCCAGGTTTTTAAGATCTATATGTACATACGATCATGCACTATTTGTATTTCCTGCACTAGTCTTATAGTAACTTGTTTCTAAATGAAGCTTATTTAATAACAGATCACAACAGTACTGCTGTTCAAGGTCATAATCTAATAAGAAGTGAGTGGATTTTATCCATTAATACTTTATTCCTCCAATTAAACTGTAGTTCCATCAAAAACCTGCACAATATAAATTAGCAGCAGCAACCACCAACACCACAACACTCGGAGTTTTGTGGACTGGAACAAACAACTGGAACAAACAAACCAACTGAAAAGATTTTTATTACTTGAGCATGTTAGGGAAAACCAACACAAATACCATTGCTGGGAAAGCGAGGCAATTCTGTACATTCAACCATGAGGAAAGTGAATCAGCTTCCTCTTGCCTCATCTCAGAGGGTGTGGTGGCATGTGGTCTTGGACAGTTCACTTATTTGTGACCCAGATTCTTCCAGTGGGTTCTAGAATATAAATGCGGGTAGACTAAACTCACATTCTGTCCTCTCACCCCAATTTGCTTAAACTGCAGGATTTCTGTGCAATTTTTGAATTTTGTCCTTTCTTAAGTATTAGTTCTGCTCAGATAGTGTAAACTTACCACTTGTTTGTTTGTTTGTTTGTTTGTTTTTAAATCATGAGGCATTTGGTACAAACAGAGCCCTGGTAGGCAATGGGAGTGTGTGTGTAGGAGTGAGAACATTAACTATAGCTACATGGGGGCTCAAGTAATTTTAGATATAGCTGGCAAAGTTGTAGATGACCTCGCAAAGTTCTGCCAAACCTGCTAGCTACTGTGTCTAGTCTGAGGCAGACTGTTTATAAAAAGAGATTATGTGAGCCAGCAATCGAGCTCTTGCTAGAGTGAAGGAGAGCGTGGTTGAGGTGTTATGATAGCTACTTGTACAGCAGTGCCACCAAAACACTGACAGAACATCTTCAGGTCATGACTTCACAGGGATTTCAGTTTGTCTTGGTGGAAGACATGGTAATGGGGGTGAGTGGCAGAGCTGTTCATGTCTCGGTGAGCCAGAAGGCAGAAACTGTGGCAAGAGCCAGGGTCGTTGGCAATCCCCAGAAGTCTGCTTCTAGAGGCCTTCTTCTGTCACGCGGACCCTATCTCCTTAAGACGCCACATCACTCTAAAGCAGTAACGCAAGCTTGGGGCGAGCATTCAAAACACAAGCCTGGGAAAGTGGTCAAATATGGGCCACCAGAGTTCATGTCAGAGTCAGTCCCCACTCTCCACTCATCTGTAGAGAATGTCCTGTCCATTGGCTAGATCTGAGTAAGGGTTAGACGTTTACAGCATGTAATGTCCTTGGCTGGTGCAGCAGTTTGAGCAGAGCCCATGAGGAGGTCTGCCTGGTGGCACTCAGAGAAAGGATAAACAGGCTACCAAGATGAGACTTGATAGGCTGTGACCACATAATGGGGGAGGAGGTCCCCCTCAGTCACAGACATAGGGGAGGGGAATAGGGTGAAAGTGGGAGGGAGGGAGGAACGGGAGGATAACAATTGAGATGTAATCTGAATAAATTAATTTTTTAAAAGCCTGTGGGATACACTTCACATTCAAGCCATAACATTTTATCCTAGCCCTGCAAAGGCTTTCACACAGCTCAATCTGCAGCTTCAGCACAACCTCAAGAGTTCTCATACTTTTAAGCAATGACACTGTTAAAGGACTGAAGTCTAAAGCAACTTCTAAAACTCACACCAATCTCTTAGCTGTGTACTCCTGTGTGGGGCACTGCTAGAGAGGTCAAAGCGTGGCCTGTCTAGATAGCCATCTGAGCTCAGTCTAATATGATGGGATCACTTTCTCAGCAGGGTTCTCTCTCCAGTAATCTGGGGACTCCCAGATCCTCTAAGGAGCATCACATAGCCCTCAGGGAAGATTACAGGCCTGCTCCTTTCCTGATAAAAATCTGTCCAGGAAGCATCTGGAGGTTCCTGTAAATGCCCCACCCTATGCTAAGAAGATTCTAGCCTTCAACAAATGACCTTTAATCATACCTGGAAGTTCTCCCCACACCCATAGAATAAATACTGTATTTTCCCTCTTGTGAAGGAAAGTACATGTAAATGAGTACTGTACAGGCACCCCTAGCCCTAGCAAATTGGACACATTCACCCTCAAATCCCTCCCCACTGCCCAAGGTTTATAAATAAAGGTGGGCTGACATGCTTTCTTGTACTCTGGCCATTCCTCCACCATGACCATCTGAGACTCCATTTATTCTGGGAAAGAATTACTGCTGGACACCCAGGACTTGACTGCTGGTCAAGGCAGAGCTGCTTTGGCAGCTGCTGAAGCCTCCCCATCACAGCGAGACCGCTGGTGAAGCACCCTCTGGGGCCACACCTCACTGGGCCTGCCTTCTGGAGGGTTTCAGGTGTCCACCCAGATTCTCTGCTGTGCTTACCGTGGCAGCTAATGGGAGAGCTGTAACACTTTCTGGTATCATCATGGGCTGTGGAACTCTTGTCTGAGACTTGTCTCCACTGCTGTCTGATAGCAGTGATTTCATTCTAAAAGAGCTAAACTGTAACAAGGAAGTGGAGAATCATTTCCACCTCCCCCGGTGAGACCAGGAGCCTCGCTTATCACAGGGACCTCACTCTAAAGCTCTCTAGCCAGAGGAACTGGCCTTTGACCTCAAGGTCAGTCTGTTCTCCTCTGGAAGCTAGAAGCGCCAGCCACAGAAGCCAGGCCACCTGTTGAACGCTGAACAACACTCCTGTAAAAGAAAATAAACAAGTTATAAACTTCCAACATTCAATGACAGAGTAAAAACTTCCATTTCAAGAGGGAGGGGGATGGGAGAGAGAGAGACAGACAGACAGACAGACAGACACAGAGCACAGAGAGGCACACACAGAGAGGCAGAGACAGAGAGACAGAGACACACACACAGAGAGAGACAGAGGCAGAGAGACACAGCGAGAGAGACAGACACACACACACAAAGAGAAAGAGAGGGAGAGAGACAGAGACAGAGAGAGACAGAGAGACAGAGAGAGAGAGAGAGAGAGAGAGAGAGAGAGAGAGAGAGAGAGAGAGAGGGATCAAAACCCAAAAGGGAAAACAACAAATCGTGTAGCGCCATCATCTAAGCTCCGCCCCCATAGCTCTGACCTGCTGCACACATCTGGCCTGTCACTTGAGCTGGCTCCACTCGATGCCTTCAGCTCTCTTCTAGAAACATCTCTTACTCCAGGAATCTCCACTTCCTGGACTCTCCATTGCACTTTAGACTTAATTTTCACAGCTTCAGGGGCTCCCTCCAGGAAATCTCACCCCGTTTTATGTTGCTTGATCCCCGGAATCCTGGTGCAAGCCCCCTTGACCCCATAACTTTTGCATTACCCAGGCCTGCAAAATCAGCAGGACATGAATTCTGCTACCATCACGGGCCCTGGCTGCAGAACTCTGAGTACCTGGGGAAACGCTTCCTTAGACAATCTTGTCCTTGCTGGGTGCTTCTGCTGCTTTCTTTTCACTTATATTTGCATTTTTCCCATCTTGGAATCCTTATTGGCCCTCAAGGCACTTCCCCTATTGCCCCAGTGTATTAGCATAGGCTCCTTCTCAATGGCTCTAATCTCTTAGACATTCTATTTTGTCTGCAGCTGTTAAAGCACTTGTCCCCCTTTCCTCACAAAACTGCACATTTTAAAGTCTGTCCTCTCAGCATTTTGTTCTAATTCTCACAGAAATCCCGTCTAACAGCAACAAACAGTAACCATCACACGGCCTGAATGGCATTCTATCTTGACATGTTCTACACCAACAGTGTTCTGCTGCTTTTGAATTTGGCCTCACACAAATCTTTGGGACACTGGCAGAATATAATCCAATTCCTTTCTGAAGTGACTCACTAAGGCTGTAGCTCAGGTCCCTGTAAGTCCTTAGTCCCATCCAAACCTGACGGGCAGCCTCTAACTGCCCGTGTTTCTGTTGGGACTCTGGTCTTCTGAATCCCATCAGAATGACTTGCTAAAGCTCACAGCACTTCAGGGCTTCTCTCATCTATCTAAATATTCAAGTTCCCCCAGATTCCTCCCACCAATTAATTCCAAAGGCTTAAGAACCACATGGCCAGGTTTTGTCACAGGAATGAGCTCACCATTCTGTTTGATGTTGTTGTTGTTGTTGTTTTGTTTTGTTTTACCTGATTGAGTTAAATTTGCATTGCTGTGATCAGAATACATAGGAGAGACAACTTAAGGTAAGTTTGTTTTTGTCTATATTTTCAGCTAGACTTCATCTGATTAGGGTGGGGAAGGTATGTCTTGCAGGAATAATTCTGCCCATGAGGGGAGTGTGTGTGTGTGTGTGTGTGTGTGTGTGAAACTCTTCGCCTGACAGTGGGTCAGGATGCAGAGGAAGAATGCCTAGAACCAAGGTAAGGTCTAGCTTTCAGTGCCTGTTCCCAGTGGCCCATTTCTGCTAGCCAAGCCCCACCTAGCAGTGACTCTAAAGCTCCCCCAAACAGCAGGACCAATTGGGGAACAAGTGCTCCAACACCATAGCCCATGGAGGAGACTTCAGATTCAAACCCTCAGTGGTGTGACTATATCTCACATTTACTCTGAAATTCTAGAACACTTAAAGCATTCCTGATATCCTAAGAACTACAGGACTCTAAGGGACTGCAACTGCAAACGACTTCACTGAACATGTGGGCTAGAGCGATCCCCCATGGGGATTCTTAACAATATGCTCACAAAGGAGTAAGCCACTCTTGTCTACCAAGGTGCCTAAACCCACAACGACCGCATGAGAATGTGGGACTCAGAAGAATGGAAAAGACGCATTGGTTTACTTACTTTTCATGTAGGGTGTCAACAAAGCTATAGTGACGATATGCCTATGACTGAGCATGTGGAAAGTGTCTGTGATGTCACAGATGCCTGTGGGTAAGGCCAGATGGAGGAAAGAGGGTCAGGACTTCAAGGTCATCCTCTACTACAGAGTGGCTTTGAAGCTAGCCTGGGCTACATCCTGCCTGCCAAACCAACCAACTAAACAACATACAAACAACCCCCACCCCTAAGCAGAAGTCATGAGAAAGTGGTGTCATAGTCCATATTGACATGGATCATGTGAGCCCAGGAGGTCAAGCTCAGCCTAAGCAATTTAGAAGACCTGGTTAAAACCTTGAGAAACCAAGAGACGGGAAAACAGAAGACCTGACAAACTAGGACAGAAAAATGGTTAGTTACAATATGTTTGTTGAATAATAAGTGAACAAATTTTTGTTTTTAAAGCACTTAACAAAATTAAGGCACTGGTCAGTTATCAACACAATATATATGGATGACAATGTCCTTATTCCAAGAGGCAAAAGGGTTCCGATTTACTCTGTTGGTAGTGAGACAATGAACCAGCCGGAATTTGAAGACAGACAATTGAATTTCCAAAGCTAGTATGTTGAGGTATCACTACAACCCATACGTACCCACTGGCTCTTACGCTTCAATTCTAGAGTCTAATAAGAGAGGGGTATCCTAGTTCATGTAGTCTTACGTTTGTAAGGGCCGTTGTAAGGGCTAACCTTTAATGTCAGCTTGAATTAAGAAGCACCTAGGATATTAGTACGGAACACATCTAGGTATGTGCTGGTGAGAGTTTTTCTAGAGAGGATTGACTAAAGAGGTACAATCCACCCTGAATGTGGGGAGCACCATCCTCTAGGCTGGGTCTCTAGATGGAAGAAGGAAAAAGGGAAGCCTGTTCACCCAGGTATCCTCTGCTTCCCAGCTGCCATGCTGTGAGCTACACGCCCTGCCCCCTATGCCCCGCCCCCGTAATGGACTGAAGCCTCTGAAAACAATGAAGCAGAAGTCTTTCCTCGATTTATTTCTCTTAGAGTTTGTCATAGTGACTGACTACCATACCTATCGTTTGCTGAGTGGATGCTATGCCAGGCATTACAATCACTGTTTTCCTGATGTATGTTCAGAAAAATTTCAAAACATGCCTATAGTTGCATATGCAGTAGAGATTTGAGCACAGGCAAAGTTTCTGTGTACTACTCTTTCAAATTTAGTATATTATCTCTTTAGCCCTCCTTACCTTTAGCTTCCACATTCATGGACTCATACAAGCATGAACTGCATGTGTTTATATCTCTCTGTGTATGCCTACATGTGCCTGTGCCTGTGTCTATGCTTGTGAGGGTGTGGTCCTTCCTGCGCTGAACAGTACAGGCTTTTTTTCCTCCTCATTATTTCCCAAAGAAGTGTTGTGCTTTGAATAAGAATGTCTCCTGTTGTTTCGGGCACTTGAACACTTGCTCCCCACTTGGTGGTGCTGTTTTGGGACTAGTACAGCCTTGCTGGAGGAAGTACATCACTGGTGTGGGCTTTGAGAGTTTCTATAGCCTCCACCCACTTCCAGCTCTCTCTTCCTGCTTCACAGTTGTGGTTGGAGCCATCTCTCTGACTCCTGCTCCTTTTGCTGCGCCTGCCTCTTAGTGTCATGCCTTCTTGCCATGATGGTCTCATCCCTCTGGAGCTGTAGGCTAGAATAAACTCCTTTCCCCCCACCCCCCACAAGTTTCTCGCATAAGTCATGGTGTTTTGTCACAGCAACTGAAAAGTAATATGAAATCTATGATTCAAAGGATACAGGAAAGTGTGTGGAAGTATATATATATTCAAACATGTCATTTTTGCAAGATCTTGAGTATGTGGGGCTTTTGGTATTCTTGAGTGGGATAGGGAGGAGCTGCTCCGGGACCATTCACTGTACTCACTAGCATGGTATCATGATGCCATAGGATTTACAATCCCCTTATCATGTTTGAAAAGTTTTAGTTATGGAAACATCCTCAGTAACTGGAATGGTGTCTCTTACACTTTAGTTACAAGGGAACATTCTAGAATCCTCAGACTTACTCCAAATGCATTGACTCAGATTTCTAGGGTTAAGACTCAGATGTCACATCCTTTTTATGACTCTTAAGGTTCTGATGCAGGTTCTCCAAGGACCATATTTTGAGGGCACTGTAAAAGACGCTATGTCAATACTCTTGGCAAAATTTAAGCATTTTGAGTGAAGTTTTACTACAATGGCATTGTCAGTACCATGGAGTTTATGATATCTTATTTTTATCCACTATCATTACTTTAGCTGAGGGCAAGCACGTAGGTAATAACTTTGAACAGCATGTACTCTGCCTC
The DNA here is from genome assembly GCF_903995435.1 of Acomys russatus. Taxonomy (NCBI): domain Eukaryota; kingdom Metazoa; phylum Chordata; class Mammalia; order Rodentia; family Muridae; genus Acomys; species Acomys russatus. The sequence goes on along the minus strand of NC_067158.1, from coordinate 34,641,814 downwards.
CTGGTATGGTGAACGTGATTATCTACTATGGTCCCTTTCCACTGATGACCGTGTAGCTCAGCAAGTCTACAAGGTCAGATTTGTTTTTAGTGAGAGGTAAACATGTAATAATTGTGATATAAGGGATTACTGGTTAAATCCTACTGTTGTATCAACTTAGGTTTCCTCTTCCCAGATGGTGGTTCACAACCATCTACATGCCCTCTTCTGACTCCATGATCACTAAGCATGCACCTGGTACACATACATGCATACATACATACATACATACATACATGAGGACAAAACACCACACAGAAAGTAAAAAGAATATAAAAGTAGCTATAGTGGGGAAGCAGAGCTGGGTGGAAATATAAGAACATGAGATTCCTGGCATGAATGTAGATTTCCTTTCCTCGGCTGATGTAAAGGCAGCTTTGCTGGCCTCGTCCCGGCCCAGGCTGTGCTCCTGGTGCGTTTGAACACCCATCCTTCCTTTGTTGGCCCCCAGCTCCACTCCTGCATGCTTTCTTGACTCTTCCCCGGCATGTTGATAGCTGAGGTTATCAGCTGCCCAGGCTTAGTTGCTGTGTCCCTACAGAGTCAGGAGTAGCTGGATGTATGGCCCCCTAATCAAAGCTCAGACTTCATGCTTACCTCCCACAGCTTTGCCTTTCTCTATTGGAGTGCTGATGGTGGCCTTGGAAGTAATCACTGGGAACCTTTTTCTGTAAAACTCCTAAAGCCTTGCTTTGTAGAGCTCCTGGTCAGAGTCTTTTTGCCCAGTTTGCCTGAAGGAAAAAATACCCCTTTATCAGTGGAGCAAGTCAGGTACTGGTGTAGATAAAGTTTGTGGCCAGAGAGTAGAAAGGGTTGAGGCATTGCGCAAGTTAATTCCAGGTCTGAAGAAGCAGCTGATGGAGTGATAAAACAGTCCTGCTCCCCTTCTTTTCTTCCTGACTTGTAATCAGCTACTCCGTCTGAAGTGGCTTCTATCCCACTATTGTGGAGTCAGGGAGCTTTGGGACTGGGGGAAGCTGGCCTGGAGCAAGAGTGCGTTAGGCATGTCCAAATCCCGGAAATCTTGTTCTGAGATGGGCAGGAGTAGGATCACTCCCCACTGGCTCACACCTGGCCTCCATGTCCTGGCCCATGTACCCCTGTACTCCCCACTTTTGCCCCACAGGGTCACATAGCTCATTAGCCAGGGTAAGCTTCCTTTCCCTACATCATAGGCTCATAAGCTCTGTCCTGGTTGAAAAACTTGTTTTGCAGAGTACAATAGGTTTAGTAAACAGAAATTTACTTTTTGTTTTGTTTTTTCGAGACAGGGTTTCTCTTGTAATCCTGGCTGTCCTAGACTCGCTTTGTAGACCAGGCTGATCTCAAAGTCACTGAGATCCATCTGCCTCTGCCTCCCAAGTGTTGGGATTAAAGGCATGAGCCACCGTGCCTAGCTCAGAACTTTATTTATTTATTTATTTATTTGTGTTTTTTTGAGACAGGGTTGCTTTGTGTAGCCTTGGCTGTCCTGGACTCACTTTGTAGACCAGGCTGGCTTCTAACTCACAGTGATCTACCAGCTTCTGCTTCCCGAGTGCTGGGATTAAAGGCATGCACCACCATGTCCGGCTCAGAAATTTATTCCTAATCAGCAGTATAAACTTATTTTTGTAGGGTATGGGGACTTAACAACAATGTGGCTCCGGTTCTGGTTTTACAGTATGTGTGTAGTGTTCCCCCACAATGAATGGGTAAGTATAATAAATAAAACAATAAAAGAAATACTTTTAAGATAATTCAAGAGTATGTGCTTAGCATGCACAAGTCACCAAAATTTACACCCAGCCCCTAAAAGACAGAAATCAATCACAAGCATAACAGTTTTGTTATAATCTTGGAAACAAGGAAAACGATCAAAGTAACTGAAAAGAGTCCCCTTGGTAGAGAAATTTAGGGTGGTGAGTAAACTAGTCACAGCCACCCTGGTTACACATAGTAATACTCGATTGTAGGTGATACAACCATCGACTGACTTATCTACTTGTTGATGATGATTGATTACCTAGAACAGAATAGTACTTACCTGACACAGATATTATTTCATGTGCTTTAGATTAGCAGTGTTTTATTTATTTATCTATTTTGTTAGTGTCCCTTCATCACTGAGCAGCATCCCAGGCCAAGGCTGCAGTGGAGAAAAATGTGTCCCTAGGGTGGGACTGTCATTGGCAGTGTCTTTGAATTCAGGCCAGAGTTTCATGTGCTCAGGGCTGTTTTAGAAGAGCAGTGGCAAAAAACAAAAACAAAAACAAAAAATAGGGAAAGCTGGGTGTGGTGGCGCACCCCTTTAATCCCAGCACTCAGGAGGTAGCGGTAGGAGAATCTTTGTGAGTTCGAGGCCAGCCTGGTCTACAAAGAGAGTTCCAGGACAGCCAAGGCTACACAAAGAAACCCTGTCTCAAAAAACAAAACAAAAACAAACAAACAAAAACAAAAGAACAATGAGGATCCTTTTGTTTTTGTCCATATGGCTTTTAGTTTTGTAAAATTTCAGTTACTTTATATAACTATGAATATTTTTATACTCGGAAGTTTTTGTGTGTCATCCCCTGTGTAGTGCCCCCTCTCCTCAACCTCAGTCAGAGCTAGAAAGGAAGGAAACAGACTGGTATTTCTGTAAACATTTCCCCGTTTGTGGATGGGATTAGGCAATTGCCCACCAGATTTCATCATTACAATGACTAAATCCAACAATTTACAGAAGCTTATTGGTTTTTCATTCTAGTTTCTTGTGATACTTAGTACAAGGTAAAATAGCTGAGTTGAGCTGGCTATAAAACCAGCCACCTTCCATCAGGCCAGTACAACCTGCAAACACAGCCCAGAATAGAAGCTTTGATTGGGCATCCAAGCTGGTATTGAGTTACAACATTTATTGAGAAAATAAGAGGAGCGTGACCGTCATTAAAGCACATTGTAAGTATGTACAGAAAAAAATTTTTTTTTGTTTTGTTTTTTTTTTTTTTTTTTGAGATAGGGTTTCTCTGTGTAGTCTTTGCTTTCCTGGACTCATTTTGTAGCCCAAGCTGGCCTTGAACTCACAGTGATCCACCTGCCTCTGCCTCCATTGAGTAACACCCTGACCTTTCCACTTCTATTGTTTTAACTAACATTTTATTAATTCTTTTTTTAAAAAAAGATTTATTTATTTATTATTATGTATACAGTACTGTGACTACATGTATACCTACAGGCCAGAAGAGGGCATCAGATCACATTACAGATGGTTGTGAGTCACCATGGAGCTGCTGGGAATTGAACTCAGGACCTTTAGAAGAACAATCAGTGTTCTTAACCTCTGAGCCATCTCTCCAGCTCCCATTTTGTTAATTCTTTAAGAATTTTGAAGAAAAAACAAAAACCCCAAAAGAATTTTGTAGCCTGGCGTGGTGGCGGAAGCCTTTAATCCCAGCACCTGGAAGCAGAGGCAGGTGAATCTCTGTGAGTTCAAGGCCAAAGAGTGCGTTCCAGGAAGGCCACGCCAACACAGAGAAATCCTGTCCCGGAAAAACAAACAACAAAGAAGTAGGCATGGTTGTGCATGTTTGTAATACAAGGGCTTAGAAAACTAAGGCAGGAAGATTGCCACAAGTTCCAATACAACATGGGCTATACAGCCAAACTCTGTTGTTCAAGTCCCCCAGGATGTTATATCACCCAGGATGTTATGTCACCCAGGATGTTATGACGACAGTCCTAGTAAACAAACGCACACAGCAACATACCTGAGGGGAAGAACCTGAGGGATCAACCACTCTCTCTCTCTCTTTCTCCCCCCACCCCCACAGGGGTTGCTGTAGTCAAACTGTATTTGCATATAAAAACGAGGAAAAAAAAAAAAACAAAATGAGGAAAAAAAACACCCCAAGAACATTTGGCCTTGCATTTCAACTCACTAGCTATATTTTCTTTCAGCAATGCCATCATTTTTTTTTCTGAAAGTGTAGCCCTAAATCAACTTGCCTCATTGTAACAGGTGTTGATTGGCTATTAAAAAAATTATTTGCTTGTGTATATGGGTGTTTGTCTACATGTATGTTTATTTATCACATACATGCCTGTTGATTCCCGTGAAGGTCAGATGAGCCACCATGTGGTGCTGGGAATTGAACCCAGGCCTTCTAGAGGAAATGAAGCCAGTGTTCTTAACCGCTGGGTGCTCTCTCTAGCCCTGCTTTCACTAGCGATGATGATCACTTCTGGTAAAAACTAAGTTATATACCTTAGAATTCTAACCAGTTATTCTTCAACCCTTCAAAAATACAGCTGGAAATTCTCAGAAAAGGCCTTCTGCCAGTGTATGTCAGCTTTCTGGAGCACAGTTTGACACCCTCCCCACTGCATGCTTGCTTGTTTCCCGTAAGAATGAGAAGGAGGATAAAACAAAGCCACAGTCCAAGGAGGTATTCTGTCCCATGGGCTTTCACTGCTCTGTTCACATATACGATGTGGCCCCTTTGCGGTGCTAAGTGGATAGACGGTCCTGTAGAATTTGTCTGTTGTCATACCTGAAGAGATCACAGAGAGATGACTGAACTGCCAGCCTGGACTTTAGCAACCATTCAAATCTGTTGTGACTGTAGGAACTTACAGTGACAGTCCAACACCATGAGGCTTGTCTCAAGCTAAAGTTCAACATGAATTAGTCATATCTATATCCAGGTTATTAACTGACCTCAGCCCATGAGAATAATGTTAACCGCTTCCTTGAAAGGGAAAATGACCTTATTTTTAAAAATCATTTGTTTCTTTCATTTTAGTCCTTGAAACAAATCCCTTGAAATAAGCCAAAGTCCAAAGAAACTGGTATTTTCTTAGTGGACCACAAACCTTCCAAGCTGGGTTAGAGTGAAACTCAGTTTGTGGGTAGCGATTTTTGCTGTTATACACCTATGAAATGTGCTTTGTCCTAGGGATGTGCCAGCGAGCAACAGGGATGCACGTAGGTGAATGAGACACACACTGTGGTGTATTCCTAGTTAAAATGAGAAAAATCACAGTGCTAGGTGCTTTCCTTGTTCTTTATTCTGACAGACCTTGTTCCAGCTACAGAGAACAACCTAGTCATGCAGCAGTACGTGACTACTGGCACACTTGGAAGTCTGATTCTGCATTCCAAGATAGCTAGAGTGAAAGATCAGGATGAAACAAATAGAGTGAGCAAATGTCTTCTGAGACCTATTAAAACAAACAAAAAACAAAGCCTTACTGAAACAGCAGAAGGGGGGAGGGGGCGGGAGAGAAAACAGGGTAAGAAGGTAACAGAGGGAAGAAAAAGAGTGAGTGGGGTCAGGGGAAGGAGAGATGGGCCAGAAACTTTTCAGTTCAATAAGCCAGTTTTTTGTTCATTTGTTTTTTTTTTTTTTAATTTCTTTTTTTATTTTCCTTTTATTTTTTTTAAATTTCTTTTTACATATGGCCAGCATTTTCACTTGCTGATTTGTGAAACCCTGGGCAATGTCTTAATTTCCTACCCCATAGTTGTTTTAATACTCTTTACAGATAGTATTTATGGTGATCCAGGTATTCCTAGTAACGCTTCCAATACATGAACTTGGTTCTCCTTAAAATCTTACGAAGTAGGTCTTACCGCCCCACCCCCCCCCCCATTTCACCTAAGAGAATACTGCGGTCAGAACACAGAAACCATGATTAGTACAACTAGGGTTTGCTGAAACCATGAACCTAATTTTCATCTGATTCAGAGAGTCTGTCTGCCTGCTCGCTTTGCGTGTTACTTTCAAATGGCGAGATTAGAACTACATAGATGCAGCCCAGGGTTCTTTCTTGCCTCCTTCTACTCCGTTTCTGACCGTTTGATTCCTTTTACCCAGTGTCATGAATCTGTGGTAGGAAATACAGAGGTGACGATAGCACAGTTTATGGCAATGAGGAAAGCGAGACGCCCTCCCCAGGTTTTCAGCTTTGCCCTCCTTTCTCCCATTTCTCCATCAGTCCTAAAGCTGCTTCAATAAGTGGAAAAAGTCAACTGGAGGGTTTAGACGAGGGCAGGTGACGCGTAGGGGTGAGACCTACTGGCCTTTCCCTGGGCAGTGACCTCATTTGTGGCTCTTCCTGTCTGAGTCTCTTCGGCTTAAAATGGTGGGATTTGTGCTAAGGCTCTTTCCCTATTAAGACAGCCATGATGGCTCGCCCTTCCCCCAGCAGCAGCAGGCACATCTGGCCGCTCTGGGGCTGATGTTCCCGGGCTAAGGTGGCCGTCCTCCCTCTGGTGTCTTCAGTTCCCCCATGGCCAGCCTCCCAACCTCACATTAACCTTCGCGCCGGGAGGTTTGGGTGGGGAAGGGGGGTGAGGTTGGAGAGGCTGCAGGGTCCCCAGGCCTCAACCACAGGGAGGAGGCTATGCTAGCTAGGCCCAGGGCCACCATTGCCCCCGCCTAGCAAACGCCTAAGCAGAGAAGGCGGCTGGGGGCCCTGGGCGAGCATCGTCATCCCGGCAAGGGGACACAGGCTCGACCACACCACGCAGGACGGGTGGCCCCCGCCGGAAGGCCAGGCACACAGAGGAGCACCCTAGATGGCTCCCGCCCTCAGATAGTGCGTTTTTACGGGATGAAACGGTCAGCACGGGAAGAGGACTAGGAACGAGCCTGCAGAGCAGAGGTGGGAACCGCGCCGGTCACGTGGGCCGCAGCACCGCATGGCGGCGGCCCGCGCGCCCCCGCGTCACGGCTCGCGGAGCTGCCCGGGCGCGCGCGCCGACGGGGCGGGCGCATGCGCACGGGGGGGCGCACCGCCTCTACCCCGCGGCGAGGGTGTTCTATGGAGAGGCGGCGGTCGCGGCTGCTGTGGCAGACGCTGAGGCTGTGGCGATGGCGCCCTTCCCCGATGAAGTGGACGTCTTCACCGCCCCGCACTGGCGGATGAAGCAGCTGGTGGGACGCTACTGCGACAAGGTAAACGGAGCGCGGGGCGGAGGGCGGCGCGGAGGAGCGGGCGGGTCCCCGGCGGCCTGGCCTGCGCGCCTCCCGCAACCTCCCGCGTTGGCGCCGTGCGAGCGAGCAAGCGATTGCCCGCGCGCCTCCCGCACCTTTCTGCCCGCGTTGGCCGCGGCCTGGGACCTTGCCCTCGGGGAGCCGGGGTGAGGGGCACTCCGGGGCCTCCGCCGCTGTCCGCCCGGGGTCGTGGGGACCCAGGTCGGCCGTCCGCGGGGGCTCCCCGGTTGGCGTCCGCAGGCCGCTCCTGCGGTTGCTCGTCGCCGCAGTACTGCCTGCCCGGCCCCTTCGAGCTCTCGGAGTTGCTTTGCTAACACACTGCATCCTCTCTCTGGACCTCTGACTTGCTTCCTGCCTCCACCGGTTGCGTCTTGCAGCCCCCTGGAGCAGGCTTATTTATTTGTATTTTTTACCTTCCAGCTTTGCACTGGTTTAGTTCCGTACACAAGCCCGGTACCTGCGCTCTGCATTTCTGATTCTCCTCTTTCCTTTACAGTTTTTATTTTCCCGAATATGTATTCCTTGTACATTTTGTCCCGAGATAGCTGCTTCTCTATTGGCTTTTTTTTTTTTTTTTTTTTAACTGGAGTCAAAGGAGAGGGGGCCCTACGAAAAGTTGATTTGCTGTGGAACGCGCTTTGGACTTTTAATTGATGTAGCCTAAGTTGAAGAAGCACTTTTGTGAAGATGAGTTGAGGACCTTTTTCTAGTGATTGTTAAAATCCCCAATTGTCAGCTTATGTTTGGTAGGTCATATATGAATAAACTCTGGGCAGTCATGTGTTTAATAAAAATGAACCACATAAATCGCTGTTTAGTAATTATTAGTTAAACATAAGAGTAAATGGCATTTTCAGAGATTACATAGAATTAGCATCATCACTACTAACAGCAAACAAGAGTTGTCTTTCAACCCAGAGAGGTTCTAGGAAGGAGCCCAATGTTTTCACTGGTAGGCCACAGAAGACCAGCAATTTGAAGTTTCAGATCTTAACAATTCTGCCCCACAACCATTTCTCTCCCTCCATTTTGGGATGTGAAAAACAAAACCCAGAGCCAGTCCGTGTCAGGTGTACTTTTAAACTCCAGGACTGTTTAGGATCACGGTTCTCCCTTTGGTTTCTTATTAATTAACCCCGAAGCTGTTTAAAATCCTGATGCCTGAATCCTCATTCAAATTGGAGTCTTTGAGCATAGAACCCAGATATCAAGTATAATTTAGAGCTCTCAGGTGAAAGTTAGTACATTGAGAGTGATTACGATCTATCAAGAAGCTTCAGGATTGGCTAATCCTTGAGCAGACGAATACGTATTATCTTCATTTTTGTAATCTTCACCTTTTGAAAAAAATTTTTTCCTTCACACTTTCCTTTAATTTCAGGAAAGGAAAAGCAAAAAGTTTTTTCATTTTTTTCAAAAAGCAAAAGGGGAATTAAATCAGGATCACACTTTCCTTTAATTTCAGGAAAGGAAAAGCAAAAAGTTTTTTCATTTTTTTCAAAAAGCAAAAGGGGAATTAAATCAGGACTAATCGAACCCAAGGCTTTTCTCTGGCTAATTTTGGGAAGAGGTAGTTCAGAGACTCTGATGATACAGGGGAAAATTTGCCAATTTGTACCTCTTCCTATGAGCTTTCTAAGTATTTTTCTTCTTTTTATTTTCTTTTTGTTTTTGTTTTGTTTTGTTTTTTTTCCATACAGGGTTTCTCTGTGCATTCCTCGCTGTCCTGGAACTCACTCTGTGGACCAGGCTGGCTGAGATTATAGGCTTGGGCCACCCACCACACCTGGCTAGCACATCTTAAAATGTTTCAGATTGCCTTTAATCCTAGCAGGAGGCAGAGGCAGGTGCATCTCTGTGGGTTTGAGTCCAGTCTGGTCTATAGAGTAAGTCAGGACAGCCAGGGCTGTTACACAGAGAAATGCTGTCTCAAAAAAAAAAAAAAAAATTGCCAAAGGATTATGATCTTCCCAATCAGCATTTGTCATATACTGCCCAACCTTTTTTTTTAAACTGAGAAAGTCAGTCATTATTCTTTTGTTTTGATCTTATTTTTAATACAGTGTCTCCCATAGTACAAGCTGGCCTTGAACATGCTACTTTGCAGAGGCTGGCCTTGAACTCTTGATTGTCCGGCTTCCACCTTCTTGGCTCAAGAGCTACAGACATTTGTCATCATAGTGGGCACAGTCACTATTTTTGTATCTCCTTTTTATGTTTGAGAATATTTGAACAAATTTTGAAAATGCAGTTGACTTCAAAAAAAGTGAGTCAAATAATTCTCAGTAGTTAAATGTTCTCTCTTGCATTAAGTAATTTAATAAAGCGTTTTAAATTTGGTACAGCTTTGGTCAGACTTGCCAGTGGTTTATTGCCAGCGTTGTAAAAAAGTCATTAATTCTGAATTAGTTGAATGTAGTTAATGAAATTATCATATATATTCATTAAGAATACTAAATGTCCAGTTTTTGTAACTCTGACCAAGGTAATTTAATGAAGGAAAAAAGACTGTACAGGAATTTTCTTCATTTTTGTTTTGTTTGTTTTCTGAGACAGGGTTTCTCTGTGTAGCCTTGGCTGTCCTAGACTCACTTTGTAGACCAGGCTGGCTTCGAACTCTCTGTGATCCTTCTGCCTCTGCCTCCCGAGTGCTGGAATTAAAGGCATGCGCCATGGCCCTCATCCTTTCTTCTAGTTAACAATGGCCAGTAGAAGGTTCTCTGGGCGTCTTTTGTGAGCAAAAATGGGAAAATAAGTATTTTGTGGTGGGAGAAGAGCCTTAAAGAATTAAGATTTGTTTTGATTAGTTTGTCATATGAAGATATGTTGTCGTTGTCTTTCTTTTAGTTGTATAGATCAAGGATACAGATCCAACAGCCTCCAGTAAAAACTGCAGTCAGAACTAGCCTTTGGTTAAAACTAAAAAAGCTGCAAAGCATGCTATCTCACAGCATTCTAAATTTTGACCAAGAATATCCAGAAGCTGTAAAGATTTCAATTTTATTCCCAGTATTAGACTTGTAAAACACAGCATATTGGAAAAATCATTTCTTTGGAAGCATCAAATCACCTTTCTATGCTTTGAGCAATTTACTTAGAGTGAATTATTCTTAAATTGTCACAGATTATGTTAAATATTGCTGTATAATATTTTAATGTGAAGTTTCCCATGTAAAAATGTCATCCACACAAAATATAAACACTGAGAAGGAAAAGTGAACACAAAGTCCCACCCCTAATCTAGAACCTATTTGCAACTGATACCTAGTTTTCTCTAATGGCGAAACCCATTAGAGAAAGTAGTAGTTGCCCAGGAGTAGTTGGTCAATAAAAAACAGACTCCATAGTTTTTTGTTTTGTGTGTGTCTGTGTGTGATTTTTGAGCATGCACTTTTTATTTTATCTTGGTACTTTTGTCTTACTGGCTTTGTTTGTTTTTGGAAAAGGTGCTATGGAAAGGTCTCTTTATCTCTGCTATGCAGACAACAGGCCTTTGGCACAAGTAAAAGTATTGTTTGTTTCTGAGTTACACCTGGGGATTTGTAGGCCCTCATTGCCTAGGTAAGCGCTTATGTAAGCTAGTGATAGACCCATAACCACCCAAATCAGTATTAAGACTCCCAGCTTAATTTTCTTCATCTGAAGCTGCAGTAGCTTTTGATTTGCTTCCTAACAATCTGCTGAGAATCCTGTTTCATAATTCATTGACCTTCCAAATTGGAGGGAGTGTAGTAAAAATTTACACCAAATGGTAGATAATCCTTTCCCCATTTTCTTCCCAATATTCAGCACTGCCTTCAATCGTCAAAACTTATTTCTATTACTTCTTTTCTTCTGCCCTGCAGTGGTTTCTGTTGGCATTGTGAAATGTGATTGTTGTTCCTAGGAGTTCGCAGTTGGTACCCACTATCACCTGTGCTAATACAGAAATCCAAGAAGAGCGCAGTGGGAGCAAAAGGAAGACAGTAGGTGGTCATGTCCACAGTGAACATCAGGAATGGTCTCTGAATTGATTTCTGAGAATAGCTACATGGATCCTATAAAGATCCAGATTTCTATATAGATAGACGAGGTATAAAAAAGTTGAAGTAAGGGGTTAGAGAGTGGTTTAGCAATTAACAGCAGTAGTTTTTCTTCCAGAGGACCCAGGCTCTAGTTCCAGTACCAACATGGCAGTTTCCAACAGTCTGTAACTTCAGTTCTAGGAGAGCTGATGTCCCCTTCTGTCGTCACTGGCATCAGACACGCATGCGGTGCAGATACACATGTAGACAAAACAGCACCCCCAGTGGTGAAAGCAGTTAGGGGCTGCCTAAATTCTTCAAGAAGGGATATTAAAAGTGTCCTCTACTTTGAATATTTTAAAAAGATATTTTATAACTGAAACTAAGAAGAAAGTAAATGCAAAATTGAGTAGATGACTTTCTGAAACTCAAATGTAGCTTTATGGTCAGTTTTTCTTTTCTTTATTTTTCTACATTTCTGTAAAACTGTACTAGCATTTGGGAAGATTGACTTAGTGAATAATACTGAATTTTGAGCTGAGGGGAAGGAAGAGGAATTTAATGGATTCTTACTACATACTGACAGTTTTTCGATAATCCTTACAAGAGCTTTGTAAGACAAGTGTTATCCCTCGTTTAAAAGTGAGGAAATAGTCTTAGTGGTTAAATAACTTACCCAGCTCACTCAGCAATTAGTAGAGCCTGAATTTTAATCCTAGATTTTTTTTTCTTCCTTTAACACCCACATTTTTTTTTTAGCATTACCTCACTTGTTGCTTATTACTATTTTATGCAAAACTGTTCATTTGTAGGTCTTTTTTTTTTTTTTTTTTTTTTTTTTTACATCTGTAAATTTGGCCAGAGTATTCTAAAGCTTCTTCGTTGAGTGTATATATATACTTCTGATTAACTGAAAGTATATGATTGGGAGAATTGGACAGAAAATAAAAACTGCATCTGGAGTGTTAATGTTTGCATTCCTACTGTATTACTATTTTTTTTTTTTTAAACTTACTGGCTTTATGTTACAGTGTTCTTGGCAATCAGGTTTAAGTCCAGCCTTTATGTTTTAGCTGTACAGTGTCTTGAGACAGAAGATCAGTTATGCATTCTCACGTGAAAAATGGCATGTTATTGTTGTACTGTTTGTTGGTTATGTGTGTTTTGTTTTGTGTAGGGTCTTTGTTGAGTTGGTGGCACCAGAGTATATTAATGTGCAGGCTACTAGTGAGCTTTCATTCTACCATAGAGCGTTTTTCACAGTATCTTATGAGCCACTAGTAGGCCAAAAATCAACTTTGTGCATCATAAATAGCATTAGAAAAGGAAAGTGGAAATGTAAATACATTCCTGATCACAGAAGGAGATAGTTTTTCCTGAATTATCTTTGAAATGTTTGTTCTCTAGGTTTCACTGCATTTCTTTATCATTTTTTGTGTAGTCAGGGACTGACAAGGTCATTTGTACTAAACAGTGTTTAGAAAACACTTGGTCTGGAGCAGTATTCTCAGCTGAAGCACTGTTGACATTTTCGGCTACATAATTTGTTGTGGGGGCTGTCATCTGCACTGTAAAATGCTTAGCCAGTTCTTGGCTCATACCCACCCTATGTCAGTAGCGCTCTCTGTTGGTGACAAACTAAACTGTCCCCAGACCTGTCCCTTTATCTCCTGGGGGACAGTGTCCTTACAGTGAGACCTTTGTTTTGGAGCAATTATTCTGACCAGTTACTGCCTTGGATCTAAAGAGATAGCTTTCTGTGTGGGATAGACATTTTATCTGTGACATAAATTAGTTACAGAAGCTAAATCTGCATTATTGTGTAGTTATATGATTTAGGATAGTTTTCCCAGCCTGTTTTATTTTCTAGTCTGTAAAATGGGCACGATAAACCTATACTGTAATGTGTCTTAAGAAAAAGCAAATATTTCTAAGCAGTTTAGACTCCAGTACACTATAAGCTGCAGTATAACCTAAAAATAGATTGCTAGTGTCCAGGCTTATGCAAGTCTAAGTGGTTGTCTGTCTTTATAGACGCAAATACCATTTTAAGAAAGCCATTCACATAGATTAAATTTTAAAGAGTTGTGTTGTGTGTGCCCTGGCATTTTTTGTTTGTTTGTTTGTTTTGGTGTTATTGAAGATTGAATTCAGGCACTTGTTCATGCTAAGTGCTCTACCACTGAGTTGTGGCATGGATATGCTTTTAACTATTAAATCCACTAACTTTTAGTATCAAATTAAAATTATTTTTATGTAGAGAAAAATTGATGTGGGTCATAGCTTAAGAACTTGTTTTCCCTTTTCTATATTTAGTCTTTGTTTTGGCCTTGTTCATTTATTCATCAATGCAACAAATATTAAGGATTTAATACAAATGAAACTTTCTTCACCTATTGTATAAACACTTTTCTCACCAGAAAGCATGCTTCAAATCTGATTATTTTTCTCCCAGCTTTAAAGTACAGTTAACAAAGTTTTATAAATTCAAGATATACAGTGATATGGTATACATTTATGGTATTTAATAATTACCTAAATGTAATTGATTAACCCATTCATTAACATAGTTATAATTTGTGTATAGATAGAAGAAAAATACACTTCAGATCTACTGTGTTAGTAACTTTCAAATACGGAATAGTTTGCTCATGAGTGTATTGTATACTTTTGGTACATTAAAAGTTTATGGATGTTAGTGATCTTCCCCCTTCATCTCCCCCAGACAAGGTTTCTCTTTGTATCCTTGACTGTGTGGACTCTGTAGGACAGGCTGGCCTCGAACTCAAAGAGATCTGCCTGCCTTTGCCTCCCAAGTGCTGGGATTAGAGGTGTGCCCCACCACTGCCTGGCTTGTCAGTACTTTTTATTAATGTCGTATGTCTACTAAGAACTTTTTTCTCCTGGGGTTCAGAACAAACCTATACAGCCTTGTGCTCGTTAGGGAGGCTTTCGATTGCTCAGCCATATCCCTAGCTTCTTACATTAAGACTTTTAAAACACCCCCTAGCACCTCCCCCCAATTAAGTAAAATTATTTGTGGTGCTACTTGTAGCTATTAGCCACTAATAAAGCTTGTAATCTGATTTGGTGGGTGAGCCACCATGTGGTTCCTGGGAATTGAACTCAGGACTTCTGGAAGAACAACCAGTGCTCTTAACCTCTGAGCCATCTCTCCAGCGCCTCCTCTCCCCATTTTGTATTTCTGAACATTCTTAAACTCTGAAGTGAGAATTTCATCGTCTGTTATACATATTATTTGTAATATGGGAAGAAGCTAAGCATTATTTTTACATTGTTACATAGTTGAAAACAAATATTTTGTGACATGTGAAAATTATATTAAACTTTAAACTTCGGTGTCCTTAAATACAAGGTAATACAAGGTTTTATAGAATAAACTAACAGTCATTTTCTTAAATATCATGTGTAATTTCTTTTGGGCTGTAGTGGCAGAGTTAAATAGTTGGTTTAGGCTTATATCCTGGGAAAATTAAAATATTTACTGTTTGACTTTACAGAAATGTTGGCAATCCCTGTTCTACATGATTGACTCATGTATTATGTTTAACTATTGATTATCTTCTCTTCAGTTGAGTGTCAACTCCATGAAGGCAGAGATCTTCATTTTGTTCCCCCTGTGTGTTCACACGTACGTGGAACAGTGTCTGTCTTATCATAGCTGCTCAAAGATTATTGCAACAGAGCAGAAAGTACCTGAATTTATAAAAATGAATATGATAACCCTGTGAAGTATAGGCATTTTGTTCTCTGTTTTCAGAGGGGATAAAGGGTATGTGTGTGTGAAAATATATTCTTCTCTTAAATTTAATAGCTCAATATTTTATACTTATTGCTTAAACATATCAGTTTCAACTTTTAAACTGTCGTGAAATGTTTTCCAATGTTTAAATTGTAGAAGTAGTGTGATAGCATTAAGAATATTTTGAACAGAGAAAAAGAAGCCACATTATTCTAAGCTTACTCTTCTAATGTATGTGCCTTTGGTGTGCTTGCCTCTATTTAAGCTTGGAGGGAAATGCGTCTGATTGTTTTTATTTAAATAAAGTATGTGCTCCCCACCCCCTTTGTATCACCAAGTACTTGAGAATGCCAACCAGCAGCTTCCTGGTCTGGGGTACTTTTAAATTTTACAACTACAAATTATTATATTATGAATTTCTTTTATTTGTACTATAATGTAATTGTTATAAAGGAAATATCTTTCTATGAACAAAAATGTAGGTATACATTTGAATGTTTCTTGTTACATTGTCTCCTGTTTGCATCTATTAACTATGTCTTTTAAAATTTTTATATTTAGCTTTCTAAAACCAACTTTTCCAACAACAATGACTTCCGTGCTCTTCTCCAGTCTTTATATGCTACTTTCAAGGAGTTTAAAATGCATGAGCAGATTGAAAATGAATACATTATTGGTTTACTTCAGCAACGCAGTCAGACCATTTATAATGTACATTCTGACAATAAACTCTCTGAGATGCTTAGTCTCTTTGAAAAGGGGCTGAAGAATGTTAAGGTGAGTTGCAAAAGTTGGTATGTAACTATTAGAAATAGTGTCAACCTGTCACTGTAATTTTTATTAGCAACTTTAGTAAATGGAGCTATTTTGTGGAAAGATTTCATTTATTTGTGATGTCTAGGAAGGCTGTTCATAAGGAATGGTTACAATGGAGGCTTGCAGTAAGGCAGAGAGGTAAAGCTCAAATTGGAGTAAGAAAAACTAGGAGTTTAGGGCTGAGAAACAAGGAAGGAGCCAGTCGATAGAAAATTACTAAGAGAAAACATCAGGACAGGAGGATTCTTGTTGAATCAACTCTATAGGGTTTTTGCTAAAAATGGGCCAGGATGTTAAATCCTTGAGGCTGAGGGAGTAGTGAGGAGTTTGATCAGATGCTGCCATAGTCACATACTGGGCCCAAACTGGCTCAGCAAGATTCTTTCTAAAATGGAACTGAGAGAAAGGCTCAGGAAAAGTCTAAGGTCAGACCTAGCTGAAAAGGTGACTCGGAGGAGTCTGGCTTAGTCTGGTGAGAGGCTTTGGAAACTGGCTCTTTATTAATTCCTACTGAAGCTTTTATTTTAATTAAAAAACATTTTTATTTATTTATTTTTTATTTTTTTGGTGAATACTGACCACCAGGTTTTAAAGATTTATAAGTTGAAATTTTAATTATTGTGAAATTGTTGTAGGTGACTAAAGATAATAATTTTTGTTGAGGATGAGTAACACTTCTGTTCTATAGATATTTATTTAGAAGTAAAGGTGGGGCTAGGTATGGAAGCACACACCTTTAATCCCAGCACTCTGGAGGCAGAAGAAGGTCAATCTTAAGGAGTTCAAGGTCAGCCAGGTCTACATAGTGGGATCTATTCTCAAGCAAGGTAAAACTAAAAAAATAAAATTGAAGATGGAAAATGTAATTCAGTGGTAGAGTTTTTGCCTATCGTGAGCAAGGCTTTGACTTTAGTCTGTAGCAGTGGACAAAAATTGATTGGCAGCTATAGTGCTTACTGTATTTTATTTTTCTCTATTAGAGGAAGCAGGATTGTTAAGACAATTTCAGTTGTATGGCATCTATGGTGGTACTTGTCTGAAATCCAATAGTTAGGAAAGCTACTAGTTCAAGGCCGGTCTAGGATACATAGTGAGATTTTATCTTAAAAAAAAAAAAAAAAACAATACTGAAAAAGAAAATGAAATACGTTTGTGAGTGTAGTAAAGGATAGTGATTTCAGTACATTTTGTTAATTATATTTGTCGTATACAATATTTAAAAGTTACTCTTAGTTTAACCCTTTCAGTTCAGTGCACCATAGGAGTAAGTTATAATTCCATCAAGCCACCATATTCCCTTCACTTTAGAAAAGTGATTCAGTTAGAGGGAGGATTAATTTCAAAGGACAGGAAACACTCAAGCCATTATTGGGACATTCTACCAGGAGTTACCAGAAGGAAGAACACTTTGGTAGGTGTCCCGAGGAGAGGTGGTGGGTTAGTGGAAGGATGCATACTAGATATGGGAAAGAGGAGATTTATTTTTCTATTGAATACTTCTTTATACTCTTGGTGTTTTGTATTATATTCATGTATTATGTAGTTAGTAATTTCTGAACCAAAGTAGTGATTGTTGAAAATATATAGAGGAAGGGACATGCTTGACAGTTATGTACTACCTAAGACTAGTGGAATACTGGGATTATACAAAGTAGTAGAAAAAGCCAGGCATGGTAAAATGCACCTTTAATCCCAGCACTCAGGAGGCAGAGGCAGGTGGATTTCTGTGAGTTCGAGGCCAGTCTGGTCTACAAAGAGAGTCCAGGACAGCCAGAGCTTTACACAGAAAAACCCTGTCTCGGGGGGGGGGGGGGGGAACAAAAAACAGAGAGGGAGAGAAAGAGAAATGAGTGGGAATTGTATTGGATTTGGTATGTGGAAGAGGGCTAAGGATTAAGATTTATTCTGAACTACTTACACAACACAAATGTACATTTATTAGTAAGAATGATGGATTTGAGGAACAGAACGTGTGAACTAGTGTGAAAAGCAAATTTGGTAATTAGTATATAATTGGAATTAAAAGCATACATATGTTTAAAGGATATGTAAAAATCTCAACAGAATTCAACATTGAACTGAATATTGGAAAGTAATTGAATAAATTATCTAAAAAAAAAAAACAGTCCTAAGCAGGGATGAAACAGTACTTGTTTTAATTACTATTTTATTGCTGTCATAAAACACCATGAGCAAGTAAACTTAGAAAGGCTTATTTGGAGTTTACAGTTACAGAGGGATGAGGCCATAACAATTACTCTGAGTGCATGCATGTGTGCGTAGCCGGAAGTAGAGACTGAGCTAGAAATGAACTGGAAATAATGACTATTTTTAATCCCTCAAGGTCTGCCTTCAGTAACATACGTCTTTTAAGAAGGCCACTCCTCTTAAGTCTCCCCAAACAGTGCCAATTAGGGACCAAATTTCAGATACCAAAGCCTTTGGAAACACTGTGATTCAGATCACCACAGTATCATATTTTTAAATATTTTGTTATCTTGTAAGTTTTCCATAAATAAATTACAGGAAGATGTGATCTTACTTAATTCATATGTGGAAGAAATGTTTGACTGTTGAGAAGTGTCCAGAATTCAGAATAATTTACTTTAAAATGTGAGATCCTTGTCTTTAGAAATGTTGATATTAATATATGTGACCTGTTAGGATAACATAAAATATATAAAAAATCTTTATAGTATATTTTAGAATATACTTGCTATATTTTAATAAAATTAAAAACCAAGATTAGAATTGCTAAGGAATGCAGAGCTTCTTGTTGTAAGGGCTGTGAGTGAGAGGTGGCGCCGTGGCTGCGTGTAGGATGCCAGATGCCTTAGCACGTGCTGCAGCACTGAATAGCTACACTGTAGCTCCAAGGACATCTTTATACTAAAAGAAAGTTGACTTCCTGTGATCAGGCAGCGTATAATGAATAATATCATACAACACATAAGGAAGCAAAACTTTATATACATATTTGAGACAGGTTCTCACTATGATGCCCTGGATGGTCTGGAACTTGCCATGTGGATCAGGCTGGTCTTAAACTTAGAGATCCAGTTGTACCTGCTTCCTGAGTGCTGCCATTAAAGCTCAGTGTCTCGACTTTCTGCTAAATGTGATTTACTCTTTTTGTTTCTAGAATGAATATGAACAGTTAAATTATGCAAAACAGCTCAAAGAGAGATTGGAGGCTTTTACAAGAGACTTTCTTCCTCACATGAAAGAGGAAGAAGAGGTAAGCAGACTTGTTCTTTGTCATGATTTATTTTCATAATTTAACAGAAAATACTATTTTGTTTTTAGGTCCCTAAAATAATGCATACAAAGAAAGTGTTCTGTTGATGGAAAGAATCTGTTGTTTCTTCTTGTGAACAGGAATGAAATCCAGTAAAAAATATAAGAAGCATAGTTTTAGTTATTTTTTAAAGGTTACTACTTGCTGAATGAATGATTTTATTTACTTAAGAAATATATTTTTATGTGTGATAGAACTGTGATGCACATTCATAATTGCCACCTTTAGAAGATTCTGTAAGTCTTTAAATTTTTAAAAAATTTTTTAAAGATTTATTTCTTATGTATACAGCATTGTGTCTTCACGCCAGAAGAGGGCACCAGATTTCATTATAGCCACTGTGTGGTTGCTGGGAATTGAACTCAGGACCTCTGGAAGAACAGTGCTCTCAACCACTGAGCCATCTCTCCCAGCCCCCTTCAAGTATTTTTTGTATGCCATATTTAAAGAGTTTTTAGTGTTTTTTTTCCATGAGTTGAATTGACTAATTAAATGGCGGTTTTAAATTTCTCATTGTTTTACCTCATATACGTGAGTTAGCGTGTCATTAAACAAACGACAACACAATTTGTCGTCTTTCAGTAATAAAGGATGAGTATCCAGCACAAGATACAGAGGAAGAAGCCTATGAGGACTGGATACTTTCTTTTTTTTTCCTTTTAAAGGTTTATTTCTAGTTTATATGTATGAGATTTTTCTCTGCATGTTTGCATGAATACTGTATGCCAAAGGACAACATCAGATTCCCTGAAGGGAAGCTATAGGTGATTGTGAGTCACCATATGGGTGCTGGAAGCCAAACCCAGGCTCTTTGCAAGAGCAGCAAGTAGTCTTAACTGCCTAGCCATTTCTCCAGCCCTACTTCAAAAAATAAAAACAAAACATTTATTGTACATTTGGGAATTGTTCTCCCTCCACCATGGGTTCTGGGAATTGAACTCAAGTCATCAGTCTTGGCAGCAAAACTCTTAGCCATTAAGCTACCTTTGTTGGCTTCTGGATACTTTTTTTAGTTATAAATCATTGATTATCATGATTTGCCATTATAGTTTCTCCTTATAATCACCTTGATAATAAAATTAAATGCAACCTACTTTCTAAACTCTTCTCAGAATGGGAAGCATTGACTCTTTCCTTGGTACTGATAGTGTCTCATTACAGTTATTTTTCACATTGTAATATGTAGCCAGTATTGAAACTAAATACAAGGGTTTTTGTTTTGTTGTTTATTGAAAGTAGTCTTATTTTTCCCCTCACATAATATATTCTGGTTACAGTTTCCCCTCTCTCTACTCTTCTTGGCTTTTCCCTACCTCCCCTTCCATCTAGATCCACCCCTTTTCTGTCTCTCATTAGAAAACAAACAGGCTTCTGTGGAATAATAATATATGATATGGCATGGCATGACATATGATATGATATGATATAACAAAACTAGGGCACCCAAATTGGCAAAACAAACAGAAGGAAAGGAACCCAAGAGAAGGCACAAAAATCAGAGATCCATTTAATCACACACTGAGGAATCCCATAAAACCACTAAACTGGAAGCCATACTATGTGTGCGAAGGACCCTGTAGGGTAAAAAGAAAAGAAAAAAAAATACATAAGTAAAAAAAGAGATAAAATTCGAGAGAAAAAAGGAGGAGTCTAGACATGACATTATGAGACAAGGAACCTCCAAAGATCCTGTTGAGTTCATTTTCTCTGCCATCTACTGCTAGGCTTGCAGCTACACTTACGAGTAGTTTACAACATGTTTCTTCTGATGTCAAACAAAATTATTTATGAAGCCTGAAACAACAACAAAGCTTTGGTTCTTCATTTAAAAATTGTAATCCTATAAATTGGAGGTTAGGGATGTTTTGCAGAAGAAATCTCTGAAAAGTTTCATAAGCCCCCACTGAACTAAAATTAAATAATGTTTTGGACAGGCAGTGTTGGATAGTTTGTATCAACTGAGTTGGGACTGTTAGGGTTCCAGGATATTGTGTCTCATACTCATCTAAGGTAAAGGCCCTATTCTGGTAGGAGGCAGTGTCTAGGCATTGTTCTGTTGCTGTGAAGAAACACTATGACCAAAGCAACTCTTAGACATTTAGTTGGGGGCTTGCCTACAGTCCACTGACATCACAGAAGAGAATGGTCAGGGAGTACCTCGCGTGTGCACACACGAACACACATACAAACACGAACACACACACACACACACACACACACAAAAGCATGGGCTTTTGAAACCTCAGAACCCACCCCCAGTGATACACTTCCTCCAATAAGACCACACCCCCTAATGCTTCTCAAATAGTGCCATCCCCTGGTGACTAAGCATTCAAATATATGAGTCCTTGGGTTTGGTTCATTCTTATTCAAACGACCATAGGCCGGTACTGGGCTAAATGTCTTAATAACTAAATGACTGTTTAACAAGCTTGGTACAGGAAAACCTTGTTTTTTAAAATTTTATAGAGGCCTGAAAAATCGTACAGAAAATACCATATGCTGTGGTTTTAAAAAAAATTTCGGGCCTGGAGAGGTGGCTCAGAGGTTAAGAGCACTGTCTCTTCTTCTAAAGGTCCTGAGTTCAATTCCCAACAACCACATGGTGGCTCCCATCCTTCTATAATGAGATCTGGTGCCCTCTTCTGGCCTGCAGGCAAAACACTGTATATGTAATAAATAAATAAATCTTTAAAAAAAAAAATTGGGCCGGGTGCAGGCCTTTAATCCTAGCACTCGGGAGGCAGAGGCAGTCAGATCGCTGTGAGTTCGAGGCCAGGACAGCCAAGGCTGTCTTGAAACCACCCCCCCCCCCAAATTTTTTTTTTTTTTATAGTTTAGTGGTAGTCACCACATTTTTTATCTCTTTGAAAGAGAGTTTATAATTCTCACCTAAGCCATTAGTAAAGGGTTTTGAGTAAAATAAATTGAAAATTTTTCCTGATAAATACTTTTTTTTTTAAAAAAGAGATTTCTTTATTTATTATGTATACAATATCCTGCCTGCAAGCCAGAAGAGGACACCAGATCTCATTATAGATGGTTGTGAGCCACCATGTGGTTGCTGGGAATTGAACTCATGACCTTTGGAAGAACAGTCAGTGCTCTTAACCTCTGAGCCATCTCTCCAGCCCCCTGATAAATACTTTTTAATTTAGGTTTTTCAGCCTATGTTAATGGAATATTTTACCTATGAAGAGCTTAAAGATATCAAAAAGAAAGTGATTGCACAGCACTGTTCGCAGAAGGACACAGCAGAACTCCTTAGAGGTCTCAGCCTGTGGAATCAAGCTGAAGAGCGACAGAAATTTTTCAAATACTCTGTGGATGAAAAGTCAGATACAGGTAAGATTCACCTATTTTGATAGAACAATTATTAGATCAGTGCTGTTGACATTTACATATTGCCTACATCTATGAACCATGTGCATCCAGTACCCATAGGCCAGAAGAGGGCGTCAGGTTGCCCTGGACTGCAGTTACAAGTGGGTGTGTGCTACCATGAGGGTCCTGTGAACGGAACTTGGGTCTTCTGAGAGAACAGCCAGTGTTCTTAACCTCTGGGCCGTATCTCCAGCCTCATAGAAGCATCTCTTATTTTTGTGTATTTTCATCAGTTTTTTTCGTTTGTTTGTTTTTTGTTTTTTTCGAGACAGGGTTTCTCTATGTAGCTTTGACCGTCCTGGACTCTTTTTGTATACCAGGCTGGCCTCGAACTCACCGAGATCTGCCTGCTTCTGCCTCCTGCTGGGATTAAAGGTGTGCACCAGTACCGCCTGGCTTATTTTTGTCAATTTTTAAAGTCTGTAAAAATTGTCCTTGCTTTACAGTTCAACATAGAAGTTTTAGACTTTATAATGGCATGAAAGTAATTTGTATACTTCAGTTTTGAATTTTGACCCCTTTTCAGCCTAGCTTACGTGCAATACAAAACTTTTTAAATATCTAAAGGCTGGGCAGCCACAGTAAACCATAGTTCCTAGTCAGCTGTGTCCCTTCCAGGGATCAACCATGTGTTCATGTGTCATGGAGAACAGTGGATGATGTACAGCCCAACAGCTGTGGTGTTTGCTTGGCTAGGTGCACTTCTGTTTCTGGACATACTGAATTTATGATGGATTTATTGGGATACAAGTCCATCGTGAGTTTAGGAAGGAACATTTATAATTTAATTTCATCTTCTGACATTTATCAGTTTGTCTCTAGTAGTGTTCAGGGTAGTGTGAGAGAAATAAAACTTTTCTGTGTGTGGTTACTTTGAGAATGCATACATGAAATGTAAATAGAATAGATGCTTATCGTTCTAATAGACTGTTTCCTTATTTTTATTTATGTCAATAGCTTTGCTTTTTAAAACATTAAAAAAATTTTAGTTCCAGGCATGGTTTTGCACACCTTTATTCACAGCACTCTCGAGGCACAGAAACAGGCAGATCTCTGAGTTTGAGGTTAGCCTCATCTACATAGCAAATTCCAGGCCAGCTGGGGCTACATAGACAGAAGACAAACAGAGGAACACGAGCAGTTGGCATCCTTTCTCTAGCAGAAATTCTTCTGCTTCTAGATTGGTAATGGCAATATTAGTCCTGTAAAATACCATATGCTTTTTAAAAATTGGTATTTCTCCAATATTAAAGTAGTCAGATTCATGTTTAAACAAAAATAAATTTAGGGGTTGAAGCTATGATTAAGCCCATAAATTTTATGAGCTTTATTCTTGAAATACAGCTTGTGCCTGGATACCACACTAAAACCTGTTACGTCTTGTTTAATTGTAACTATAAGATGGAGTTTAAAAGCATCACACACATTTAATTTTCCCTCTCCTTCAAAGCAAATTGTAGCTGCATTATGTTTAAAATATTTGGCGTTTTAAAAGAGGTAGTTTAAAGTAGTTTGATCATGGCATTTCTATATTTAAGCTTCCTTGTGAAGACAAACCAGATATACAAGATACTCAGATTCTTTTTGGTTTGTTTGTTTGTTTGTTTTGGTTTTTCAAGACAGAGTTTCTCTGTAGCCTTGGCTGTCCTGGACTAGCTTTGTAGACCAGGCTGGCCTCGAACTCACAGTGACCCGCCTGCCTCTGCCTCCCAAGTACTGGGATTAAAGGTGTGCGCCACCTTGCCCGGCTGATACTCAAATTATTAATAGTTCGTTGGAGATAACTCACTTTATTATAACACCCCATATTTCATGTTTGCTTTTCTTCTAGAAAAGTGCTAACAAATTACGAGATCATAGGAAGTTGTATTTTTCTACAATACTTAATAACAAAAGATTTCTTACCAGTGCACCAGGGAAATTTATGTTTACTGAGTTGGCACATAGTTTAAATAGGTTAAAGCATTTTTACATTGAAGAGATCAGATTTAATAGACCATTTTTATGAAATGTCAAAATCAAAGAGGGAACACAAGGAAGGAACTAACAGGCAGGCACCTTCGTACGTGGATAGAAAATGTGCGCATGTGTGTCATTAACAATGCCTTGTAGGTCTTATAATCTGGCTGAGTGTATGCTTGCTGATTTAAAGTGGTGTAACCTGTTTGGTTCCTTTTTCGAATGATGCTGCTTATGCTACAAAGTGAGTATTGTTTTTCTATGACGCCTTTGTAAGAGGAAGTCAGTTCTGTGTTCATTATTGTAGCTCCCACTGATGAAGTATGATCAGGGCCATGATAGTTTAACCCTACGGGTCCTTAACAAGTTCAACAGCCCCATGTTGCCTCTAATACGCGTTATTTCCTTTTCACATGTTGCAAGCAGGAAGGAATTAACTTCAGGCACTGGCTTTTACTTGTAATTTTAATTTCTAACTGCATTTGTTCATGTAGCCTAACTGTTAAAGATTTTTTCTTTTATTTCAGAAGCGGAAGTGTCAGAGCACTCCACAGGTATCACCCATCTTCCTCCTGAGGTAATGCTGTCCATTTTCAGCTACCTTAATCCTCAAGAATTGTGTCGGTGCAGTCAAGTCAGTACTAAATGGTCTCAGCTGGCAAAAACAGGATCTTTGTGGAAACATCTTTACCCTGTTCATTGGGCAAGAGGTAGGTAAATGGGATCTTGAATTTGTTCAAAATATATTTCAATCTGCCTTTCTAGGCATATACTCACAGCCATTAATACTTAATGCCAGGGAAGGGAAACTTTGATGGCTTAACCAAAAAACAGATTTTATAGTTGATGTGGTTTTAGTATACATTTTAGAGGAGCTAGCAGTGGTGAAGCTTTCGTGAGTAAATTACGAATGGCTGCTTCTATTTCCTTTAGAATAATTAGGGGAAAATGTCAGAGGGATAATCATTTTATCGCTGGTAAGATGTTGATAATTGTTGAAGATAAAAAATGAGTACAAGAGTTTCACTGTACTATATCTTTGTATATATGACTGTGTCAGAATTTTTCATAGTAAAAGTTTAAAATAAATGTAACTGAATTTTAGAACTGTTAAATAAAGTATTTTTAACAGATTCAGATACATATGAGATGAGATACAGTTCTCCTTTGGTCATGGCTTAAAGTAAGCGACTCTGGTTTTGTCTTTAACATAGCCTTTTACAGTGATGGCTAATGTACTGCTCTTCAAGTCACATTAATTTTGTTGTGCTAAGTTACTTTCACATATGAGGATTTAGGGAAACTTCTCATGAGTATGTAATACAATCATGGGCTATTTATAGCTATTGTGCACCACATTTTGTCACTGAACTTAAAAGTGCCTTTTAAGTATCTGCTTCAAAATTCGTGTTAGTTACGATACTTTCCCCTTACGGGGCATGTTGTAATGGGAATATACATTTCCTAAGAACATTTTGACTGATTGAAATTATGAGATTTTTTTTTTTTTAAGACAATTTATTTGGTAAAATGTGTAGCTCCTTTTATTTTTCTTTTCTTTCTCTCCTTCTTTTTTTTTTTTTAAAGACAGATTCTTACTATATATCCCTGGCTGTCCTGTAAGTCACAGAGATGCACCTGCCTCTTCCTCTGCCATCACTATTTTGAAAAGTGTTTTTATTCTATTGCCTAAGCTTACCTCTTCATCTCTATCCTCTTGCATCTAACTCCTTAGTGCTGAAATTAGAGGCACCTGCTGAGGCAGTTTTACAATAAGCCATTCTTAAATATTTAGTGTTTTAGGAATGATCAAAGTTATTAGTTTTGTATGGATTAATTTTTCATGTTACTTGTAGTATGGTAAAAATTTGAGTAAAAAGTCAGATAAGGCACATGAATGAGCCAGATCTTTCTTGTTCAGCTGTTTCTAATTAAGAATTAAGGCAAACCCAAATGATGGTATGATTTTATCAAATGTAAATAGGCTACTTAACTATTTTCTGTTTTTAACAGATTTAAATGAAAGCTTTGGTTAAAAATTCTTTTTGTTTATTGTATTTGATTTTCCTTCTGTGAGGGATATTTGCAATGTCTAGTGATATCTTTGGTTATCTTGATCTAGTTATTGTGCCATCATCTAGTGCAATGGCTCTCAGTCTGTGGGTTGCAGTGCCTCTGGGGTCACACACCAGATCTCCTGCATATAAGATACTTATATTAGATTCATAACAGCAACAAAATTACAGACATGAAGTAGCAACAAAAGTAATTTTATGGTTGGGGTCACCAGAACATGAGGACTCATTAAGAAGGTTGAGAACCACTGAACTAGTGGGAAGAGGCCCAGGTTGCTGCTGAGTACCTTGAAATCCATAGGTCAACTTATGTCATAGAGGACCCAGGCTTAGATGTCAGTGGTGTCTAGTTGAGAAACCCTAAGGGAGATACAGTTATAAGAATTTAATACATTGATTGTTTTTTGTTGTTGTTTTGTTTTTAGAGACAGGGTTTCTCTATGTTATCTTGGCTGTCCTGGACTCACTTTGTAGACCAGGCTGGCCTTGAACTCACAGCGATCCACCTGCCTCTGCCTCCCAAGTGCTGGGATTAAAGGCATGCGCCACCATGCCTGGCTAATACATTGATTGTTATTTTATTTTCATGAACATATAATACATGTATTGTAATTGTAGGAACTTAATTTATGGTTTCACTTTACCTCAGTGTGTCCTTTGACTTCTGGTACATTGTTGACCAGTTACTACAGAGCATTTAGCTGTAACCAAATGGGGCTTTTACTGGATCCAAAGTGAAGTCACAGTAGGAAGAAAAGATTAGGTCATTTCTGTTTTGTTTTGTTTAAATTGTACCTATAGATACTTACAGTTACCGTCTTAGAAAGTAGATTGTGGTCATTAAGCTTATTTTTTATAAAGGGTAACATTGAAAACTTTTCCATAGAGAACATATACATGGCGGGTATACGGCACACTATGTAAGCGTGTGTGTGTGTGTGTGTGTGTGTGTGTGTGTGTGTGTGTGTGTGTGTGTGTGTGTTTGTGTGTTTTAAGACAGGGTTTCTCTGTAGCCTTGGCTGTCCTGGACTTGCTTTGTAGACCAGACTGGCCTTGATCCACCTGCCTCTGCCTCCTGAATGTACTATGTAAGCTTTTTTTTTTAGTTTTAGAAGTACTTACTCTTGGTTAGTAATTAAATACTATTAATCGAACTGACATAGTCATAGTTCTTTTTGTGTGTTTTAAATTGAATCCTTTCCTTATATATATAGTTTTTTTTTTTAAATCACAAATATTTCTAAAAATAGCCATTGCCTGAAGTTCCAGTGTGAATAGGAGATTCTTTTTTTGTAATGCTCTCATACTTACTTTGACTCTATGCCTCTCATTTATTCATTGTATAGGTGACTGGTACAGTGGTCCTGCCACTGAACTTGATACTGAGCCTGATGAGGAATGGGTGAGAAGCAGGAAAGATGAAAGTCGTGCTTTTCAAGAATGGGATGAAGATGCCGATATAGATGAATCTGGTATTTCATGCTTGGAATAAAAATTATTACATGGTGTTTAAATAATTGACATTCTAGTTAATGATATTAGGCCTCAAATTTTATGTATTTCATGTTTTGTAAGACTTTAAAAGCCTACTTCTCTAAAAATTTTGAAGGAATAATAAGTAAATTTACAATTTTTTGTTAGAAGTATTTTTTAAAAGAGTATTTCTTTGTGTTTTTATATCAAAGAAGCAAAATTAGAAAATGATGGCTGTTTTTCTATGGAAATAAACTCTTTATTGTAGTGCTTTATAGCTTACAGTATGTGATTTAAGGGTGTTTTGGTTAATCAGTCCATTCATCAGCATTTATTGACTCATCAGTGGTTGAGAGATTGGAGACAGGATGATGTTTTGTCTGTAAAGTTATGTCACTTGCCTCAAGGTTGTTATAGAGTTCAGAGGTAATGTGTATGAGAGACTTTGAGCGGGTTGTAGCTTAGGGTAGCGCACTTGTAATAGCATGTGTTAAGCCTTAAGTTTAGTCTCCAGTACTACACAGCTTCTACTAGGGAGGCTGGAGGGAGAGCTTGAGAGTAGATAAAAATGTATTTCTACTGTTAAATAAATAGAAGGATAGAGAACTTAGAATACATAGTTTATTTGATCAAGGTACATAATGAACATTGCTATAATAGAGATGCACAGATAATGTTTGGAAGTATAGAGGAGGAAGACAGATCCTGCCTTAGATACTACTTTAGAAAATTTCTAAAAGATCATAAAACAGTGGAAAATTTATAGAGATTTCTGTTTATATAGCTAAAATAAGCTGGTCTGGTGGAAGATCTGTGTGTAGAGAATAAGAGCTACAATGATTATTGCTTCAGTAGCTATAGGATTTCAGACTTTATGAGTTGAAGAGGGTATATTTTGATATAGTTTCAGGAGTTTGGAAGTTTGTTTAAAAAGACAGATTATTTTAGCTATCTTCAATGATATGCTTATCTGTGGCCGGCTATAGAACTACAGTGTAACTGCAGATTTTATGATAAGGCCAAGTGGGAAAATAAAATAAGAATAAAAGTATAATGGAGTAAATAAGGGTTGCTAAGGTGACTTTTAGTGATTCACATATTGCCCAAGTAAAGGAATAATTTAAGGTATTTATAAAATATTTGAAATCAGTAAAATAGTAATTACTCTTTTCAGTTTTCTTTTAGCTACTATATTCAATTTTATTTTAAATAAATCTTTGATATATTAAGCTGTTTTATGTTTTGATACATTCAGGTTAAGAGTTTAGGTAGGAATAGAAAAGATAGGATCCTAAGAAGTGATACACAATTTAGGCCTACTTATAGTGTGTTCTTCTTTTTATAAAATTGGAATAGTAGGGAGTTTTGTTTTCCTTAATATTGGGCCTTGAACTCAGGCCATCACTCATCCTGTGAAAACAGTCTGCTGGCAAGCTAAACCTGTAGTTTTTTTGTTTGTTGTTAAGAGAAGCACAGCTTGTTATAAACATCTGTGCTCTATAAAAATTACAAAGTCAAGTTCAAAAGGCCGTGTTCATATTTAACGCCCTGTGCGCTAAGGTGTCTCCTTTGCTTGAAGATGATGATGATCAGGTTAATGGAGTTGTTTCACAGGTAGAATAACTGTAGATAATTTATTCCTTCTCTCGAATAATTTCTGTAGTTCTTTCACTATTGAGAACTTTTTCTTGTTGCCTGAAAGTAAATTGCTTGCAAAATGGAGGTTGAGGGCAATATAGAATATTTCGAATTTAGCATTTTGATGCATCCTTTTGAATGGCCAACTTATAATTGGTGTATCTAGTTCTTAGATGTTTGAATTCATTTTACAGAAGAGTCTGCAGAGGAATCAATTGCTATCAGCATTGCACAAATGGAAAAACGTTTACTCCATGGCTTAATTCATAATGTTCTGCCATATGTTGGTACCTCTGTAAAAACTTTAGTGTTAGCATACAGCTCTGCAGTCTCCAGCAAAATGGTATGTACAAATGAATATTACCTTGAGTATTAAGAGAAATAGCAGTGAGACAATCTTGGTTTGTTTATTTATGTTTATTTAAGAGGAAAAGAATAGAGTGTCTTCCCATGGATGGGTGTACACTGCTTGCTTTTATAATTTGATTTCTTAGACTATTCTTTGTAGCATAGAGATTTTGCCTATGTTACAGACAAGAGAACTGGAACTAGGCGGGTAAACATTTACTTGGATTTATAGATGTAAAATGGTAAGTCTTAGTTCTCTATGGGTGATTATAACATGTAAGGCATGGCAAGATGGACAAATGAGACGAACCAATTAAAAAAATATTTTATTAATGTATTCATATTACATCTCAGTTGTTAGCCCACCCCTTGTATCCTCCCATTCCTCCCTCCCTCCCATTTTCCCCCTATTCCCCTCCCCTATGTCTGTGACTGAGGGGGACTTCCTCCCCCTGTATGTGCTCATAGGGTATCGAGTCTCTTCTTGGTGACCTGTTATCCTTTGAACCAATTTTTTTAAAAGTATGAGTTTCTACATACAATCTCCTTGAGTATTCATTAAAAAGCTCAATTTTTCTGGTTCTAATTTCTAAGAATATTTAAGAAAATTACTAGAAATTTGAGCCCAGGGACTGGAGAGGTAAATGGCTCATTTGGTAAAGTGCGTCTCTTGCAAGCATGACGACCTGAGTTCAGAACCCGAGCATGTACAGATATGTGTAACTGGCATGTATCTGTAACCACAGTGCAGGGACCAGGGGAAAGGATGCAGAGACAAGAGATTCCTGGGACTTGTTTTACAACTGCACCAGCAGAACTTCTGGGCTTAGTGTTCAGTGAGAGATTCTGTCTCAGAAAAATAGATGGAGGAAGACACCCTGGCTTAACTTCTGGCCTCCACATAAATTTGATGTGGTATTTTAATGTGTTCTTTGAGTGTTTTTTCCCCAGTATGCATATAGACTTAGGAAAAACCACTGGGCTATATTTAGCATCGTCTGCTGCTGATCTAACTAAAGTTCCCATGAGTCTTCACAGCGACTTTCTTTTCCTTCTTAGGTGAGACAGATTTTAGAGCTTTGTCCTAACCTGGAACATCTGGATCTTACCCAGACTGACATTTCCGATTCTGCATTTGACAGGTTATTTATTTTTAAATATATAAATAAAATAAATTCTGACTATGAATCAGCAAAAATATTCGCTATTTTCTTGTTTACATAATGCTGTTTACGCATACTGCTCTATATTCCTGCTAAATTTCTGCCATGTATGGCCGAAACTTCTTAGAGCCCTCTCAAGTTTTTCTCTGCTGTTCACATATGGCAGCTGATCTGGAACATCAGTACTGCCATCTGTATGTCTTATCCAGGCTTATGAACCTTGCTTTGTGTAATTGGTTAGGTCAGTATTACCTGTTTTCAAGGTTTTTATTCCAGCTTTTAAGTGCCTTTTGGCAAGGCTCTCTTTTAATTCGTTGTTTTGTGGTTCAGTACCAATTTGTTCAAGCCACGCATATGATTCTTCCTTGGAGACTATTAGGTTTTTTATTTTAGTTCCCTTTTCTTCTGAATTCTGACATATCCTATTTCAGAGGCAGAGGAGGTTCTTCTACCTATTTCTAGAGTTTGTTTCTTCTGTATCTTCCTTATGCAGTGGTTAATCTGTCACCTATGTGCTGACTCGCCTATAACCGCTTACTTTGAACAGAAAATTTAAGCCTTTCTTATCCATTTCTTTCTCCCAAATAATAATTGTTTTTTAATTACTTGTCTTAGTATTGGTTTTTTTTTTATCCTTAGTATTGGTTTTTTTATTTAGCACTTAAAATATCTCCTGATTAAATTCTAGAAATGTTTAAGTCATGATTTTGTATTTAAAATAATTCTAATGCTCATCTGTGTATATATAATTTAATGCTTTTGAGGAATTTAAATGGTCTTGTTCCCTCTTGTAGTTGGTCTTGGCTTGGTTGCTGCCAGAGTCTTCGGCATCTTGATCTGTCTGGATGTGAAAAAATCACAGACATGGCTCTAGAGAAGATTTCTAGAGCTCTTGGAGTTCTGACATCTCATCAGAGCGGCTTTTTGAAAAGTGCAGGCAAGGCTTCTACTCCATGGACAGATAAAGACAATACCACACAGTCCACCAAGCAGTATGCCTGTTTGCACAGTTTAGCTGACAAAGGCGTTGGTGAAGAAATAGACAGTGAACATACTTGGACTACACCAGTGTCTTCGGAAAGCTTCGCGGCTCCGCACGTGTGGGTGCTGGATGCTGAAGACTTGGCTGACATTGAAGATGCTGTAGAATGGAGGCACAGAAACGTTGAAAGTCTCTGTGTGATGGAAACAGCCTCCAACTTTGGCTGTTCATCATCTGGTTGTTACAGTAAGGACATCGTGGGCTTAAGGACTAGTGTCTGTTGGCAGCAGCATTGTGCTTCTCCAGCCTTTGCATATTGTGGCCATTCATTCTGTTGCACAGGGACAGCTCTAAGAACTATGTCTACACTCCCAGCAACTTCTGCAACATGTAGAAAAGCATTAAGGACTACATTGCCCAGGGGAAAAGACTTAATTTATTTTGGGAATGAAAAGTCTGACCAAGAGACTGGACGAGTACTTTTGTTCCTCAGCCTGTCTGGATGTTATCAGATCACAGACCATGGTCTCAGGTAAGTGATCAGCTGTAGTTATTAGGAACTGGACACACTTTTTTTTTTCTTTTGGTTTTCCAAGACAGGGTTTCTCTGTGTAGCTTTGGCTGTCCTGGACTCACTTTGTAGACCAAGCTGGCCTTGAACTCACGGGGACCCACCTACCTCTGCCTCCCGAGTGCTGGGATTAAAGGCGTGTATCACCACCGCCCAGCTCACCTGATTTATTTAAACAAGAAAGTTAGCCAAGGAGCCAGGCAGATTGTTGTGAGTTTGAGGCCAGCCTTGTCTACAAAGTTAGTTTAGGACAGCCAAAGCTACACAGAGAAACCATGTCCTGAAAAAAACAGAACAAAAACAAACAAACAAACAAACAACAAAATAGCAAAAGAAAAAACAAAACAAAACAAAAAAACAAAAGAAAGTTAGCCAAGGTTTGTTAAGAATATTGGACTAACAGTTGTTCTGATACCAACATGAAGTTTCATTTTAGTCGTTAAAATAGATTGTGAAACAGAAGAATATATATCTAGAAGTTCAATCCCTTACTAATTGGCCACATTACATTTTTAGAACATATTTTGATGGGGAGATGTCTAGGTTATAGTCTCAAGGACATGTTATAGAAGTAAATTTTGTATTGAGGACTTTATTGTAGTTTGGCATGATTTTTATAGCTGTAAAATGCCTATAACCCAAGTTGCTGTTGATCTGTAGCACTCCTTGCTGCTGCTGCTGCTGCTGTTACTTAAATTTTCTATAAGTAACCTTGGCTGGCCTGGAACTTGCCATATAGACCAGTCTAGCTTTGAACTCAGAGATCCACCTAGCTCTGTCTCCTAAGGGGTGAGGTTAAAGGTAGCATTTGCCGCTTTTTTGAGCCAAGGTCTCACTATCTACCCAGTACCCTCATATTTGCTGCAATCCTACTTTGCTGCACCCAGAGAGCTTGAAATCTTCTGTAACTCCAGTTCTAGGTGACCCAGCGCTCTCTTCTGCCCTCCACACGTACCAGGTATAAAGTTGTTGCATACATACATGCAGGCACAGCACATCCAGTTCTGCACTGCTGGAGACAAAACCTAGAGCTTTGTGCATGCTAGGTAAGATCTCTAGCTCAGCTGTGTGACATGCAGCCCCTAATCACAATCTTCAGCGTAGTATACTGATTGCCCTGATCCCCCTTTTTGTAGTGCAGTGAAATAGTCAGATACTAAATTCCATGTTTTATGATGCTACTGTAAATGGAATTGCTTTCTTAATTTCCTTTTTCTATTGGTCATTGCCAGTGTATAGAAAATAATTTGGTTTTGAGACAGGGTTTTACCATGTAGGCTTTTCTCAAACTCTGTTCCAGCTTCCCAAGTTCTGGGGTTGTAGGTGTGTGGGGTTCATGGACTGTGCCTCCAGAGGAACTGGCCCAGAATTGCTGAGATGGAGTGTGTTCAAACTCCGGAAATCTCAAACTTGAGATTTAAAATTTCATCCTGAGAATGGAAGGTGTGGGACAAAGCTTTCTCCTGTTTCAGTGCCTGCCTCAGGAGCCTGTGGCACACCCCCCCCCCCCCGCCAGGTGGCTACAGGTGGTCAGTCCCATGAGCTTGTCACCTGTTATCTTTTCCCGTGCAAATAGAGCATTGCCAGCATCCTCATCCCAGTCAATGAGGTGCATTCATCCTCAAAACCCCTCCCTACTGCCCAAGTCCCTGTTTCACATGAAATAAATGGGCAAGCACCATCTATTTCACTGAAGAACATCTGAGGCTAGCTGTTTATTAGCTGTAGCACTGGGAGAAAGGGGGCCAGCCTCCCTTCTCGCCATAGAATTCATCACTGGATCCCTGGGCTCGACTGCTAGCCAAGCATTCGCTGCAGAACCTCCCCAGTTACTGCTAGTGCTCACCCAGCCATGCAAGCTTCTGCTGTTCACCAGCAAGTTAGTGTGGCTAGCTGCCACTGTCTTTTGCATTGCTCCACCTGCCATGTGCCCATCTGTGGGAGCAAGCTGCCCGCTGTTCCCAAAGCAGCTGTCTGACTGGCCCAACGCAGGTTGGACTCTTGCTGCCTTCCGACTTAGTACTAGCAGCCAGCTAAAAGAGCAGTAACACTTTTTACAGAGAAAATCTCCTTTTCCCGCACCCCTGGCTGAAGTGGAGATATTGCGATACAGACTTTGTTATACGCTTTGTCTCTTATCTTCCCAGAGACCAACAACACTCTCACCTGGGTGGAGAAGTGCTTGTGTATACCCCAAGATGGGCAAATGCTTAGAAATGGAATTGATTTTTTTTGTGTGTGTTTGTTTGTTTATTCCTATTTGTTGAATTTGTTAGCTTTTATATTTTGTCTGTGATTTTTTTTTTTTTTTTTTTTTTGTGTCCCCTTTTTCCCAATGTTGCTGAGCTAACCCAGGACCTTGGACATGTCAGACAAGTGCTCTTAAGCTGAGCTATACCCCTAACTCCTTTATAAACAGATCATTTTGATTATAACTTTCCTGTTTGGATGCGTTTGCTTATCCAATTGCTTTTACTAAACTTATAGTGTTTTAACATAAGTAGAAATGACTGTTATTTCAATGATTGTAGCTTTATAATAAGTTTAGAAATAGAAATTTGTCTTCCAACTTGTGTTAGTTAAGATTGGCTCTCTAGAGTCTTTTGATATTAAATATGAATTTTAAAGGTAGCTGTATCACTGAAAAGGTCAGCATGAATCACAAAAGCTGCACCCACAGCTCCCTGTAAGACAGTTCTAAAGTTATTTTCATCCTCCACAGTTACTTACTGCTTGTGTGATGTTGGGAAAGGGCTTTGTGAATCCTGAGCTGAGTCTTGTAAGTGTGGTGAACTTCCTGAGTCTAGTTTTATGAGTACAGAGTTTTCTGAGCTTTTCCCTCTAGGAGAGAATGTTTGAATTTAGGAGAAATAGTATACAAGCGTCCTCTCCTTGAACTCCTGTACCTACAGGGCTGTAAAGACCTCTCATGATTTGCCTCCATTCATTGCTCAGCATTCATTACACCACCTGCTACAGCAGCAGCTGTCACTTAATCTCAACATCTTGAAAAATTCCGAGTCTCTGAAAAACCTGCTTTAAAAGTTTTTCTTCATGACTTAGATTGACAGCCACTATAATCTCTGGACGTAAACACAAATGTTTAGTAGAATGAGGTTTATAGGCACATCACATGTATTTAAACAAAACAATAGCGGTGGCCTCCCTGGCTGCCAAAGCATAGAGAGGTAGCCCATTTCTGGTACTGTGACTTTAAGAGTGCTTTTCTCTCTCTCTCTGTAAAGTGCCTTCCTTCAAATTGCTTTTGTCTCTGTTTTGTGGAGGTACAGATGTGGGAG
The DNA here is from genome assembly GCF_903995435.1 of Acomys russatus. Taxonomy (NCBI): domain Eukaryota; kingdom Metazoa; phylum Chordata; class Mammalia; order Rodentia; family Muridae; genus Acomys; species Acomys russatus. The sequence continues at coordinate 34,606,043 of NC_067158.1, read as the reverse complement.
AGTAAGGGATTTATTTAGATCCAGAATCCCAGGTAGTCCAGGCTGACCTCGGATTTGCCGTTTATCCAGAGCTGGCCTTGAATTCCTGATGCTCCTGTCTTTTCTTTCTCAAGTGCTGAGATGATAGACCTATGCCACTATTTCCATTCATTGCATTCACACTCTACTGTTTTATGCTATTTTTCCAGATGCTTTTTCAAATATGTTAGAATCTCAAGGTAGCATCATATAGTGAAACTCTTTCACAGATACTGTTAGCATCTCTGAAGGCCCACTGCCATTCATTCTAAGTAAGTGCCATTTGGTCTTGGAATGCAGCAGCTAAAAGTAAGTTACATATAGCATGTAAACATTCCATTATGTGTTAATTGTTCCATCAAAATACAATGCTGACTCCTAGAGTGTGAACATAGGAACTATCTTACTTAAGCTGTGGGTAGCCACATTGTTCATGGGTCACCCTGTGTCCTTATCCTAGAGTGCTGCTGTAGGGATGCTGGCTATCTTTCTACCTCCCATGGCTTTGGCAGGGCCAGCTTATGTTGCTTGCTCTTGTGCAGGATAAGATACAGGGAGGAGAGCTGTGCACTTGGTTCCTAGGCCTGGCCCTGGCGCTGGCTTCTGGACTCTTGACAGGCTTCAGGAGGGTAACACACCCATTGCCTCTCCATAGGCCATACTTAGCTGCTCAGATGCCCTGAGTTGAGTGACTAAGCTTGTCCTTCAGTATACTTCTTGTAGGGGAGAAATGACAGAGATTACCATAGAGAGGATAACTACCCCTAAAACAGCACAACCGTTTTCATTCATACTACTCTGTCATTTATTTCTTCTTTCACCCTTTTATGACCCATTATTCATGCATAAAGCCTTCCAGAGACCTACCAGGACAGCATTTGACTTTGTCATTTTTTTTCTCCAGTCTGATGTATCTTGTAGAAGCAGACACAGTGCAGGTTCTGAAAGCAGCTCTAGAATCAGTATCTGAGCTTTTGATCTCAGAAACCTATGTGACACTTGAGTCTTTGAAGAGGGTCAATCTCTGAGGCCGACTTGGTTACAGATGGGTCAAAAAACTGGTGTCTGGAGCTGGAGAGATGACTCAGTGATTAAAAGCACTTTTGAGTTCAACCCCCATTTTTGTACATCATGACTCACATTTGTCCATAACTTTACTTCCAGAGGATCCGATGCCCTCTGCAGGCATCTACAGGTACCAGGCATGCACATGGTGCACAGACATACACCCAGGCAGAACACTCATATATATAAAGTAACATTAAAAAATAAAACGAAAACTAATGTCAGTGACCCTGAAGCACCTGTCAGCACCATATGTTCCTCTGTAGGCATGATGCTGCTTCATCTCAGGAATAGGGCATAATCATGACAGCTAGAGCATTGACTCCCTGGGAATTGAGAATAATGAGCCACCATCAGGGAGGACTGTCTGATCACAGAGCCTCAGGGATGGAAGGATGCCATGACTACTTCCCTCTGGAGCAGGGCATGTAGCAGCAGTTGTTTTTGGTTCCAAGACAATATAATGCAGCTGCATAGGTCAAAGATGGGACAGAGTGTTGCCTCCCTCTGTGGTGTATCACAGTTGCGTCGGCTAGCTCTGTCAGCGCTATTAAATATTTGTAAGGGATTCTAAGTGTGAAATATTTTGTATGCTTTATTAATTGTGTAAATGCTTCTTTCCCTTGTTGAGGGCAGAATTTATTATTCATTTGTCTTTTTGTTGTTTCAGCCTGTGTCTGGTATACTTGAGCATGTATGACAAGACTCAAAAGAGAGAGAGATCTTTCCAGAATACATTTTCTTGCTCTTTGTTACTCTGTCTCTTAGTCTTTCATCAAGTCATATTACCTTTGGCTAAAAAACAGCTGAAACCAATTTTATAGCTTTTGATATCCCTTTACTTTTTCTTATTCTCATCCTTGCCCCTACAAAACATGCACGCGTAGGCATGTACACACACACACACACACACACACACACACACACATGTACACACGCACACACAGAGGCATCCGCATACATACATACTTCACTTTAGCCCTATGGGGCTATTTTCTCATTTTCTATGGTATTGTGCTTCTTTTGTCTTTAATAGTTGTGTTTTCTTTTTGCAATACATTACTATTGAGCCTGGTGTGGTGGCTCACACCTTTAATCCCAGCACTTCGGAGGCAGAGGCAGGAGGATCTCTGTGAGTTTGATGCCAGCCTAGTCTACAAAGCAAGTTCAGGACAGCCAGGGCCACACAGAGAAAACCTGTCTTGAAAAACCCAAAACCAACCAACCAGCCAAACATATTACTACTGGCTAAATTCATTTCATCATTTGTCTAATAGTATATAGCATTATGCCAATATGAGAAACCTTTTCTGTAGACTATTTTGTGTGTTTCCAGCAGAGTATTCATCATACGGTATAATAATTGTTGGTTTGTATTCATAGTTTGTTTTTCCACTAAGGGTCAGTAAAGCCAGTGATTGTATAGATGGCCGATTTAGGTATTTGTATAACATTTTACATTTCATTAGGTTTGTTTAGCATTCAGACACTTTGAGCTTTTTTAGACTACCCAACAGTGCATATTGAACTGCTGAGGTTCTTAGACTTTATGAATTAGTGAATTTTAAGCATTTTCTTCTTTAAAGACTTTCCTTGGGCCAGTTAATCCTAGCACTTAGGCTTGGGCAAAAGAATTTTGAATTCCAGACCATCTGTCTTTGGCTCAGAATCCTGTCTAAAAAAAGTTCATTTGTTCCTGTCAAACCACATAGATTCTGAACTACTACCATTGTTAATCTGAAGTATATAGAGATGGCAGAATGGTGGGAAAGAGTCCTTTAAAATTAGAATGTAAAATAGGATGGATTTAAAAAATGTCTTTCCAATCTTTACCATCCATTATCCTCTCTGCGTATCAGTAATTCCCATAATTCTGGCCAGTCGTGACAGCATATGCCGGTAATCTCAACTCTTAGGAAGTAGATGGGAAATTGCTATTCACTGCCAGCTTATTTTGCACAATGACTTCTAGGGTAGTCAGTATTAGCAAGAATATGACCATATAGTGGGGGAGGAGGTCCCCTCGGTCATAGACCTAGGGGAGGGGAGTAGGGTGAAAGCAGGAGGGAGAGAGGAATGGGAGGATACAAGTGATGGGATAACAATTGAGTTGTAATCTGAATAAATTAATAAAATTAAAATAAAAAAATCAGTCTCAAAAAACTGCAAAGATGCATAGTTCTTTCTTATCTCCATAGTAGTTTGCTTCTTACATTGGCTCCTAATTTACTATAACTGCGTTAATCTTAAAACGAAATTTGGTATAGTAGTTTCTTTTTTTTTAATCTCTCTCTCTTTTTTTTTTTTTTTTGGTATATTAGCTTCTTAATTTATCTCTTTATCCAGTTCCACTTTTGATGTTTTATATTCCTTTAATTATCTTTGTATAACAACTTGACATTGTCAACTTTATTCTTGATATTTTAATCTCTACTGTGGCTTTTACACTTAAATGTAATAGGTTTTCTTTTTAAACATGGAAATGAATTTAGATAGTATTATTTTTACCATCATGAATTCCCCCTTTTAATATATTCAATATAAAAACCATGTACTTCCAATTCTTGTCCTTAGTTGCTAGCAGCCAGTTAATCTATCCGCCATCTCTGTGAGCTTACCTGTTGTTAAGCGGTAGTATTTAAGGTTTGATTTTTTTTTTTTTTGGTTTTTCAAGACAGGGTTTCTCTGTGTAGCCTTGGCCATCCTGGACTCACTTTGTAGACCAGGCTGGCCTCAAACTCACAGCGATCTGCCTGCCTCTGCCTCCCGAGTGCGATTTTTTTTTTTTTTTAACATAGCATAATGCATTTAAATTTTATGCAGGTCACAACATATCTGTACTTCATAGCTGTATAACATTTAATTGTATGGATATACCCCATTCTGTTTATGGTACCATTCACCAGTGGTCATTTGGGGTGTTTTGCTTTTTGTGTGATGTGAATAACGCTGCTGTGGACATTTATATGCTAGTTTTGGTATAAACCTGTTTTCATTTCTCTTGTGCGTGTATACCCAGGAGAGGAATTACTAGGTTGTTGGAGGCACAGAGGTCCTTGTACTCACAGAGGAGCACTAAGAGAACCAGGAAAGTTAATCACACAGGGGTGTCCCCTCAGTTGAGGTGATGAAGGTCAAATACCTGCATCCTATCCAGAAAGCTGAGAGTGGATTTTGTTAAAGATCTGGTGACCTTGCTGTCTGGGGAGGCAGACCTCACTCAGATTCCCCAGCATGATTATGCCAGACTCTTCCCTCCTTAGACCATCACCATCCTTAGGGGAGATGTCACATGTGCTTCATGGCCTGCTGAGACCACACTAGATTCTAGGCCGCTTAGTTATAGAACCCACCCTCTTTGTCACGTAGACTTTGTAAAAGAGTTTCTATGTAGTCGCACCTTAACCTTTATTGTACACCTGGAATTGGACTGATAAGACTGATTGTTTCCTGGAAACCTTTTCCCAAATTGTACTGTGTTTTAAATGTGCTGACAATTAACCTCCTAGCATTAGACTTTGCGCAGTCTGATCCGGGTTGACGTCATCAGTCTGCACTGGGTTTCCATTCTTATCATTCTGTGTGGCTCAGTTCACTTCCCTGTTGGAAACTGGGTTTCACTAGGTTATGGGGGAAATTGCAGAACTGGTAATTAGGTTTTAGACGTCAATAATTTTTTGATAAGTTTTATTCTCAGTTTGATGGGAGAATGAACAGTACAACTGTAGGTCTCAGTGTTTTTGCGTGAGTGTGAGAATTGCGTTAATATAATGTTCTTATGCAGAAAAGTATCATATGCTTCTTTATTGGAGTCTCAAGATACATTCTTGCCTAAGGATAAGTGAGTTATCAGTGTTTTATAAAAATTCTTAACTTTTCTTATTACCAAGTTGAGAGGTATACAAAATACCAGTGGGCTATAGCAATATTAAAATTTTGAAAGCTTACTATTTCCTGACTGTCATGTGATTTCTTTTGCAGGGTTTTGACTCTGGGAGGCGGGCTGCCTTACTTGGAGCACCTTAACCTCTCTGGCTGCCTGACTGTAACTGGTGCAGGCCTGCAGGATTTGGTCTCAGCATGTCCTTCCCTAAATGATGAATACTTTTACTACTGTGACAACATTAACGGTAATGCCTTTGCCTTTTAACACCTAGGTACTTTGAAGAATTCCTTTAACATTTTTTGGCAGTTTTAATAATTTTTATAGTTTTTGTTTGCTTTCTAGATTTCTAATTGCACAAACTGTCTTACTTTCAGGTTTAGTCCTTTAAATTTAATAAAATTAAAATGATTTGGTTTTTTAATAAAATCAAAATGCCACATGTTTTTACTTACTTCTTGGAGGTAAGTTTCTTTTCCATTCTACCAGATTTTTAGGATTGTAAGAGTGTAAATCATTTAAGGATGACAAGTTGTTACAGAAATACTAAGATTATTCTAAGTTTTTGAGAATTCCACTGCAATGTTCTAGCACTTACCTATTAACAACTTAAAAGTATTGATTTTCTAGATAAGCTGATTTGTGAGGAATGACAGGCTTAGTTTTTCTTATAGCACTGCTTTATCTAGAGCAGTAGATAGACAAAGGAAGACTTTCGAAACGTGAAATCCTCAGAAGCCCCATGCCTTAATTTATAGTAATCTTCCTTAAGATTGAGGAATATAGATTGTGTAGTACTGAGAAAAGACTGAGGTGCCATAGGTGACCAGAATTTGTATACTGTTTTAGCAGTTGATTCCTGAACCAATTTAAAAGTCATGAAATAGGGCTTTGGGATGTGGCTAGTTAGAAGAGGGCTTGCCTAGGATGCACAACTCTGGGTTTGAGCCCTAGCACCATATAAAACCAGAGTTATGGCTTGTGCCTGTAATTAGTCCTAGCATTCAGGAAGTAGTGTCAGTAATGTAAGGACATCCTTGGTTCATGTGAGGACTCCATCTTATTCCCCACACTCCCACATACCATTAGTTAAACATTCCTCTACTCTCCTTTTTTTTTTTTTTTTTTTTCCTTTTTAAATGTCTATTCTGTTCTTCAATGAGTCTGTTGGAACATACGTTTTAAAGTTATATTGTTGCTCTTTTGGGCATTTGAGTGCATTTAGTAGGAAATGAATTTTTCAGAGCATAATAAAGCTGCTTCTCAATTATTAATAAACAGAACAAACCATCCTGTATTTGTAACTGGAAACAAATTCAAATAGCTTCATTCTCTTATGCACCTATTTTTTATACTGTTGATTTTGAGAGCCCAATTCATTCTCAAATGAGAGGGAAGACAAGGAATTATCTCAGGGAGAACAGTTGACAGGAGCCAGGGACACTAGAGAGAAGAATAACATTTTAGCATGCAGAGAAGTTATCAAATTTCCTATTGTTTGGGAATTAAATTTCTCTTAAAATAAATGAGAAGACATGAGATCTCAGCTCTCTTATTTCTGGAAGAGCTGACGTGTTCTTGACAAAAGTAACATGGTAGAGCCTATCTTTGCTTTTTCTTACTGGCTGGCAGTGTGACCAAGCAATGCACAAAATGAATGCTTTTTTTTTTTGGTAGAACAAATAAAATATGTTCATGAGTGGAAAATTTTGCTTATTATTAAAAAGAAAGCTGTGGGGGGCTAGGCAGGTGGACTCAGTGGCTAAATGAATGAGTCACATTGCTCTTACATAGGAGAAGAGTTAGGTTCCTCACAGATACATGAGGCAGCTCACAACTACCTGAAACTCCAGCTCCAGGGGATCCCACACCTGTTCTGGATCTGTGGCTAATGCACTCAATGTTCATGTACACTGACACACAGACTTGTAATCTGAAAGAACAAAAATAAGTATAGCTTCTAAAGATAAAGCTTCCAAAGGCATAGAGGATGCATTTTAAGACTAATAAGTAATTTTAAAATAAGATATTTTATTTGTATGTTATATTTGAGTCGTCTATATAATTTCAGTATAAGTTGTGTTTGGAAACAAATCTTATAACCTAGTTTGTTTTGCTTACCGGAGATAGATATTTTGGCGAGAAGTGTTCAGTTTTAGCTCAATTTTATTATATACCAACCTAATTTGTACTTAACTGTTTTAAACTTCTTGAAAAATATTTAGATGAAAAAGTTAAGTGCTTAAAATCTTTTGTACTTTCTCAATATTATTTTTAATCTTCATTTGTTTTGCATATATATTAGAATTACAAAGGAGTTACTTACTCTTTTGTAGAATGTATTTTTTTTTATTTCTCATTTCCAATAGAAGCTTTAATTCAGAGATCTGACTTTTTAAAAAACATTTGAAAGGTATTTACAGTACTTAAAATAATAGAATTCTAAATTTTCTTTCTTAACTTGATAGAACATGATTTGGAAGAAATGGAAATGCTTTAAAGTTTATAGGGTAACTTTTCATATAGTACATTTTCTACAATTCTAGATAGTTGCTCTTAAAGCAATACGTTGACTCAACGTTTTCTGAAAAAGAACATACAGACAACTTAGAAGGTGCTAGAATTGCGCCTAGTTGTAAAAGGTCACACCATTGACAATATCTTTAAAGCTCAGCTTGTCCAGGAAATACTTGGTGAAGGTTTAGGGACTTCCATTTTTATTTTTAAAAGTAGTCATGATCTAGTACATAGTTCAGTATAATAAGGAAGCATACATATTTGAATTAATTTAAACTGTATTTTGTTAAAAGAAAATATGTAATTACCACATTATTAGCTAAAAGAGCTTAATGCTGACAAACAGACTTGTAGACTAGACAGAGAAGGAAAAGGCAGAATGATCTGTGGCCTAAGCGCTGGCAGAGAAATCGGGGAAGGTGTTAGCCATCAGTGACTCCATTACTACTTGGAGCAAGATAGTGTACTGAGCTCTGATGCCAAACACACATTCTGATTCTTCTGAATCATTCTCCATGATTTTAAACTTGTTACTTGATTTGGATATGCAAGGTGTCTCCACTGAAATATTTATATAAATCTTTATCATTAATATAGTTGTTATATGGCATAGTTTAGAGCTCTGAAGAAAATTTGAGCAAAGTGGGTAAACTTTCTCGTGCAGATTTGCATTTCAGTTTGTGCATAATTTAGCAGTTAAGGTAGATTAGCTTTTAGTTCTGGAGGTGGCAGTCTCAGGTGATTTGCTCTCTTATGTTTCTAATTTAAGTTAAAAAAGGAGTTAAAGGTAAGTGAAGGTAAGTGAAGACATTCCCACAGCATGAGTAATACAAAGTACTTAAAGCCAAGGGAAAACATGTCATTTCTATAAGCAGAATTAACTACTGCCTTTGTAGTTCTTTTCATCTAAATATAAAAAGTACTCTTTGCTTTAACAATTATGAGATTTTACCTTTAATTTTTCTATATATTTTTTTTAAATCCAAAATGTATTTATTGGGGTGGTTCCCCCTCATCTTGAATCAGGTACTTTCGTGCTGCTTCTTCCTGAAGGAACATCCTTCTGTCAGCCTTGCTTTTCCACCAGTAGGCTGACAGAGAACAGTGGCCCAGCCAGCACACAAGACTGCTGTTTGTGCGTGGCTAAAGACTGGTGATTTATAGCAGCCTGGGCACGTCACATCCATAAAGTAGCAATTAGAGCTCTGCACCAGGCGCTTTCTCTTGTGTTTCCTCTTCTCTTCTGGAGAGAGATGAAGGAGATCTTTTGCGAGATGCATGTTCTTGTAGGGAGTTTGTCACCGCTGGAAAGCCTATGTTCTTATAATTTAGCCTGATATATTGTAACAGTTTGGCTCCTGTTTTTCAACATTGAGGCAGAAATTTGCTAGTGAGAAGTCAAACATTTAAAGGGAAGTATGCTTTGAATTGTTAATCAAGTGGGAGAAGGCGTGCTTGACCACTTGTGCTGCTGAGGCCCCTCTGCTGTGCCCCTGAAAACCAGCGCTGTGGTCTCCTTTGCTGCTTCTAGCTTTGGCTGTTTTCTTAGGCCACCATGGACTTCAGTATCATATTCCTTCCTTACCTTTATGTCACTGAAAATAGAAGGGCATGGATGTAGACAGGATGGAGCTGTGTATGTAGGCCAGTTACTAGGGAAGCTGAGGTAAAAGATGAACCTAGAGGCTTATAGACAGCATGGAAGACAGAAGACCTTGTCTCTAAAAACAGAAAAACAAGCAAACAAAAACATGTTGCGTGTGTGTGTGTGTGTGTAGGGTCTTTTATTTGGAAAATTAAAATTTTTCATGTTTTTCTTTGACAGTTGCTGAGAATATAATTATGTACTGATAAATGATAGGTACATTTTGCTGAGATTCAGCAATCTATGCATTAATTAGATTAAGGCTCAAAGGGTGGGCAGAGAGGTGGCAGTGAGGCAGTTCAGTTGAAGCTAAGGTAAGCAAGGGATGGCTGAGGACTGATAGAAAAGCTGGAGATAGGTTACAAGGAAAAGCTTGGTCAAAGGCTGACAGAGGGAGAGGAATCTCAAAGTGGAGCCTCCTTTACCAGGTTACAAATAAGTGCTGAGTCTTCTTAATTTTAGCCTCGTGTCCTATTTAAGGAAAAATAAGAAAAATGTTGCTCTATAGGGTGTTATAAAATTTAAAACACTTGGCATATAACAAGAATGGAAGATTTTAATTTTTGTTAGATAAAAATGGACCTGTAGTATTCCAGTGTTATAGAGAATTTTTTTAAACCTCCAAACATGTATCATTAGTTTTCAACAGTCTTAAATTTGAGACCAATCTTTTAGTACCCATAATCATATTATATGTCATGTCCATTTTTCTTATTTGAAGCTAATCCCAGGCATGCCATTCTTAAATATGTCAACATAAGTGAAATTACAATCAATTGCAATTCTACACATAAATACAAAAGTCAGTGTTTTTTTTTAAATATATTTTATTAATTTATTCATATTACATCTCAATTGTTATTCCTTCCCTTGTATCCTCCCATTCCTCCCTCCCTCCCATTTTCCCCTTACTCCCCTCCCCTATGACTGTTCCTGAGGGGGATTACCTCCCCCTGTATATGCTCATAGGGTATCAAGTCTCTTCTTGGTAGCCTGCTATCCTTCCTCTGAGTGCCACCAGGTCTCCCCCTCCAGGGGACATGGTCAAATATGGGGCACCAGAGTCAGTGTTTTTCTTAAAGATGATTTGTCATTTACACAGTGAAATATGTGAATATTATATTTCAGTGACTTTATCTCTTGGGAATGAAAGGAAATATTTAACTTCTTTAGCACATGTAGTCTATATGTTTAGTTGCAAGTATAATGATTACTGTCTTAAAGGGTTGTCACCTTCTTGTGCAATATACAGCTGCTCTTATAAAGCAGTATAATGTGAGTGGGTTTCTGAGCTAAGCTGGGGACCACTGAGGTATAATGAGATCATTATCTATGTCCATTAGATACATACGCATGTTCTGTAGTGATGTTTCATGTCTTCCGTTTGGTTTTTGTGTATCACAATTGTAAGCTTTCGTTTCCTAGTGGAAGTGTAAACAGCTGCTGTATATTATTAATTCAGTGCACCAGCAACACTGTGTCTTAGAAATGCTAGACACACCTTTCTACATTTGTTTCTCCTTATAAGAACCATTTTATTCAGAGCACTCTCTAACTTTTGTGAAATTTCTTTGTTACTTTTCTAATTTTCAGTTATGTTTCTGAATAGATCTAGAACTTTTATCTATTGCCTGGGTAGCACAGTGCAGCTGGTGGAAAATTCCAGTTATTCCACAAGAAGTTCATTATTGTAATGAATACCAATGTTATGTTTTAGGTGTTTAACCACTCATTTGTCATTCAGTTTTGGGATGTATAACTGCCATTTGCTTTTGTTCAGAAGGTCTACAAATGCTCAGTATGACACATACATTGAGGCTGTGTCTATATTGTATATTGTTTTAAGTTTGAATATGACATTTATTCTAGACATTTTTTGCTGCATTCTTTAGCTGTCACAGTTCAGATGGGGTTTCAGTTTTTTTTCTTAATTATGTTTCTAGGAAAGATGCTCAGAGAATTTGTTATTTAGCAGTCTTGTCTGTGTGGGTTGTCTCCTTTTTTTCTTCTTAGGTTGTAAGATTCTTGGGAGATTTTACTATGATCCTTCTTCCATGGAGGATAGCTTAGATGAAATCTGACTGCTTATTGGCAATTTGTGTCTGAATTTTTATTGCATTTTCTGTAAGATTTTACTTGTGTGATGTCAGGGAGCTGCTAGTAAAACAGCTTTAGAGTAGTAGGCAGGACTGTTTTTTGCATGATCTCCACGAAGTTCCTCCTTTCACGTATTTTTTACTTTCATACAGGTCCTCATGCTGACACCGCCAGTGGATGCCAGAATTTGCAGTGTGGTTTTCGAGCCTGCTGCCGCTCTGGTGAATGACCCTTGACTCCTGACCTTTGTCTACTTCATTTAGCTGAGCAGGCTTCCTTTCATGCACTTTACTTATAGCACATGTCTTGTGTTAACAACCCCATTTGGGTGTGTCTTGTGTTGGCCCCATTTCTTACAGTTTCAGAAATTTAATTTAGCAGTGAACTGTACAGTATTGTTTTTTTCTTTCAAATATATTTTTGTTTTAGAAAAGGATTAGGTTTTCTTGTTTGTTTGTTTTTTTGTTAGGGTGAGGACAGTCTTTTTGGTTACTTTTATGTGAAATGCTTTAAAAAGAGTATCACTAATGCCATGCTATTTAAAGTAATTTTAGGTTATTTTGCATTTTAGTCATTAGGGGTTATTGGTTCTTTTATGTGTAAACACAGTACCATATTTTGCAGATCCTTTCAAATACACATTTCTGAATTTTATTTTCAAAGATTGAACATTTTAGAAATAATCTCTTTTCCCCTAACATTTTCTTTATTTGAACAGTTCTCAGGGGCCAACTCAAACACACTTAGAAACAAGATTCTTTAAGATCATAGAGTGAATTGGCCTCTTGGTGTTAGCTCAGTGAGGCAGCAAAGCACCAGTCTATTTGTATTTGCTTTAGACACCTGGTTTCAGTGCTGTTCCTAAACTGTCAAAATTGGGAGGGATTTTTAAAAATTCCACAATTGTTTGAAGAAATGTATAAATAAAATCTACTTTGAGAACGTTACCAAGCAATATCTTTTGTGTTGTGATTTTATTTTAAATCTCAAACCAAGTTTACTAAATTTTTTTTGAGTGTCCATGAAATTATGACTCAGACACATTCAGTTTTAGATACAAAATATTGAGTTAAAAGTCCTTTGAAATTTATTATAATTGTTTGCCGCGAAAGAGAAAATAGTACTCAGCTTCTTTTTTCCCCTTCCTCCTCCTTCCTCTTAAGTGCAAATAAAGCTGTGGAAGGAGGAGCTTCTTTGTGGCTTTATTTTCTGCCTCTTTGGAGAGGAGCAGAGCTGGGGAAACACAACTGCAGGTAGCTTGACTGTGTTGTAAGATCTACTGTAGTTACTGTGTTTATTTCTCACAGTACTTAATAAAGCCTATTTGTAAAGATGATAGCAGGTACCATTTTGAGAAAACAAGCTGAAAATTCTTCAGAATTGAGTCTCATGTAAATGTATATTTCATTTTCTTACCATTACCTTGAAATTACACAGTCTGTCCCTCAGTAATCAGAAAGCAGTATACCTTACAGGAGATCCACCCCTCAACCTCCCCCCCCCCCCCCCCCCACGGTGTTGGATATTATCTTTAGTAAATTAATTTTAAATAGCTGGCTTCCTGAAATTGTAAGTAATGGATTTTAAAAAAATGTACACATTATCTTGTTTTTCATTCTTATATAGGGAGTAGTTTAATATGAGACTGTATACTTGGTTTCAATTTACTTGGGTTTCTGTGATTTCCATCTGAGGATAATGTAGCAATTGTAGCAATTGTGTGAATTGCTCACGTTATCTGATAATGCAAGGTGAGCTTTGTGCTTTGCATGTGCTGGCTTGCAGTGGAATGGGTAATATGGTTATTCTAAGCATCCTGGTGGGCCAAGTAAACAACTAACCTGCCCATGATTACTCTGCTAGTATGGCACAACTAGGATTTATACAAAGTTCATCTTCTTAACTATGGTGTTCCTTTGTCTGTGTGTTAGTATTTTGTAACTGTTGGGGCCAGTCAGACGACTGTCTCAGAGAGTTCATACCAGGGCCGCAGAGCAGAAACTAAACAACAAAACTGCAATATAACTTGGTGTAGTGGGTTAAAGCAAAGGTTAAAGTGGATACTTAGTCTCTTTTTGTCTTTGAAAAAGAAAGCTCCATCAGCGTTCTCAGTTGGAGGCCATTGCCTTGCAGAGTTCATTAGGCATCGTTTTTTTGTTTATTTGTTTTTGAGACAGGGTTTCTCTGTGTAGCCTTGGCTGTCCTAGACTCAATTTGTAGACCATGCTGGCCTCAAATAGTTTTTTTTGGTTGTCAGAATTTGGTTGAAAAGAACCTCAGCTGAAGCAGCTAGCGGATGGAGGCCAGGTAGACTGTTATATGCCTTAAATTTTTTTATTAGATTTTTAATTTTTATTTTATATGTGTTTTACTTACATGTATGTACGTGTGGCCTGTGTGCCTAGTGCCAGTAGAGGTCAGTAAAGGACACTGGAGTTAAGAATATTTATGAACTGCCATGTGAGTGCTGGGAATCAAACCTGGCGCAACACGTGCCCTTTGAGAAGTCCTGACTTAGGTATTCCTATTTTGCATACCTCTTTCCATATCACTACACAAATTTACATACTTAATATCTTCCTGTCATCCCTCGTGTGTGTGGGGGGGGGGTGAGGGGTGGGGAGCAAGTTCCATGGTGCCATGGTACATGCACCTGAGTTTGTAGGTTTGGGTTGTGCAGAGGCAAGTGTGGATTTTTAGCTATGCCTTAGTTTTTTGTTTTTTAAAATCACTTTGGACATTTAAATATAGGTCTTTGCTCACCCCAGTACAGTATTGTTTTAATGATTGGGCATGTGCTTAAGTACTTGCCTTGCTTTTTGTAATATACCATTAACTTTATGAGCTAACCCAGCATTTGCAAAATTTGATGTTGCAGAGTTGTTCCTTGCAACAAGTTGTAAAGAGTTAACTTACTAGGTCATGGAGTTATGGTTGCCTTTCCGCTGGACAGAGGGCAGTGACATCCAGACAGAAGCAAATGCCGGAGTGTGGAGGCTAGTGCTCATAGACAGTCTCTCGTGTGTTTCGGGTCAGAGTGTCATGACACACTTTGAAAACAGATAATGATAATTTTATTTCATTACTTCAAAATAATATTTTCTTTTGATCCCATTGTAATTTAAATAATACCAAATATAATTTAATATACTAGTAGTCTTTAGGTGATATAAAAAGCACATTGAAAAATTACCTGTTACGTACAAGGGAAGCAACATAGATCCAAACAGACAAAATGTTTTTGGGATAAGGGTGGATGTATACGGCTAAAGCAAACTCAACATTAGGAACATCAGTGTTATGTACTCCAGTGCTGTACACAGCTTCAATCAAAGGCTTCACTTCAGAGTAAGGCATATGAAGAGGAAATCCAGAGAACTGAGGAGAAAGAACACATTTGGACTCATGAGTAAAGTTTGAAGAAAAATAAATTTTCCTTGTGTAAATTATATATTATTAATATTAAACCTTTAGAACCATGAAATTATTTCTGTTTCTCTGTTTACTATATGTTAACATGTAAATGACGATGGTTTAATATTTTTGTTTTAGTTACTGACACAGTAATAGCATCACCAGTCGTTCATGGTTCCCGTTCTCTCTTAGCCCTGTACTTCCACAGACCCAGGTAAGCTAATCAATGCACTCTACCCCAGACTCAAAGATTAGTTGACAGGTCTGGGCGTGCGATCACAGTAACTCTCCGGATAGTGACACAGATACCCTCACTTGCTTTGGGCTTGTTCTAGCATTTGTTGTTGTGAAGGAAGACTTGCAGAGAACTGGAATAATTTTCCAGTGTTAGTTTACTATGATGAACTGAAAATATTTTGATAAGCTAGTTGTTAGCTGCATTTTACTCAGTGACTCACCCATTTTGGCTTTCATACTGTTTTTTGCCTTTTCATTACCCAGTTATATAGGACAAACCAGGTAGTAGATAGCATACATAGTTTATTAGTGAGAATGTTTATTAAGAATGAATCAGTATAAAATTATACTCTTAAGCCAGGTGGTGATGGTGGCAGGGGCAGGTGGATCTGTGAGTTCAAGGCCAGTCTCATCTACAGAGTTCCAGGACAGCCAAGGCTACCCAGAGAACTCTGTCTCAAAAACCAAATAACAAAACAGAAAATATCCCTCAAAACTTAACCAAAAGTTTTTTTTCACCTTTATGTGCAGTTGAGTTTAATACGTCAACGAGGTGTTCTAGGAAGTGCTTTTCATATGGTCTTGTTGGCAGGATAATTGAGTTTTAGAACGTTTACTCCCGTTTCTTCTTTGGTGTTTTGTACCTCACATATGTGCTTCCTGAGTCTGTGTAAGTACTGTGTTAA
Organism: Acomys russatus; assembly: GCF_903995435.1. NCBI lineage: Eukaryota > Metazoa > Chordata > Mammalia > Rodentia > Muridae > Acomys > Acomys russatus. The sequence goes on along the minus strand of NC_067158.1, from coordinate 34,590,481 downwards.
GTACTGTCGCCCCCCCCCAAATGCTTACTGGATAACTTGTAGTGTGGGGATGAGAGAAACCACTGGTCAAGACACTCGTGCTTACCCTGTAGTCTCCCAGCTGCCTCAGCAGTTCGGCCCTGTGGTCGTCTTCTACATCTTCTCCTTGACTTCTTTCCAGCAGAGGTAAGAAGTGGCGCAAGGTAGAGCTACAGTACCGGTTCCATCGAGTCAGGTGGCGTGGCCTCCAGTCCATGATTTTTTCTTTTAGTATTTTTTCAACCCTATTCATAAAATAAAGTTATTCATATTTTTTGTTACTTAATATTTCCTATGTTGAAAATGAAATTTGTATGCAGCATGGGGTTCAGGCGAATGCTTGAATGCATTTTTGCTACTGGTGTTTTCCCAGGCAGATTAGCAGCTACTTACAGGTAATTATTGGATCCTTGTTTTTGAAGATTATATGCATTGCAGCAGGAAATCCATACAGACAGAATAAACAGGAATAAAATGCTTCTGATGACACAAGGCTAGCTAAGTTGAATACATTCAGCAAGACATTTTTATATACTAAAATATTTTATTTTTCTATTCATTGGTAATGTAAAATTGGGATAAATTAGAACCAGGCATATGTTAGGAATCTCCAATATTTATAAAGTTCTTAATGCCTTCTATTAATTGTGTAACCCAGTGTTTTTTAAAGTTACCTGAAAATTGCCTTTAAAACACCAACTATCATTGCATTGGGTTTATAGGCATAAACAAGAAATGAAGGAAAACTACCATTTGTTAAGCTATTATTTATTAGGCACAGTGCTGTCTTTTACACTTTTTGAGTGCTTTCCAACAATAATACTTTGTTGTAGAGGATATTGTAATTTTATAGATGAGACAGTTTGCCTTGACTCAAGGCAAGGAAGAGTGGCATTCAAGTTAAACACGGTTGATTCTAAGCCTCTTGCCCATCTTTAGCACAGCTGAGAGATCCTTGCAGCTTCCCATTGCTCAGTAGCTGTAGGTTCACTTCTTTTCAGCACCAAACACTCATCTTTGGGTTTTATGATGGACTTGAGTAAGAAATTATGGTCAGTAATATGCTGCAGCCATTCAATGAGGCTCGGGATTGTAGGCTGGTTCATCTAGATCAGCACTTCTCAACCCATAGCTGGTGACTGCTTTGGGGATTGAATAATGCTTTGGGTCATGTAAGACCATTGGGAAACACCGATATTTACATTTGATTCATAACAGCAAAATTACTGTTAGGAAGTAGCAGTGAAAATAAATTTATGGTTGGGGTTACCACAACATGAGAAACTGTATTAAAGGGTCGCAGCATTAGGAAGCTTGAGAGCTGCTGCTCTAGATGGAGATCCCACACAAAGGCTTTATGGAGAAGTTGGGAGTAAAGGAGTGTTGCTAGCAATGATGTCTCAAACACATCTTTAATCTTGTATAATTTGACAAACTGATTCAAAGGGAACGAAGCAGTGGCTTTGAAGTAGAATGGTGTATCTGGTGTCAGAAGCCTGCTTTAATATTTAATAAGTGTGTGGACCAATCTGAACATTCTTAGAGTTGTGGAACAGGGAGAGCAAGTTCAGTTGTACAGCATTAGTGGAATTACAATGACTCACACAGGCTTTAACCAGCCTTCTCTGTGGACTAGGTTCACAAACTAGATAAAGTCTTACAAGCCACTAATTCGACATGAGGCATATTTGAGCCGAGCATTATCATGGGTGCAACAAGACCCATAATTACAGGATGTTCAGCTTTAACCTGAATTAGTCTTTGGAGAACTAATGCTCACCCCTGTATGTCACATAACATGTTTATGCTGATGCCTCATTTGAGCCATGGGATGTAGACATCACATCTGTAGTTAGTATCTGTAGACATAAAGTCTTAACTACCATAATATTTCATATTGACTCAAACTGAGAGTTTCAAGTTTGTTATGCGTCTAGTGATGAATTGCCTGTGGATTTGTGGGTATTTTGTTACCTGTCTTGTAGCTCAGCAGCAGCAGCCTTGTCCGTGCGTTGATAAATTAGTTCTTCAGGCTTTAAAAGAGAAAGTTCAATAAGCACCTAAACCTTTTCTAAATTTTAAATCCCACAGAGGTTAGTAAAAGGTGTCAGAGCCCTTAGAGCTGTAGTTGTAGACAGTTGTAAGTTGCTGTGTGTATGCTGAAACTGAACCCAGGTCCTCTGCAAGAGCAGCAAACGCTGTTAACTTACCTATGAGTTATTGTCTCTGCCCTGATGATTTTTTAAGTACTAAAGTTTGAGACTGAATAAGAAAACAGAGCTTGCCAGGTGTGGTGGTGCACACCTTTAATCCTAGCCCTCGGGAGGCGGAGGCAGGTGGATCTCTGAGTTTGAGGCCAGCCTGGTCTACAAAGCGAGTCCAGAACAGCCAGGGCTGTCACACAGAGAAACCCTGTCTTGAAGAAAAACAGAAAGAAAACACAGCTTAAGAGATGGCAAGGAATGTAGAACCATGGGTAAAGGAAGTTTCACAAACTACAGTATTTTGTCATTCTCAGTTTCATTCCCCTTGGCTCTGGCCACACAAGTAACCATGAACCGGAGTTCTGTTCAGATCCTCCGTTCCACTAATATGAGGGATTGACTATTGCTAAGCACTTAATAAGTAATGGGTGTAAGTATATGGCTACAAACAAACTCCATATTGTGTTTACATTGTAGGAAGTGATGATGAATAATGACCTAATGCGATGTGTTCATGATTTTATTACAGGTTCAGGTATTCCTGGAAAGTCTGCGTTGTTTTGCATGTTTTCTAAATTGGAAGTTTATTTTATGTACATGCAACTTTCCTTTTCTCCTTTTATAATGTATTAGGACTAATAACACTTTAACACTGCTAAGATTCATTAAGGCAATCATCTGACTACTAGAATGTACTATATCATGTAGTATAATTTGGCTTCTATGGTTCCAGTTTTTAAGCTACCTCATCGCATTCCTGTGTGTGTGACTCATATATAGATATATATTATGTATCTATCTACCACCTTCTCTCTCTTTTTTTTCTCTCCTTGGACTGGGTTAGTCTGTAGCCTTGGCTGTCCTGGAATCACTTTGTAGACCAGGCTGGCCTTGAACTCAGCGATCCGCCTGCCTCTACCTCCCGAGTGCTGGGATTAAAGGTGTGCGCCACCATGCTGGGCTATATGCCACCTTCTCACAGGTGAGAATTTCCCAAGAGCAATACAAAATTGTTTGAAAGGGTTATGGCATGGTAAAAGGGTGCTTTATATTACAAACCCAGTTTTTTTTCTCTGTGTGTGTCTGTCTGTCTGTACAAACATGTTTAATAAACAACATTTGTGCTTATAAATTGGAATGAATCTACTTGTCAGACTCTTAAGTTACTTTATGAGCTGCCAGTGGGCTAGACCTGTAGTTTGATTTCACCCTTAGCAGTTAAGAAATCAATTTAGTGAATTAACACTGACATTAAAAAAAAAAAAAACAACAACAAATTTTAGTTGTATTTTATGATTCTGTTTAAGTCATGGACTTCCTATATAAAAACTTCCAAATATGTCTAAAATGTATATACTTGTTTTTCATATTTGTGAATTTATATTTCTTCTGTAAATTTGACTTAAATTAGAAAACTAATGCTTTAACTCTTGCATGTAAATTTAGTAAACTAGTAATAGTAGTAAGGGCCGTGAACTATGTAGTTACTTTGTGTAAAGAATTCATATCTCTACCCACATTTGGCTATTAATAGAGAATTATACCTGAACACTGGACAGGCCAGGATATGGAAGACTTCGTGAAAAAAAAGATTTCCATAGTTTGGGCTTTGTAACATCAAAATTTATCCTTAGAGGCGAATCATGGTGTTGAATATTAAACCAAATCTAAAAAAAAAAGTACATCAGGATATATGTTAGACATGTACATGTACACAGATGCGTGTATTTGTTTGATACAGGGAGAAGCAGTGAAGAAAGCAAACATTCACAGAGGCTACATTTTTTTTCTTTAAAATTTGTTTCTATAAATTTTACAGTCAGTGATATATCATCAACTCTTGGCTGTTTCTCTCTCTCTCTCTCTCTCTCTCTCACACACACACACACACACACACACAGAAACACAGAAATAATGTGAATTAAAAGAAAATGAAACCCAATCTCAGGTGACAAATTCGCTTTGACAGAAGGGGTTTGTCATTGTGAGCTCTGGTATGGAAAGCAAACGAGACAGCCAGGATAGAAACTCGATCCTCCGAGGTGAAATCCTTTAGGTTTTTGTCATTGTTTTTGTTTTCTTAATTTCTGTACTGCTCTTGAAGTTCAGGTGATTAAAAGTTTAATTTAGGACTAATTAAAACACCAGCTTATTTATATAAATTTCATTTAAACATCCATATTTGTATAGTCTTCATCTATATAAAATATGTAAATAAATCGGTCAACTTAAAAAATAACCATATTTAAAGAGGAAATGGTAATACTTACATTATCAGGACCAATGAGACAGCCTACACTTTTCAAGGGGCAGAATGTATCAAACTGTCCATAACAATGTCCACTGCAGGGATTCCATATTAAATAATAATTTTTCTCCCAAGTTAGCACATAGGCAGTTGGACCCTGAAAAGAAATAGCCATTAAAATATTTTCCAGTTTTAAAATAAGGTGAATAGTACTTTACAGAATTCTTTTAAAAACTGATTATGGGGCCGGGCGTGTGGGACGCTTTTAATCCCAGCACTGGGGAGGCAGGCTGATCTCTGTGAGTTTGAGGCCAGCCTAGTCTACAACAGTCTAGTACAGCCAAGGATACACAGACCCTGTCTTGAAAAGCTTAAAAAACAAACAAACCAAAAAAGTAACAACAACAAAACAAAAACTTGATTATGTTTTCTCTCTCTCTTTCTCTCCTCACTGCTCCTTCTCCCCCCCCCCCCCCCCCCCCCCCCCCCCCCCCCCCCCCCCCCCCCCCCCCCCCCCCCCCCCCCCCCCCCCGCTTTCTCTGTGTGTGTGTGCCTGAGGGGTTAGAGGAGACATCCCCTGCAACATGATTTATAGGCTGTGGGTTACATAATATTGGTGCTGAGAATTGAACTTGGGTCCTCTGTGAGAATAAGTATTCTTTTTGTTTTGTTTTTTTCCTGAGACAGGTTTTCTCTGTGTAGCTTTGTCTGTCCTGGACTCCAGGCTGGCCTTGAACTCACAGATATCTGCCTGCCTCTGCCTCTGCCTCCCCAAGTGCTAGGCCTATAGGCGTTCACCACTGCTCCTGGCTTAGAGTAAGTATTCTTAACTGCTGATCCATCTCTCTAGCCCCAAATACAATTCTTCATTTTAGTTGGACCTTAAGTTTCATGGCTAATGGAGTTAAAATATTTTTTCAAAACTCTTGGTTTTGATACTACTACAGTGCAGTAATCAAAGCTAGTATTTGCCTTACCCAATCAGTGTATGTGCAGGCTCGCTGACCCAGTCAGTGTATGTGCAGGCTCGCTGACCCAGTCAGTGTATGTGCAGGCTTGCTGACCCAGTCAGTGTATGTGCAGGCTCGCTGACCCAGTCAGTGTATGTGCAGGCTCGCTGACCCAGTCAGTGTATGTGCAGGCTGCTGAAGAACTCTGGTTAGTGGGACTCTTTCCAGAGCCAATTTCCAGTCTTTAGTATTCAGAAGCTGCTTATTTTAAAATACATTCTCAGTTCCTATTAAAGTCAATTACCTTGCTGCACAGTTTTATATATAAACACATAGATTTGGAAGGATATACACCAAACTGTTGAGATGAAGGATGTTTACTTCCTACTTGGAATAGTCATATATTATGGATTTTTGTTTGTTGGTTTTTGGTTTTCTTTTTGGTTTTTCGAGACAAGGTTTCTCTGTGTAGCCTTGACTGTCTCAGATTCACTTTGTAGACCAGGCTGGCCTCGAACTCACAGTGATCCACCTGCCTCTGCCTCCCGAGTGCTGGGATTAAAGGCATGTGCTACCACACCCGGCTGTTTTTGTTTTTTGAGACAAGGTTTCTCTGTCCTGGAACTCACTCTTAGATCAGGTTGGCCTTGAACTCAGCTCTGATTGCCTCTGCCTCCAGAATGCTACACCACACCTGGCATATTATGGATTCTTTTATTCAGTGAATATTCATTTATTACTGATGCATCATTTTGCCCGTTGTTCAAACATAGCCTTGGAGTTGCAAAAATCTGTTGAGGGTTATAGAACCTTGAGCGCAGGCCCATGCCTTGCTTGTCATGGCTTCTATAAGATGCCACTTTAAAGGAGCTGCTACACCTGCAGGAACATTTAGTCTTGGACCCACAATCACTCATTGTGCTCCAACTGTTAGTATTTGTGGTGGGGTAGGAAATACACTGAGAGTCACCAAGACTTTAAACTAATAACGTGTTAAATAATGGCAAACCAGAGCTGTCAGCTTTCTTAGTGTGTTTATCTGGTGTGTTCCCCACTGCCTCCCAAATTAGTAGTAAAAGAAATAGGATAAACGGAGACAGTTCTCTTCACCCCTTAGCATGATATTACCAAGGGACAGACACTAGGGAACATGGGTGGAGTGTATTTTAAAAGGACAGCTAAATAGGGACTGTAGGTGGTAAAATGTTCAGGTTTGCCAAAATAGTGACAAGTAGGGCCCTGGGTGTGCTGTTAGACAATTCCATGTGGCATTCATCATGGTTCTGTCTGCCTGCTGTGTCCCTGCCACTTCCATAGCAATTCAGAGGACTGTCGCGAACATAAGCCCTGCCCGTGAAGAGCATCTGGTTAGACAACCACACTCTTTGTTCATAGCACCCTATGTGGCCGTACCTCAGGGATCGCATTGCCCATCACCAGCCACGCCTTCTTACCCAGGGACAGAAAGTAATTGCATAGCAGTACTGCATGCTCTTCTTCATCTCCTGCCAGGAGATCAAGAAATTGCTGACAAAAAAAAAAAAAAAATGTTATATTGACTGTTTCATTCTGGACTTACCATGAAGGATTTTATTTGCTCTATAGTTCAGACTGGTCTGACACTTGCCATGTAGCCCAGGCTGGCCCTGAACTGGCAATCATGTTACCTCAGCCTCCTTCCCATACTGGTATTAAAGGCATGCATATCCCATCTCATTAGGATCTAATGTAAGACCTAATGTCTTAGTTGAGATTAGTGCCTTAAAGTATCAGACATTTTCCAAACTTCCTAATTTTGTTACTATGCTGACTCTTTCATGGACGTCATGTTTACTTTAACATTGCCGATGACATAAATATCTAGAATTAATATGGTTGGAGTGGATAGAAACGGCAAATTTCCATGTTTTTACTTTAGTGTGTATTTGACAGTTCACCAAGGGCTAAGCATTTTCTAAGCGCATTACATGGATTGCCTGGTTTGTCTCAGAGCAGCTGTCTGAGCGTTGTCCTGTCCTTGTCCAGCCTTGCAGATGCGGAGGTACAGGCAGAGATGTAGCACAGCTCTGCTGCTCTGTTGTTTTCCTCTTTGCATATTTTCATATATCCTCTTAAAAAGGACATTTCCCTCATAGCTCTAAAATCTTCACTTCTAAAAATGTCAAGATTTATGTTGCCGTATGTAACTGGGAGCAAAAAGGTTAAAGTATACCTAAGTTTTTTCAATTTAGGACCTCCCATCAAAAAAAGTTGTGTATGCTAAATTTTGTGGAGACATCAGACAACCTGGAATGCAGAAGTACATTAAATACCCGTGGTGACACAGGTTTGCTCTGCTTTATACCACCCATGATCCTTAACTTAGTGCAACCTATGCGGGAGTGACTGAGAAATAGACACTGAATATATCTAATGTGGCATACTTCAGGCAGCCCACAAATTGAGAAATAGACAACTTTATTGTAGCACGAGACGTAGACTTCTTTAAAAACAAAGCTGTGATATTATTAATGTAATATTCGTATGTTTCAGAATCAAAACAGGTGAAATGTTATTTTCATTGTTTGTGTGAATAATTCTTAAACAATAATTCGTGGTGGTGGTGAGATAATGTCGCTGAGGGTGCAGCCTGTGTCCTTGTGCCTGCTAGACAAGCATTTGCCACTGAATTTATATCCCCAGCCCTTGCTTTCTTTAACTTCTGAAGTTGAATCAGGAAGAAAAATATTTCAGAATTTAGCTCATCCTGCTACCTGATGGCCAAGTAGCTTTTTATGATGACTAATGAATGATGCAGTCTGAGATTATGCAAGCCAGTTAGCTAATGTTCAGTTAAGGAAGTAAAGCAAAAAGGAAAGACTCACATCAGATGTGCTCCACAGATCACAGATACCAGCAAATGAAACAGTATCTGGCAAGAAAGGAATCAAGGACACGTATCGAGCCACCAGCTCCTGCATAAAGAAAAGTAACATTAAAAATAAAGAAAATAGAATGCTGCGTCCCCACTTAATTTCTCAAAAGAAGCCTCGCTATGTGTACAGGGCGAAATTGATGTTCACAAAGCGCTGATTAATATCTTAATCCCCTCCTAAGGCCATGGAGGTTATCTGTATTATCTTTGGGTTTTTGTTTTGTTTTGTTTGTTTGTTTTTTTGGTTTTTTGAGACAGGGTTTCTCTGTGTAACAGCTCTGGCTGTCCTGGAACTCGCTCTCTAGTCCAGGCTGGCCTTGAACTCACGGAGATCACCTGCCTTTGCCTACCAAGTGTTGGGATTAAAGGTGTGTGCCAGCACTGCCCAGCTTATATGTATTTCTACTGTCCTGTTCTCCCTCTTTTGTCTCCCTTCTTTTTTCATTTGTATTTCCTTATTTTTTGGCATCCAAGACTTTGTAGCATCACCATGTACTGTACTTTTCTTAGGCCAGTCCTGAAAGCAGCCATTCCTCCAAGGAACACTGGCTCATTTTAGGTGGGGTTGGAGTAAAGTCTGGTCATTGTATAATTCACAGTTTATTCCTCTCTAAGGAGGTTAATTACTTTATATGCATATTAGCTTTTCATGTTTATATGTCTATGAATTTTCTTCTAAGAATTTGGACATTTAAAAAAAAAAAAGAATTTGCACATTTTGGGACTAATGAGATGGCTTAGCAGGTAAATACACTTGCTATTTGAGTTTAATGACCCAAGTTTGATTTCTGGAACCAACTGTGAGTGGTGGTTTGAATGAAAATGGCTCTCAGATGCCCCTATATTTGAACACTTGGTCCCTGTAGAGAAAGGGCAAGGAAGAGGTATGGCCTTGTTACTGTGGGCAGGCTTTGAGATTTTAAAATACCCATGCCAGTCTTTCCTCCCTTCTCCCTCCCTCGCTCCCTCCCCAATCCACCCTCCTCTGTCTCCCCCCCCCCACCCCTTCCCTTCCTTGCTATGAATCAGGAACAGCTCTCAGCTGTTCTCCAGCAGCCCAAACCCTTTCTTTCTTTTATAAGTTGTCTTGATCATGTTTTATCCTAGCAATAGAAAAGTAACTAAGACAGAAGTTGGTATTGGGGACTGGGATATTGCTGTGACAGATCTGACCATGTGGGGGTTTTGTTTGTTTGCTTTGTTTTTGTTTTGTTTTGTTGTTTTGAGTAGAAGTGGAAGAGTTTGGGACTTTGAACTAGAAAAGTGGTTGAACACTGTAAGCAGAGCTTAGTGGGCCGTCCTACGAAGGGCTTGGAAGGCAGTAGTGCTGAGAGCTGTGGGAACTGTAGAGTCCCAATTCGAGAAGGTTTCCAAGAGAACTATATAGCAAGTGGGTTAAATACCAATTTTGGTGATATTTTGGCAATGGATTGCCTATCTGCTATATCTATGATTTTTCTGCTTTCTCCCTTCGCATTGTGCCTTATTAAAGCACAAGTCATCATGAGTTACCAGACAACATGAGATCAGACACCATTGCAGGCTGTCACTCTGACGCAATCTTGCCTTTTCTGATTTCTTTTTTCTTGGTTCTATCTTAGCCATAACTTTAATAATATTTGAAATATTTTATTTGTCCATCTAAACAATCATTACTGGAAGAAGTTTATGTATACCTACAATGCCAGGCAGAACACAAATCACTATTGTGAGCCTTGAGAGTGCAGCTTAGTGGTAGAGCAACTGTCTCACATGCCTGAGGCCTGGAGTCAACCAATAACTCACAGGTCCCTATAGAAATTAATTATATATAGTGAATTTCTGTATCATACAAGTCACATATATCTATACATTTGTCACCATAGTAAAACTTAGAAACAATTACTTCCTCTACTATCTATAGTCTCGGAACAGTATGGGTTACAGTGTTCACTTACCATTGGCTTAACATGAATATGGCTCATTGCAATTTTAATGGTGAGTGTGGAGTTTTGAGGCCAGTGAATGGCACATTTTATATAGTTAATGTTTCAGTGTGATGTCACATTAGGATGTGATAAATATTGAAAATATTTTTTCAAATTGCTGTTAATTTGAATTCAGTGATACTTATAGTATTAAGTAGAATACTGAGTAGTTATTTTGTTATAGCAGAAATTGCATGCCTAACACTGAGAATACATAATTAAACTATGTTTATGTAAGATTTTGGAAGTTTTATGTTAATTTTCAGCACCTAATATAAAGCCAATGGCATAGCAAGCATTCAATTATTTATGGAAAGAAAGAACAAAGGCTTATCATCATCTCTGACACATTTAGATTTCCCAAATAAAAGAAATCCTTATCACAGTCAGACAGTTTGAATCATTACTTTCATCCCTAACAATATTTGTGTACTTAGTATCATAAGTATTATAAGGTACAGTAACCTGGCAGTACATTGAAATTTTAAAACTTTTTTAACAGCACTGATTGGCTACGACCAACTCACCGCAGTTGCCTGTGGGTTGTTGGGGTAGGCGTTAAGGAGCTCCTGAGGAGGGTTTAGAGGCTTGAGATAACGTGTAATAAAAACTGTTTTCCCGCTCATGTCTGTTACTGTTGTGAGGCACTGCCGCTGTGGGAATTTTAAGGCACATTCAGCTTGAAACTTCTCTGTTGCTTGAAGCAATTTCTCATCTTCCTGGGTATCAAACTTCAAAAAGAAATACTTCATGAGGTATATGTGATTACTGGAGACAAGACAGAAAACATTCAGATTCCACAGGCACTATGAACTGAATGTGGTGTGGGAGGTATGATTAAATGATTCTTCATAAAGTCATTTTTCTGGGTATCTCTGCAGCTTTATTTAATTATACTGATAATTTAAGAGTTAGAATAATCATTAAATTATTAAACTTAATTTACATTCAATAATACTGAAAGTAGTGAATTGGCAAGCCATATGAAAACTATTAGATTAATAAAAAAACTATACAAATTAAGTGATTGATGAGCACAAGCAATCGAGTTTTATGTGTGTTCTGATTTAATCTTTTAAAGGGGAAGAGGGCTCAGAATCCCACATCTCAAATGTGAACTGTCATAGATTCCTAGGGTAGAACTGTCAAGTCAGAAACTGTTGTGATTTTAGAAAAATGGAGAATTATGGCACAGTGACAGTATGAAAAATTATGGAATTTATGTTGTTTCCTTGAAAATTATTAAATTTGTCATTTACTCTTTTTTGTAGTCATTTGAAAACTATTTCCCAAGAGCCTAAAAGATTTCAGACACTCTAGAGTAAGGAGTAAGAAAATTTCCTCAAGGAATTTCTAGTCTAGAGAGGAACACGTCAATTGAAGAGTTTTGAGCAGAGTCTACAGAGCACTACAGGGAGACCTAAGAGGATGCAGGAGAAGCATCTGCAGGCACTGTCCAGATGAGAGATCCCAAGTCAGCACAGCTGTTGGCCTTTCAGGGTGACTAAGTGTGGCAGAGAATGAATGTCTCAGCTATTGGGACTCAAAACCTGTTATATATCTTGAAGGAAGGACCTGTATTTGGCCTTTTCCTTCCTATACTTGGCACCTAATAGGTACATGCTGGCACCTAGTCAGTGTCAAGTCATCAATGTGCATTTAGGACACCAGTACTTGCAGAGAAGTATGCTGCTTGTGATCTGAGAAGAGCCAAGGAAAGGCCAAATATTACACGAATTTGAGTTGTTTATTCTGAAGCAACTTTGGATGAAACTAACAGACTCAGGTTTCTTCAAAATGCAATGTAGAAGACTCTTAACTGTCAGTTCAGGAAACATTTCTAAAAAACAGAATGAACCCACCCTGCCTTTGAATAGTCAGATGTGACGACCTTCAACAGACTAGAAATAACTTGACTGCACTGAAGCCCAGCTCCCAACATGAAGGATACATCTACACAAAGTCAATGAAGTCACTTGCAGACAAAATGGAACGGCAAATGGGCCAAAAGGCATTGTTTTGTCTTTTTTCTATACCAGGGATTGCACTCAGGGTCTTGCACACGCAATACACATGGCTGGACTTCCTTTGTGGCATTGCAAGCATCTACTTTTCATTGCCAAGGGATCACACATACACTGGGACTCAGCACCTGTCCCCTGGAGGCAGTATACAAAAGCAGCTAGTGAAAGCGTAACTGTTATCGATGGATTATAAAACAAGAGAGACTCGGTACCTTCTTAAGCATGCCACTCATCTACCATAGGCAATGAAAGAAGAAATGACAGAAAAACAGTATTAACAACCTGTTTTAGAGACTTTTAACCAAAACAATGTAAAGCTAGGGCTGTTAAGTAGTTTTAGGGTTGCTATGAAACATTTACTCTAGTAAATACTATTTATAAAAATTATTTAGATTTGGATAGAGGTGGAGAGACAGTTCTAATCTGCCAACCTAACAACTTGTTAGTGGAAAACCATTTTCAGGCTGTGGGTCTCTTGACATTTCAGGGTGTGAGCCTCTTTTTAACAGCCTGAGGGGGAGTCCTAGGCGGGGCTTTCTCCCGCTGCGTTTGTAGGATTTCTGCAGCCTGTCAATCAACTTGTCACACCACAGGTCAATGGAAAATGCTGCATGCAGCCACGGAGGGGCAGTGAAATGTCAGCAGAGGCAGCAGCAGGTTGCCAGATGGCCTTCCAAGTCACAGTTTTGCCCTCAGTCTGAGAGTAATTGTGTGTGCTACGATGCTTGTTGTTTTTCTCCTGAGTGTGCAACTGTAGATAGACATTCAGAACAGTTCTCTTTCTGAAAATAATCTGACATAAATCCATTCTGTTTTCTTGAGAACCTCGGCTTTTATCAATGTAGCTTAGGATCTGAGATTGGTTTTTCAGTGCCTCTGTTTTTTCTCACTAATCCTTCCTTTCCTGAGTAGCCCTTGCTAATGGGCTATATAGACGTACATGTTTCTCTGTGAACAAAACTGTAATTACTGGAAAATAAAACCAAACAAAACAGAAGTGGGCACAGTTCTCCATCTCCATTTCAGACTTAATAACAACTGGAAACACAATCAGTTGTACAGCACAGTAACCTGAAAGTTAAACTTACATGTGCATGTAAGCATGGAAGACGTTGTTGTTGTGAGACAGGTTCTCACTTAGCCACTTGCCTCTGCCCCTACCTTCCTCCCCTGGGATTAAAAGTGTACACCACCATACCTGCTACGTCACAGGCTCTCCTTTCCTAGCCACCCTACCTCCAGGGCATCTTGGATACCCAGTAAGATGTGTCAATGTGTTCAACGTAAAGTTAAATGTTTAACTGTTACTCTTGCCATAGGCTGCTGAGGCGGCTCTGGATAAATCTAGCCGTTTCCCAGGCTTTGCTGATAGAGTGCCCAGCAAAGAGTAAAGATTTTAAACACGATAGTGCCTGAAATTTGTAGAAACTTTTCTGGAGCTATTTAAGATGCATACTTTAAAAAAAAAAAAAATAAAGTAACTTGTGATCTATGAAGGTCATCGGACTTTACGACTGTGTGAACTAACTGAATGCACAGTACAGTTGGGGACCTGAGGTCAAAGATGGAAATCTTTCCTTAGCACGCTTGCCAGTAAATGTCAAACAGCAATCTGATACTCTAGTGTCGTACTTCATTTTACTCATGTGGAAAACACTGCTCTAAAAGCAGAACATGTTTATATCTGCCTTACTTTCCTAAAAGGTTGGGTTGATGATTGCCTTAACTACCAGGTCGTGAAGGACAAATGCACATGTCTGTTCCATCACCACCTTAGGTCCTAGCAGAGAGCATAACAAATGAAGATTAAAGTAGGGGAACTTGTGCTTATGCAGTTCTTTCACTTTATAAATACCTAGCTTAGCAAGCATCTCTTAGGCTTCAGCATCCTCTGTGGCTTTCCAGGTTGTACCCATTACCTTTTCTCGCATTGGTTCTCCAGGAACCAGCTGTGGCTCAGTGGTAATAAACAGGGTGATGTAGGAACCCTCACTCAAGCTTCGGGCAGAGTCAAAGGCTCGGTCCACAATAATGTTTCGCTCCTTGCTGTAGCCCAGGAGAACTGGAGGGATGTCTATTTTAAATGTGCCATCAATCTGTGGAGAAGATACGGCTTGGTAAGCACTGTGGTGATTTTTGTAACAGAAGTTCCAAGGGAGTGGCCATTTCTCGTGCATCTCATGCATCAGATGATCTTTAAGCTGGGTCCAGATTAGAATCCCTGAGTTCTCAGCAGAAAGGGCTCTATACTTCCCTGGACTCTTTTCTTCGTTTGCTAGAGAGTGCACTGGTTATGAACGTTTTTCTGGATTCAGATACTGTCTTAAACTCCAAGTGTTTCAGCTGCCTCACTTGGAAGAAGAAAATAACAGGACCTAATTTGGTAGGGCTGTTGTGAGCAGGAAATGAGCTAAGAGAAGGAAGGCGCTAAAAACACTATCTGGCATGTGATGCAGGCCTGCTCCTGGCAGCCTTCCCCCCCGGCTCTGATTTCCCAGCGTTCCTTCTCCGCCTTTCAGAATCTTAACTACGTTTCAAGGCTTAGGTCGGATGTCATCTCAGAATGACTTCACTATCTCTATCCGTGTATATAGCTTGTTTCTTTCACTGATGTTTTAGCACAACCGTGCCTCCAGCCGTTGTGAGTTCCTGCAGGGTGAGCTCTAAGAGCATGGGTGCTGCCACCACATGCAAAGGAGGTGCACACATTAGGGCATTCAGTGTAGTGATTTCTAAATATCCTCCAAGCCCGCGATTCAACAACATCCAACATCGCGGGCAGTTTCACTTGTAAGATGCATGTTCAATATTTTCTTTTAAAATCGATTAGAAGGGGGACTATAATTCTCATGGCAAGCATATCGCTACACATCCTGTAGACTGTCCCATTGGCTTAGGGAAGACTGCAATTCCAACTTATGCTTGACAGCCAGTCTGAGCCTCATAGAATAGAGGTTTGGTTTGGGTCTCCTACTGGAGACCCTGTGGTCCAGGCAGCATCTGCTCTGTGTAGTTATAACAGTAGCACACAATTTCCTATTGCCATGGGTTTAATGCTGGGACACTGAAGAGATCCTGGAGCCTTCAGCTGCCTCAGTGGAGTTACAAAGGCATAAAAGAACTGCCGACCTCATGGAACCGTTATGTCTACAAAAGGATGTCATTGTCAAGCATGCCTCTTAATGACTTTTCATGCTTTAAATAGTGTACAATCTCAGAAATATTGGTAGAATGCACTTGACAAAACACTTGACAACTGCCCTAACTGTTTTTCACGTGACTTTCGGGGATCCATTCACTCCACTTTTGTCATTTTTGACAAATCTTCACTTTGTCCCACATTCTCCACATCTGTTTAAATGTTGTAAAATCTCTTAGGTGCAGTACTCATACGTCCGTTGTTAGCTCAGAAGGACAGGGGGGTTGTATATAGCATGCAGCGCTGATGGACAATCAACGATTGGATGTAGTGATTTTCACTTATCCAAGCTCTGTGCACATACATTTCCACAG
Source organism: Acomys russatus (assembly GCF_903995435.1). NCBI lineage: Eukaryota > Metazoa > Chordata > Mammalia > Rodentia > Muridae > Acomys > Acomys russatus. The sequence continues at coordinate 34,574,643 of NC_067158.1, read as the reverse complement.
GTTTGAGAGTTCAATAGGAAGAATACGTAGAGATGTTTCCTAGTCGCAGGTAATCCCGACTTTAGTTACTTACCCTTGCTTGGAAATAGATGGTGCTAAATGGGATTTTCACACATCCTAACCAGTGTCTCTCAATACGGGTATGGATTCCACTTCCTCTTTCACGGTCATCCTAAAGGAAGCATGAGAAGTAAGAATTATTTAAGAGCTTCCGACATTTGTGTAACTGTGTGCATGTGAACAGGTATGTGTGGGTGCTCTTGACTATGCCGTGCATATGGACAACTGAAATTGATGCCAGTATGTTTCCCATACTGGCTTCTCCACTTTATTCTTTGAGATATAGTCTCTCATTGAATGGGAGCTTATTGCTTCAGCTAAGATTAGTTGGATAGCAAGCCCAAGGGATCCTCTATCCTTAAGCAGGTTCATACCATCCCATTCAGCTTTTACATGTGTGGTAGGATTCTAAACTTATGTGTGACAGTGGGCACTTTACCTACTGAACCTTTCTCCCCCCACCCCCATGTAATTAATTTGCCAGTAGGAAAGCAGCAGAGTTTTAGATCAAAGTGTGAGGGTTAGGTTCAGACATTCAATAGTTCGTTACCCAAGGTTTCTCATTGTCAGCCAGAGATTAAATAACTTGCTTCATAGAATGACTTTGGAATTAAATAAGACAGCAGCATATCTGAAGCACCTAACCCAAGCCTGGAACAAGAAATACTCCACTGCAAGTAGAGTGACCATCCTCTTCCCCTGTTGTCCCTTTCCTCTCTTGCCCCTGTGCTTGGGATGTACACCGTGGTAGAGGATGTGGATGAAGATGAGTGCCGAGTTCAGATGACTCCCTTAAAAATGAAACTCGCCTCTAGAATATCATACAGCACTTCATCAAAAATGTTAATGTACACATCGTCCTTCACTGCCCGTAAGCTGGCGGTGCTGTAGTCTCCATTCGGGGCCCTGTGGACAACATATGAGCAGGGACCATGAAAACAGGCAGAACAGATACTATGGATGCTCAGTGTCAATGCTTGAAAGTACCAAGTAAGAACACACACAGTTTTTTTCATCCCAAGGATCTCTTGCACAAGGACATAAAATACACATTTCTATTACACGCTCTAATGGGGCTCAGGCTCTGAACTTTGGCCTCTGTGGATCCAAATCCTCCACTGGCTTGTACTAGTAAATACCCTATACTCCTTGGTAACTGTTGCAGGGAACTTGCCTGCCAGGGCAAGACAGCTCTGTGGATGGCTACAAGGTGTCCAGCCAACCCCAGAGTTACTATGGGCTTTCTAAGTGCCTGGGCTCAGAAAGTGCTCTGTCCAGAAGGACCACTATGAGTCATAAACTTCCTGCTAGACTATGGCTGGAGGAATGACACCTGCCACTCCTGCTTTCCCACATGGAAGTCAAACAGTACAAAAGTGAGAACTGTTTCCTGGCCAGTGGTCACATGGACTCAGCAGTTCCTGTGTAAACATTTCCCTCCACAGCAGGGCTGGAGACTGGGGTACCACACACGCTGAAAATCCTCATCTGCTTTTTAGTTTCTGATTGTCCTTTGCCTGTTCTGTGTATGATAGTAGTGACTGTGCCTGCTTTTGACTTAATGACTTCTACTTCCTACCTAATTTGTCTTTGATTCTAAGGATCTTTCACACAGGACATAGAATACCCTTAACACCTACCACTGAAGCCTCTAACCATCTCTGTTCTAAGGGTTTTAATTTCTTCATCATCAAAGTTGAGGGTAATTTAGGTGATTTCAGGTACTAAACTAATAAAAGCCCTGTAAGAAGTCAGAGACTGGAGGAAAATAGACTGTTCCTAAAGGCAATGTGCTTTTACTCTTTTGTTGTTTTGTGGGTTTTTTGTTTTTGTTTTGTTTTGTTTGAAACAGAGTCTTACTGTGTAGCTCTGCTCGGGCTCGTACTTACTACTTTGAACTCAGAGAGAGCCGTCTGCCTCTGCCTCTGCCTCCCGAGTTGCTGGGGTTAAAGGCAACTTCACTCAGAGAACAGAGGCAGCTGTGGGCGCTGAGAGCCTGGCTCTGGCTCCACTCTCCCTGCTATGTGCTTTCTTCCACATTAGCGACCCCAGCTCCTTACACAGGAGTGCCCCACTTACCTGAATGGAAGCTCAAGCTCTTCATTCCAGCTGGGATTCGGGCCTTCAGCTGTACTTGTGTGGCAGATTGTCCTTTGAAAAGAGACCTCTACAAAAGGACGGACTAAGACCTGAAAGTCAAAGCAAGCCTCAAGTCTGTATTGATTATTTTGTTCTTGACAGAGGAGCTATGCTTAGCAAATATGTGAATTTTTTTTTTTTATCTTAAGCAAAGTAGAACATGCTTATTAAATCGTATTTTTAGTAGAAAATGAAACAGGAAGTCTTTTCAGGAGTTTATAGATAATTCTTTTCTTTTTTAATAGTGAAAAGCAGAAAAGGGAAATTTCTTTAATGTGGTTACACTAGGAAGAAGAAGAGATCCAGTGACCACCTCCCAGGCCATCTTTGGGATCTTGGGGTGGGGGTAGGGCTTAAATATAAATGAATAACCAAACAGCACTGGAGGGCCTGGTCCGCTGAGCACTGCTGGTGGAGTCCCAGATCTCTTCTACAAGGCCGTCTAACAAGTTGTAAATCTCTCCAGGAGACAAGATTTCTTCTAATGCCCCCAAGGTTTCAGCCATTTCTTGGAGGAGGCTGGTGTCAGACCAAGCTGGTCCCAAACTCATTATGGGGCTGAAGATGGACCTTGAAGTTTGTTTTAAACAAATTTCTCCCCTATCTTTAATTCTCCTCCTCCTTCCCCCATAAAGCCTGTATTTGCAGAAAGTCACACCCCTCCCCTGCATCCCTGGAAGTTGATGGTCTGGGCTGGACCACTTTCCCTTTCCTTCATTTTCTTTGTGATTCTTTTTAAAACTAGCCAATTGTGAAAGACTGAGTGGGGGAAAGTCACAGTCAGAACCTGTGTTTGAAAACGAACCAACCAACAAACAAACAAACAAACAAAAAACTAGGTAGATTTCCTCCCTCAGTGTGTTTCCTAGCCTTGGGTTCTAGTACAGCCATTTTGCAAAAGAAATTGCCTCACCTGTCTGTGTCTCTGTCTGTTGTCTGTTTGTCTGTCTGTCTGTTGTCTGTCTGTTTGTCTGTGTGTCTGTCTGTCTCTCTCCCAACACAATGCAAGAGTGCATCCCTTGGACTGGAGTTATAGATGGTTGTGAGTTGTCAGGAAGGGAACAGAGCCTAGGGCCTCCATAGGAGCTGCCAAGTGCGCTTAACTGCTGAGCTGTATCTTTAGCTCCTGACCTTGAACTTCTGATCCTCTTGTTTCCACCTTCCAAGTACAAGGATTCCAGACAGTGCTACCACACTCACTGTATACAATGCCAAGGATCTAACGCAGGGCTTGGAGAATGCTGGACAAGCACTGCACCAACTGAGCTATATCCAAGGCTCTTATAAAAGCAATCCTTAAAGACATGCAGAGCAGGGGTCAAAGCAGAAACCTAGCCTTATTCTCTTACCTGGCCAAGTGGGTAATCAGCATTGTGTAGTGGGCTGTGTGTGCTAGGGGAAGCGGTTTGTTTTTCACTGAATGTCCTTGACGATCTTGATGGCTGCTGGAACTTGCTAGGAGGGAAAAAGTATGACAGGAGTAAGTGACAAGGAAAGCCTTCTACCGAGACAATTTCTTTAAAAAGGTATGGTGCTGGTAGCTGCCAGAGTGGCTTGTTGGCATCTAGGAGGCTTTGAGTATATGCTGATCCATCCTGGGGTACCTTATGATTACCAAGGCCTTCCCCAACTTCCCTTCCTAGGCCTCCATGTATCTCTGAGAGCAGAGGAAAGGATATCTTTCCCTGTCCTCCACTCTCAAAGGTACCTGAGTCATGTGAACCCCCGTCCCTCTTTGCAGCAGCATCCTGATTCCACCTTATTATGATCCCCTCCCATTGTATCAATAGATGTTCTGTATCAGGATGAAGACTTGGGGAGGAAAAAGGGAAAGAGCTGAAGAGATGCCAGTGGTTAGAGCACTTGCTACACAAGTATGAATGAGAATCCGAGTTTGGGTCTCAGCACCCATTTAAGAAGCTAGGCATGACTGCGCATGCACTCCTAACTCCAGCATGGTTGCAGGTAGAGACAGGAGACAGCTGTGGACTAGCTAACCACCAGCCCAGTCCTAAGTTTAGTGGGTGACCCTATCTAGAGGATTAAGGTAGTGTGATCGAGAAGACACCTGACATCCTCCTGTGGCCTCTGTGTTCTTTGAACGCAAGCATAAAAAGTGCATGCACCCATATACACATGTTACATTGACATATACACACAAAATAGAAAAAGAAAAACAGGACCAAATAATGGGGTGAGAGGATGAAGGATGAAGAAAGAGCCCAGAGAGGAAAGAAGATGCCACAAGCTATCTGGGCATCTCATAGTGCTGGATGACCTGGGCCAGGCCACATATACCATTTTTGCTTGTTTCCACCTGGTAAAACAGTAATAGTGGTGAGAGTTAAATGGAATGATGTATGTGAGTGGACCTACCATGGTACTGTACATAGTGAATAAACATTTTACTGAAAACCTAACCCACAAAAGGAATTTCAGTTCTTTATCCTTCTATCTCTATGAGAAACTCAGACCCAACCCCATTACAGTCACATCTCTCCATTGCCACCAATATGTTGGACCACGATAGTCATAACTCATTTTTCTGAGCAGGTAACAGAGGTGAACCACAGACAGACAGTTCTTATGTTTCTGCCCAGCTCATGCCCATTTCTTGGACCCTGATTGTTTGCTGCAGGCAGCCAGACCATGGATTATCAGCATCTGACCCCAGGTAGCACCGAGCTTCTCTCCTGAGAAGCTGATGCATGGTTGGTGGGACTGCTTCTATCATGTGAGGGAAATGAAGCAAACTCAGAAGGAGGCAAGGAGGAGAGACAGAGAGGACTCAGGAAAACCATCTTCATCCCCACAGCTTATCATGTAGCTCAGCTGAGAGCCTCTTGTCTTTGGGTTCTATAGGATGTTCCCCACGCCCACACCCTTGAGCCTAAATTGATGCTGTTCCTCGCAAAAAATAGGGGTGGGGCTTCAGAAAGGATGTGCAGGGCCCACTGCACTGAAACTATTAAAGAAGGTCCAGGTTGGTTTGGATTCCATGCATCCCATCGTGAGGCCATTCCCTAGAGCTCTCACCTCACTATGGGTTTCCTCACAGGAATGTCATAAGCCCGGATAATGTTCACCAGCAGTTTTATGTCTCCATCGGACAGGTTTTGGGCTGTCACCTTCTTCCGGCCCTTTCTCCGTGGCCTCAGTGGTCGCTTTTGTTCTGCCAGCTTGAAAAGGCTTAGGCCCAAAATGCTAACGATTATAGAACAGCATTAGAACTTGGTGGAAAAGAGAGGTCTAGAAAGTTATTAGATGGCCTCCTAAACTTTGCTCCAAGGTCTCCCCGAGACCCCTGGACATTATCCTGTGAAGGGGGGTGGGGTGGGAAGAGTCTGAAAATTCTGCCAAGCCAGGTGGGGCGGGAGACAATTCCATCGCATGCTTTATTAAAAATTTCTGCTGCCACTCATTAATGGAAGCAAAGTTAGGTCTCCCCCACCCCCACCCCGCCCCATCTGCATCTCTTGCCTTACTCGCTCCCTTGTTCACCAGCTTCTCAAATATTCCCTGTTCTCTCCACCTTTCACAATGACTCCTGCCAGGCAGTCCTAACACTTCCTCCAGGTCCCTAGCTGCATCTGCTGGAAGGAGCGCTGAACCCCCCACCCCCCCATCACCCCACCCCCGAGCCCTGGGAACACTTCACAACAGCTCCATTCACCTGACAGTGTACATGACCTTGGGAAGTTTCTGGATAGTGTTTCTTGCTCTCTGGGGCTATACAGATTTGAGTGTGGATCCTGGCTCCACTCTTTGCCTTGTGACAAATGATTTCCCCTCCGTGGGTCTGTTTCATCATGTGTAGAGTGAGGAAATTAGCATGTCGATGGTTGAGAGGGGGTAAGCGAGGAAGGGTGCAGAGCACCCTGGCACCTATTTTACACTTACTAGATGCCCGGAAATGAGTAAGCGTTGGGACGGCAGTGGCCAGGATGTGAGAGATCATGCTGGAGGTGAAGAAAGTAGAAGGGTGCTGGGAGGAAAGGGATCCTCTCTCTGACTGAGAGGCTGTGCTCTAGGCACTGCCTAGACAAAAGCAGCAGAGTCAGTGAATGGTGGGAGGAACTAAATGGGAAAACAGGCTCAACTATCTACTTAGAAGCTGATTTGTGACAGTGCCACAGGAAACAGCCAGCCACCAGCTAGAATGTCCATTGTCCTTTGCCTTTCTGCTGAGTGATGAGCTGGCCCAGAAGACTCTTGCCTGAGCCTTCGTGCAGGTGACATGTACCAGCTGAGGATAAGGACTCTGCAGCTGCTACCTGAGCACTACTGATGCCTCTTGCAAGAAATCCCAAGGGGATTCCAGGGGCCTGCTCAAGCTTGGTCTCTAGCATCTTACACAGAATAGGTACCAGTCATAAACATCTTCTGTATTATCTAGAGGAGCGCTAGTAACTTTAAAATGACAGTTCTAATCTTTACAACTACATTTACCCCACTTTTCAGATAAACTAAAAATGTTGGTAGGTGCCTTGATTTGCTGCAGGTTGCTTAGGATAGGAGGAGAATTAGGGTTTCAACTCAGGCCATGTTCTAGTCACTCTGCTGGGACACTTCCATAGCCCAAACATGGGCCCTGAGAGCTTTGCCAGGCATTCTGACATGACACATCTCCTCCCTTGCCAGTGCTTTCTCCCCACCAACCCCCAAGATGACTGCTTTCGTGAAAGGGTGAAGCCTCCTTAGCAACCAGCCTATAAGCACATTGTTGACTGAGATTATTAGAAATGGAAGCATTTCGATTTAAAACCAAGAACAAACTAAAATTAAAATAAAAAGAATGAACATACCCAGAGCCTTCAGAACTTAATGCAGAAAGTAAAGCAGAAAAAAAAGAAAGAAAAGAAAGAAAAAGAAACAGCATGAAATACCATCATCTGTTCTAACTGCAACTTTCATGTCTGTGAAAATATTCAACAAGTTGGTAGACTAAGGAGAGAGGTATGGCATGTACTCGTGTGGCCACTGGTCCCTGTAGTACATGGATGGGGGTGCAAGGGGCTGCCATGGATAGTACCATGTCTTCTTTCTTTGCTTGATGGGGAAGAGGAAGTGCATGCATAGGATACAAGCTTTGCATATTTATTTACCTGGTGTGTAATGGGTGTCTGGAGGTGAGATATGAACATGTTCCCATGGAGATTAGAAGAGGGTATCAGATATTAGAGGAGGTTATGTAGGGCTCAGTGTGGATGTGGGAAACCTGGCTTAGGTCCCAAAGAGCATTAAGTGCTCTAAACTGCTGAGCCAGCTTTTCAGCCTCCAGAAATAACCTTTACAGAAGAGCAGTTGCTTGATCACCGAGCAGGTCATGAGATGAATGCCCCCATAAGATTATCCTCATAGGGAACTATCGTTCCATTCCCATGCACCCACACCTGACTGAAACTATCTGGAGATTGGTCCAACAGGGGAGCAAACAAGCCAGTGCCCAGCTTCCTTGTCAATATATATCCCCTCTTCCATGTGGCCCTCACCAAGCACACACCTCAGCTTTGTGGTAGAGACAGGCTGTCCCCTGGGATCCTGGAACCTCAGAGCGTGTGGTCTCTGCCACCTCTACTGTGTGTGAGATAATGGGGAAGCCTGGTATCATGAGACTCGAAAATCAGAGAGGATGTGCAGGAGGGGATGGCATCAGACAGTTTAACTGTCGTGGGAAATGACCAGGGCTGCTGAGCTGGATTTGATAGCAGAGAAAGATGGGATGGGCTCTCATGGGAAATGATGGGGTGGCCCAGGGATGCTTTGCCCTGATACAAATCCCCCAGCTAACACTGTCATGAGGCATTAATCGGGTTGGCCCAGATTTCTAATGCATACTGTATAATGGTAAAATCTTACATACATCTTCCATGTAACGGAATAAGATAAAACACAGGCAGCAATAATGGTAGCTTTGTTTGATTATTTTTACCTGATATTGGGGACTTCTTCTTCTACTACCAAATCAGTAAGAAGAAAATGGTGTTTGGCAGTTAGGAAGCGATTTACCACAGATTCTCTGACCTGGGAGAAGAACTCAGCATTACTTAAGGCGATCAAGTTATTAAAATGTGATGGACTGTTTCTGTGACTGTTTCCATGTCACCTAGTCCTCCCTCTCACAAACACCACCATCCTGCCAGTTTTTCTATCGCTGTGAACTCTCTAGTTCCCGCCTCGCCCCCACTAGACTGCAACTCCTCAAGGGCAGACTTTGAGCAGGTCGTTTGGGTTGTTCACTGTTATATTTTTAGGATATTGAAAAGCTTCTGAACCAAAATAATATTATTTTGTTGAATGAATACACTAACAATAAATACATGAAACAATAGCAGTTTGAAGCATGAATAATTGAGAACAAATTCTTTCTGTCTCCCTTTTGCTTTTTTTTGTTTGTTTGTTTTTGTTTGGTTTTTGAGACAAGGTTTCTCTATTTAGCCCTGGCTATCCTGGAACTCACTCTGTAGACCAGGTTGGCCTCGAACTCACAGAGATCCACCTGCCTCTGCCTCCCTGAGTACTGGGATTAAAGGCGTGCACCACCTCCTCTGGAGAACAAACTCTAAAGCTCTCCCCTGCTCAGAATGGTTCACATGGAGTTCCACTGGTAACACTTTTCATTGGTTAGCACATGTTACTTACACAGAACAATTCACCTGCTAATTTGAATAAAGACTCTTAATTGAAATCAGTTAGTCGTTATTTTTTGTAGATAAGTCATAGATAAGCTAGATAGGGAGAATGCATTGTAGTTACTACAGCATTTCTTATAAATAATTTAAAGAAGATGATTTAAAAAACAGGAAAAGTACAGGGCTGGAAAGATGGCTTAGTAGTTAAGAGCACTGACTACTTTTCCAGAGGACTCAGGTTCAATTCCCAGCATCCACATGGCAGCTCACAACCATCTGTAACTCCTGTTCCAGGGGGTCAGATACCCTCACACAGACAAATCACCAATGTATGTAAAATGAAAGACAAATAATTTTTGGGCGGATTTCTTTCTTTCTTCCTTCCTTTCTTTTAAAGATTTACTTATTACATATACAATGTTCTGCCTGCATGTGTGCCTGTACACCAGAAGAGGGCACTAGATCTCATTATAGATGGTTATGAGCCACCATATGGTTGCTGGGAATTGAACTCAGGACCTCTGGAAGAGCTGACAGTGCTCTTAACTGCTGAGCCATTTCTCTAGCCCCCAATAAATAATTTTTTTTAAAGGAAAAAGATAAACAAAGGCTCTTTTAACTAGGTTTCAGTTTTCCAGTGTGTAAGGGCAGTTCAATGTGAATTAAAAGCTCACGCTTTTCTTACAACGCTTATTGTAAAGCAGCACAATATAGATGCAATCAGGAAAAACAGGACTCAGAAGTGGAGTCCCTTGTAATCAGGCCCACTCATAACAGTCAGCAGTATAAACCATGGCATAGCTTAGCGATTTCATATATTCAAGAGGTAAATACAAGTGTCAATCAGTTATTTACATATGTGGGAAAACAAGTCTGGAGAGACTAAATAGCTTGCATAAGATGCCACCGATATTTATAAGAGCAGAACCACTCCCATCTTAAATCCTGCATCTATCCCCCTGTGATGATGGTTTTAAGTGACTTCTCTTACTTGCTGAAGGTACTTGGCTACGGTGGCCCGGTGGGTGTCCAGGTGGTTCTTGGTTTCTATCACATTTCTGTCTCGTAATCGTTTCTCATAGTCCTAAAATTAAAAGGACATCATAATGTCATGATTTTTAAATTGCCCTCTTATGTTTTCCGTGGGGTTGGAGAATTATTTATCACATGTGGCTTAAGTCATAAATCATAATTTTAGATGTTTCTTTCTCCCTCCTCCCGACCTTTGGTGCAGATACAGTATTTAGGATTCTGAGTCAGTTGGAATGCACGCACACTATTTAAGTTACAGTGTTCATACAGGAAGGAATAGACACCATGGGAGAAGCAGAGGAAGTTGTTATGATTCAGGATGTTAATAAGCTCACCACTCTACTTGGTCCAGCCCTGTACACATTTGGATTTATCAGTGCTAAGCGAAGCAATTATAAACATAGTGAGAAGCTTTTGGGAAAACTATTTGTTACTGCATGGTGTCTAGCTACAGGTGGCTTGGGCCAGCTACTGGGAGGACAGTAATAGATTCTTTTGGATTTCATCTATTCAGGGGTATCCTCTTAACTACTGATAAAAGAATGTGGGTACACCTGGGGATTACCCTCATTCTACTTAGTATGCAGTTCTCCAGTTAGGTGTCCAGTAGTGATTTCTAACACACATTTAGTGACTCAGAGATGCCCTTCAAGATTTTTGAACTTGGGAGAGGAAGGCACCTCTGTCTCCATTGGCTAAAGTCCACAGATCCAAACTTGGATGGTACTGGAGATCATGTGGTCAAATGCAGAAGCCTAGACAGGGTGGAGAAGTGCCGTGGTATCAGGGAGGGCTCGAGGCACAGATGCAGTCCACTGTCCACATACTTTTATTTTTAATCATAATTTTTAGATTTATTTTATATGTATAAGTGTTTGGCTTGCATGCATGTATATACGTGTGTAAACATAATGTAGGTATGTGTACCATGTATGTGCACCGTGTGTGCTTAGTGCTCATGTAGTTCACGAAAAGGCATCAGATCCCCTGAAACTGGAGTTACGGATGTTGAGTTCTGGGCACTGAACTCAGGTCCTCTGCAAGAACACATGTTCTTAACCATTGACCTGTCTCCATCCTTATTCTCAGGGTTTAGGAGTTTCATGATCTAATTAGCTGCACTTGATGGCTGAGAAAAGCCAAAAATAAAAATATATCTAATAAAGAGAGAGAGAGACAGACAGAGAGAGACAGACACACACACACACACACACACACACACACACACACACACACACACAGAGAGAGAGAGAGAGAGAGAGAGAGAGAGAGAGAGAGAGAGAGAGAGAGAGAGAGAGAGAGAGAGGGAGAATAGTTTTGGCATGGAAACTCCCAGTAATTTCTTAGAACTTCTTCACTGACCTCCTTACATACAGACTTCTCTGCCTTTTGCTGGCCTGCACAATGAACACATCCCATTCTCCATAGTCCCTCAAGGGCCAATAGGTCCCACCTTTCTGTGGGGTCTGTCCTCTGCTGAGCCTTTGATCCTCTCCTGCCCTTAGCTGTTAGCCCTGGCCTCCGGCTTTCTTCCTGCCCTTCCTGTTCAAACCTTACCCATCTTGTTCTCCCTGAACTTTGCTACTGTGTCCTGGAGAGCACTCAGCACAGACTTAAAGTACACAGACGGAGCCGAATCCTTGGCTAAGGCAGACATAATTAGCGCAGTAGACATTTAGCTCAGAAGACATTTTACAACCCTATAATTCTAATCTTGCTACAGTAGAGAAGCCAGCATTGGTGAGAGCAGTGACAAAGCGCATATCCAGCAGCTGGCCAAATGCCACAGCAGATAGTTCGCTAACCTCTTCGGACGATTTCTTACCTGGAATACCTTTTCCATAATTTCTCGGTCATATACTGGAATTTGTTTATAATTTCTGAATTCTGGCACCTCTTGGCTCCTAAGACGGAGAAGCCGGAATCGTTTGGATCTATTTAATTCCTCCTCGGAGACGAAGTTGAACTCTTGCTGCAGCTGTTCCAGTCTGAAGAAGTCAGGGACATAGGATTCTCCACTGGTAGCAACCTATAAGAGCAAGAAGATGCACAGCTCCAGACAGCAGGCAGATGCTTTCCAAAGAAACCAGTGCTGGGCTCCGGGGATGCTGAACAGTTTGTGACCAACAGATTTGAAAGGTTATGTTAAAACATAACAGAGGCAAGCATATGCTACCGTATGGACTTGGTGGGTTTTATTTATTTCTTAATCACCACAAAATATTTTTTTAAAAAAAAATGGAGGTTAATTTCACTTTTGGTATCTGTGTCTCCCTATTAATACGTAAAGTGGCATAGTCCTTTAATCCCAGCACTCATGAGGCAGAAGACAGAGACAGGTGAATATCTGAGTTCAAGGCCAGCCTGGTCTAGGCCAGCCTGGACAACACAGAGAGAAACCCTTTCTTAATAATAATAATAATAATAATAATAATAATAATAATAATAATAATAATAATAATAATAATAATAATATGCACAGTGAAAAGGGAGAGCTTTATGTCAGGTTGCAGTGCCTTGACCAGGTGCCTACTGGAAATAAGACTACTCAATGTGGATAAAATGTGTGTGACCTTTAAATTCCTGTGTGCATATGTGTAGAACAAAGCTACTTGTCAACCAGTTTCATTCAGCCCCCAGGGTCATCACGGTCTCCTGTCTGAACACGATCTCATGGCCTTGGCTATTGAGAGTGAGCCAGAGATGGGTGTGGGCCAGCCAACTTCTAGGGCCCAGGAAGGACAGCTTCTGGACACCACAGAAAAGCTGGCAGAGTGGCTACATTCCCTGAAGGCACTGCCATCTTCTCTGCCTCATTCTTCTCCAGCTGTGACCCCCCCCCCTCCCCTTGGAAGAACAGAGAAATGGGTGGGGACTTTTTGGGAACTTTAGCCAATGGAGACAGAGGTGCCCTCCTCTCCCAAGTTCAAAATTCTTAAAGAACATCTCTGAGTCACTGAATCTGTGTTAGAAGGCACTGCAAGGCATTCAGCTATGATGGAGAATTGCATAGGGTGGCAGAGGGTCCCTGTTCACATGCTAGGGAAACTCTCGGCCCGTAGAGAGAAGCCAGTTGGAAAGAAATCTCAATGCTTTGTTTTTCCATGGAAAAACTAATGGGTAAAATAAAATGATGTAATAGATAAGTATTTGTATTGCTGATTTCAAGATAGTAATTAAGACAGGACTTGAAAAACCTATGAACCACACTGCCCTTGAGATGGGATGGGCTCTTCTTTCTGAGGTGAATATTCTCTCTGCTAAGCAGCAGCATGATGGAAGGACAGTTGGTAAGGAACAAAGACCAAATAAAGCGATTTGTCTTGAAACCTAAATGAAAACGACGCTTTCCCAACACTTAGAATTATCCATCTGATAAGCTACGGGAATGAACCTGGGTTGTATGGTCACCCAAGAGGCACACGCTTGTTTACTGTACTTTTGAGACCATTAACCCCACTGTATTTGATTTCAAGAAAAATGAACTGGGTGTGTTTAGGGTCATATAGTTGCTGGCAGTTTTCATAAGATGCCCCATCAGTACTGAAAGCCTAAGAGGACAAGCATGTGGGATCTGGTTATTACCAGTGTGGTCGTGTGCGAGCAGCTCTGGTCTAAAGTTAGTTTCCTCTCTGTGTAGTGGAGAAACAGAACCCTTCTTTAGGGCTGTCTCCAAGGCTACAGAAAAACAGTACTGTGTGTGGATTGTATGCCCATCAAATACTTTATGCAACATCAACTTATATCCCCTTGATCCACTGTGAGGGCAGCACAGGCTTAGAGTGTTGATGCTCAACTGTGTCTCACAGCCAGGGAGGGAGCACAGCTGAGATTTAAAACTGTGACTGACAGCTCTTGCATTCTTAAACAGCTGCACAGAAAACTGTAAAAGAAAGTGCATGCCAAGGGCAAGGTATTTTATCATATGCATCTCTGGCCATGTTACCGAGATCAACTGCATTAAAGGGGCATTGTTGGGGTCATTGGGGTCAAGCTTGGACTCTGCTGCCCACTTCGCCAACTTCTTCATGTCCATCAGCCCTGATGTGCCAATAGATGAGATGGCATCTGCTCTCTTCAAAGCACTGGAAAAACAGCAAAAACACAAACAGTGAAAGCAGTCAGGCACTTGAGTTCACCAGAGTTAGCCTACAGAAACCACAACCTTCTACAGGAGGAAGCTTACTGTGCAGACGGTAGCCATTTTTTCTTTACTTGACTATTAAATAAGTTTAAGACAATAAGAAAATAGGAATAGAAGGAGTACAAATGTGATCTAATACTACGACTCTATCCAATGCAAATGAAGTGCCCCCATTTCACATCCTAGCCCCAGTGGTCCAGGGCGCCCTGAGTGCATCACTTCCCAGGCCACTCAGACAGCAGCTCTGGACACAGAGTTCAAAGGAGATCCATGCTCAGAGAGGCAGAGGTGGGGCATTATCACTTTACTTGGTCATCCCTTGCTTTACCTTCAGAGGAGCCAATGCTTTGGCCCTATGGGATTTCCCCAGCACTAGACTCCAATGGAATCTCCCTCTTCCCTCCTTCCCTTTCTCTCTCTCTCTCTCTCTCTCTCTCTCTCTCTCTCTCTCTCTCTCTCTCTCTCTCTCTCTCTCTCTCTCTCTCTGTCTCTCTCTGTATGTGAGCATATGTATACATATGGGTGTGGGCATATGTGTGAAGGACAGAGGACAAACTTGTCTGCCATGTGGGTCCCAGGGATTAAACTGAATGTCTGGCTTGACAATACCTTACCCACCAAATCATCTTTCTGGTTCTAAGTCCTTCTATTTCAGAAATGAGGCAACCAAGGCCTGAATGGTGAGATGACTGACAATGCATCTATAGAGACATGGCAGAGGCAGCCTGCTAGACGGATGCAGGTCTTCTGCTTGAGCCAGCATCACATCACAGTGGCTGTCTGGACTATACTGGGAGGCCAGGCATCCTCCTCCTGCTCTGAAGCAGGACCTAAGATCTAGCAGGAAGGAAGAGAGCTGAAGAGCAGGAACTTTCCCACCTCCAGCAAGTTCTGCCTGTCACTATCAAAGAACCTCCAGTGAGAGAGAAACAACCATATGCTGTGCACCTCCCAGCTCATGAGGTGAGAGAAGACCATGTAGAGTTTCTGAGACAAATAAATAAAATGTTGTTGTTGTTTTTTTTAATGTGCCCAACACCAATAGGCATCCTTTATATGTCAGGTAATTATTAGTCTAACTTTTATCTTAAGAAAAAAAAAGTGAAAGTATCATAAGACTCCAGACAGCTAAAAATAAAAGGAAAGAACAAGACATCCCAAGCCTCCCCTTCCCATGACTCTAATAACAATGCTGATACTGGTCTCCAGTTCGCTCTAGTCATGTTACCTTCGAAATCCAATGTTCTGCTGTGACAGTGGAGGAATTAAAGGGATCCCGTTTTCTCCAATGGCCCATGTCACACTGTGGGACACTTTCCCTGAGGTCATTAGAGTCAGTTGATTGCTGCCATCAGCTTCAAAGGAGAAGGGCACTCCTGAGGGAGCATCAAGGTCAACAGGTTGGTGTTTAGAAAGGAGAGAGTGCAGGCCTGGCAAGAGTGCTGATGGTGGAGAGATGGGGCCTGGGGTAGAGGTGGTGACATGGGCCACACGATCCAAGCCAAGCCACTAGAGTGTTTTCATTAAGAAACAGCAGAATCACGTCAATAATATGGAGAGCGGTATTAAAATGATCAGAGAATATTTTGGAGAAAATTGGGAGAGGGGAATGGGGTCTCAATATGTGGCCCTGGCTGTCCTGGTATTTGCTGTGTGGACCAGGCTGATCTAGAGTTCATGGAGCTCTGTCTGCCTCTGCCAGTGCCTCCTGAGCACTGGGATTAAAGGTGCTTACTTTTAACAAACAAGACACATTTAGAATTTTTAATATGTTTGACTAAAGTAAATGGGAATGAATAAATGAATGAAAAAGGAATGATTGAAAGTCTAAGGAAAGTAAAAAAGCATTCAGAACTGACCAGACTGACTGAAAAAGAACTAAGTACTTTCTGGAGTTAAGACGATACAATAAACAGAGAACACGGCAACTATGATCAGATGTGCCCGAAGAGTGAATGGTGACTTTGGAAGACTCTAGCAGTGAAAGAAACCGATAATCATGTGAGTTAAAAAGAAGGTAAGAAACATGCTGGAGGAAGCCAGAGGTCCACCATACATTTCACTAGAATTTAGCTTTGAGAATGCTAACGAGTAATCTCCACATAATGACTAAAGTTAGTATCTTTTAGCCTTACACAGCTATATCACCGTGGTTTATCTTTTTTTGTGCACAATTCTTCATTTCAAATTATTTCTTTCTAAAAGATTATTACAAGCGGGATTAAGGCATCAAAGAGCATGTTAAAGCCCTCTAATTCATATTATAAAGTACTTTAGAGTAGTGTAGTTCATACATGTTTTCATAAGCAAATGACTTGGCAGTCATGTACCTCTTGAACACACACTAAAGCCTGAAGTGAACTTCTACTATTCGGGCCCTGGAGATTAGCTCACCCCCTCAGTCTTGGCACACAGCGCCTTTACCTGCTGGGCCATCTTGATGGCCTTTTCTTTCCTTCTTCCCTCTACCCCTTTCGAGGCAGGGCCTGATTCCGTACTTCAAACTGTGGCAATCCTCCTGCCTTAGCCTTCTGAGTGCTAGGATCACAGGTGTGAGCCACTATCCCTGGCTTCTTTTGAATTTTTCGTATCAAATTTATAATTGCTCGGTGTTAAATTTTATCCCTCTTTGAAGTAGAAAAAGACAGAATCAAATCTGACAGTGAAAGCCTTGGGCTACTGAAAACAATCAGTTTTGCTTACCACTTCCAACTCCCTCGTGGTCTAACGTCACGTGCTGGTTGCTGCTGAACTCCACCTCTTCAATGGGGCCCCTTCCCGTGACAAGGGTAGTCTCAGGGATAGGCAGGAAGACCTCGGCTAGCAAGGTGCTACCACTGTGACCAATGGTTTCATAGACCTGAAATCCCGAGAGGAGACTCAGCCAGGAGAGGTGCAATAGAGTGTTCTCTCTGGCATTCGTCCGCATTGGTAGTGTTTGTGCTGGTCGGCCCCAGCCCGGAAAAGCTGAACTGTGATTTTATGGTGCCAGGGAGACCATCTTATCCCCACCTCCCAGTCACCTTGCTTGGAACCATGTGCTGATGGCCTGGTTCTCAGTTCCTCTAGTTTCCAGGGCTAGAGCAGTGTGATAGTTAATATTACCAGCACAATGAGATCTAGTCTTATCTAGGAGACAAGTAACAGCATGCTGAGATCCCAGTGGATGGTCACATTGAAACCTTTCTTCAGCAAATCCAATTAGGGAGCTCTCTTGTCCTAATAGTTTCCTGCCAGCCTTTTAAGACACCTAGTGTGGTGACCTATCTGTTTTCACTGACTTTACAAAAAGACATTTAATAACTAAGAGGCTGACCCACTCCTCTTGAGAGTCTATTGAAACACCCATTTTGCCTGTAGATGATTTAAATCTATCTTATAACTTCAGTGACCACAAAATTCCTGGGGCAGGGATTAATATTTAACAGATGTACCTGAAGCATTAAACTCTCTGGCCAGTTGAATATTTGCAAATTGAAAATCTGTCCAAAGTGAACTCGGAAATCTGCCCCTAGTGGCCGGCTGACAGTCCTCGACACCTCCTTGCTGTTGAAGACCACCTTTAAGTACACAGACCGCCTCCTGACATCTTCCCTTCTGGAGACCTCCACCCTGCAAAGTGAGACCATCACAGCTGCAGTTAGTGTTCGCATACTAAATATCACCATGCACTTGTCAACTGGATACTGAACGTGCCAAGGGACACCATGACAACTCTTGGTGTGATAGTCCCCGATTTGGCCCAGACAGTGATGGATCTTAAAGAGCTTGCTACAATCAAATATTGCGACGTGGAACGAATGGGGAAGCCATTGACAGCTTCTGAGAGGGGATGGGGGAACAAAGCAAGAGTCCAGTCGCTGTTATACTACGGTCTCCTAAATGAGATTTTTCTTAAATGAGACCTAGGTTTCCATTTAAAACAAAATCTTAAGTAGATATATTCCTTGTCAAATGGAATTAGTTCAGGACTGGAGAGAGGGTTCGGTAGGTAAGTGCTTCCTGCTCTTCTATGGGAACTGAGCTTGGTTGCCAGCACCCAGGTCAGGCAGCTCATGACACCCAGAACTCCAGCTCTAGGGCCCTCATTCCGTGCCCTCTTCTGATCTCCACAACATCCACACTCAGTGGCATATACACACACAGACACATAAACAATGACAACAGGAAAACTTTTTAAAAAGGGGGAGGAGTTAATTCAAACTGCAAGGATCAGTAATGACTTGTGTTTGAGCTAACAGGGTTTACCTGGAAGTGTAGTAGCACGGTTTGGCAGTGAGGTCAGGTCTCTTTGTCTAAGATCTAAGCTTTTCCTTCATGTTGGCACAGACATGGGACTGCTCAGTGGATGCAAGGTATTAAGAACCATGTCTTCCTTTAAAGACTGGCTCCCTGAGAGAGCTGAAACACAATGGCCTCACAGCCAGGATGTTTGAAAGCAGATCAGGCCCTTCACTAGGAGTGTCAAATTTCATTGTATATATTGCAGAGACACTACCAAAAATGCTAGTCACTAGTAATCGCAGCATATTGACAAAAGTAAGAAGTTAGGATAGTAAAATAAAAAAACAGATACAGGTATTGAGGATGCTAGTATCGCAACTAAATATTATTTGTTTAAATATGTAAAACATAATATTTATCATTTTAACTTTCTTTGGAGGCAGAGTTGATGTAGTTGGCCTTGAACCCCTGATCCATCTGTGTCTAATTCCCAAGTTCTAGGCTAGTAGGCATGAACCACCGTGCCCAACCATTTTAACTTTTTAAATCCACATTTTACCACCATTAAATATGCTCATATACAATAGTCACTGCTACATACCTACAGAGGGTTTCACTGTTCCTAAGAGAAATTCTTTTGTCATGATTAAATGGAATATCAGTTTTTAACATTTTTACATCCCCTCAATTTAGACATATCCAGACATGAGCAGGCTCTAAGCTGAAATCAAGAAGCAAAGAAACACCTCAGTGTTTGTGATAGCAGTAGGGGACACGGGTATAGGAAGCCACTATGGAGAGCAGGCCTTGACTTGCATTGGGGTTCTCCCACAGACAGCTCTTTGGAGAGGGCTTCTGGATGACAAATGGGGTGCAAAGATGAGGGAACCCTAGGAAATCTACAAAGTAAGCATACATGAGCAGTTTCACATGGTTCACTCTTATGCCTATATATGGGGGCATGATTTCTCTGTTCAGAACAGTGCGGTGTCGTCACATATACCTATACCTCCCTGTGTGCTCATGTGTGTGCAAAGATACCTGTGAGTATGCAAGAGTGTCAGAACATGTTTACCTTGTACATTCCAATCTCATGTGTGGCTAAAACTTGTGCTTACCTGGGACACTGGTCATTGGGGGTCACGTTCCCTGCCAGACTCAACTCTGGCACCAGTGTGGGCTCCCCTGGCCTCCTCCTGCTGTGGGCTACTCTGTCCCGCACCTGCTGCTCTATGACAGCTGGGTCAGGGGGCTCTGGGGGGGTGGGCTTCTTGATCTCTTCCTCAGGCAAGGGCTCCTCAGCCTCCTCCTCCTCCTCCTCCTCAGGGTGTTCCTCTGCTGTTTGCTTCTTTTTCTTCTTTTTGGCCTTCTGTTGGGGAAGAGGTAACCTAGCTTTGAAACAGGCTCCAGGACTGTCCTTCAGGAGCATGGTACTCAGAACAGAGAGACCTGGACACCCCCAATCCCACCCCATCTCCACCATCCCTGGACCTCAGTTCTCTCCCCAAGTGACGACAAGCACAAAGCCAACCCCTCACCCACCAGGGCTTCTAAAATGAGGCAACATCCTCAGAACATTCAGCAGGGTCATCAACACCTCCATTTAAAGTGGCCATGCATGGAAAATACACATTTGGCATGTACATTACTGATTATAAATAGAACTATCAGCATAGTGTCTGGGTGGCTTTTTGGATAAAGATATTAACCAGTCAATCCCATGTGACAGAAGAGCCAGCAGGAGACCGCCCCCCCCCCATGTGGCCTACAGGTCCAGTGGCCCTCCTGAGGTAGCCCTCCTCCTGGCTGAGTGATGTTTTACAAACCTGGGCTTTCCGCCAGGCCTTCCACTGCTGGTGAGATGCTCTGTACTCTTCCATCCTCTTTGTGTATTCTTCCATGTGCTCTTCCAGCAGTTCGTGGATCTCAGCTTGAATCTCTGCTTCGTATGCGTCCTCATCTACTTCCTGGTCGACTTTTTCCCTTTAAATGAATCTTGGTTATTTGTTGGAATGAAATAAAAGTGTAATTGTGCAGCAGCCGCAGTGCTGGCCTTTCCCTGGGCCAGGGTCTCTCTTCTAAAACTGCTGCTTGACTTAAGCTGGGAGCCCCATGCTATCCCCACCCCCAAGGAGACTTTAGCTCAGACAGTTAAGAAACTTGCCTGTGAGTACACAGGCGGAAGAGCTGTGGAGCACTCAGCAATAAGGTCACTCTGCTTAAACCACCCCAGGGTTGCCAAGACAGTGGAAGTTCTCACCCCATAGTGCCTGAGAATCCATTTTAAGAGTTTTACTATGTTTTACTATGTCCCCATGTTTACTATGTCTTTGTCACTGTGTCCCTTGAGCCACTTCCTGAACTTCGGTTGAGGGTTTCAGGTTGTCTTCTAGTGATTTTGTTGACAAGCCATCATCAGTTCATTCCAATCAAAAGACTGTATCCACAGTGTTTTTTATAAAAGTCTGTGGAACTGAGATGCACACCATCACAGTACTTGTGGTGGTTTAAATTGGAACAGCTGCCATAGATCGTGTGTTTGAATGCTTGGCCCATGGGAGTGGCACTACTAGGGGGGTGGCTTTAATGGACTAGGTGTGGCTTTATTGGAGGGAGTATGTCACTGGAGGTGGGTTTTGAGGTTTTCTGCATGTTCAAGCCATGGCCAGTGTCACATACAGTTTCCTTCTGCTGCCCATGGATCAAGATATAGAACTCTGAGCTCCTCCAGCACCATGTCTGCCTGCATGCCACCATGTTTTCTGTCACAATGATAATGGACTAAACCTCTGAAATTGTAAGTCAGCCCCAGTTAAATGTTTGCCTGACATCGTCCTCTCACAGAACTTGAAACTAGCCATTCTTTGCTAGGCTGTCAACCAAAGAGCCCTAGTTATATCCTAATCCTACTGTCCTACAGACACAGTGGCAATTCCCAGCTTTTAAAGGGGTGCTAGGGATCTAAATACAGGTCCCCATGTTTCCACGGCAAGTGTTGTTACCCTTTGAGCTGCCCCCAGCTCTTTATTTGAGTTTTAAGTAGGAATGTGATGGGCACTAGATCACAAAATTTCCTTTTATAGATAACAAAGATGAGATAGGATAGAGATTTAGGTTCAGAATTTTAGATGCACCAATATAGGAAAGATGTTTTCTTCAAGGTTGCCAAATACAAATAGCCAAAACACTATGAATGTAACATTTATATAATTCCTGATTGTTTTGTGGTTCTTTTAGCTGCATGTAGTTTATTGTATATATGTGTAATAATATAAATGTATATGTAAAGAAGAAAATTAATAAAAATAATAAAGAATATAGACTAGCACTGAGGGTTAAAAATGCTCAGGATTGTGCTGTAAATTGTGACAAGTAAATAATATGAGAATCTCAATCATTTGGGTGATAGCTGGGTTAAGAGAGAAACACAATTTTATAAAAATAAGTTTAATAACCTCCCCGACTAGGATGACTTGTCTGTACTCAGTGAGAGAGGATGTGTCTATTCCTGCAGTGAATTAATGTGCCAGGCACTGTTGCTACTCATGGGGCCATGTCCCTTACTCTGAGCAGAAGAAAACGGGAAAACAGGGGAAGAGGTGTGTGACAGGCTACTGGGAGGATAGTAGAGGGGCTGCAATCAGGATGTAAAGTGAATAAATAAATAAAATTTAAAAAAAAGTTGCTTTGGTTACAGTGTCTCTTCACAGCAACAAAAGTCTAACTAAGAGAGTACTGGATTAAATAGATGTGAAGGTTCCTGGGTTAACTACCTGGAGTCTTTTCCACATTCATGCCTCGGGAGACTCCTGAGTGAGACAGGCAAGCTGCAACTAAGTCAGCCTGCAGTGTTCCCAATGTAGCAAGGCTCAAAGAACAATCACACTTGTATTTGCTCTGAACAAGTTATGAATGGTTTAAGTTTGGGACACTTCCAGCTTTTCCATCAAAATTTATCATTATTTTTGTGTAAAATATATCTGTTGTTAAGAAAAGTATTAGATAATTACCAGAGTTTGTTATTTTTCTCACACATACATGGGTACACCATTTACCCCAAAGAAACACCAAGAGACCAGTACCAGCTGCAGAGATGTTCTTCGTGAAAATTGACAGCACAGTTATGAGGCAATAAATCACATTCATAATAATGTATGGACTTCTCATGAATCAGGAATCACACATGTCGCCAAAGCATCTCTTGCCTATGCTACAAACAAGGAACAACTTAAAACAAATTGAAGATGAGCTGGGAAACACAGAACTATAAAGATTATAGGAGAGGCAGAAATAGTTAACTGCATAAAACAGGGTATAGAGTACCAGACAATAAACATCAATTTACTCTACTGTTTTAAAATTGAAATGTTCTCTTTGGAGGGGAATGGGGAAGGGGAGGGTCAGGGAAGGATGGAGGGAAAAGGGTGGACAGGAAGAAAGGGTAACCACTCCAGAGCACAGAGAGGTCATCGATATCTGCAGCACATCTCATGAACAAGTTGAGGTCCCAGGTACCTTCCGAACTCGTGTGAATTACAAACAGGTAAAGGAGGCATCATAAGCCCACCGTTATGAGCAGCCAGGGAAATGGAAATTATGGCAGCAGATGTTTGACCCCAGCCAGGTGACAGGAACACTGGTGAAGGCACTAAGGGGCATCACCCTCGTGGGGCGTGTTCAGAGTCTGCATGTCAAGTGGGAGAAATGTGTCTTCTAGTACTCTTCAGCTGCACTTCCGGGACGTATCTGGAAAACCTGGGTGCACACTGAAGGCAAGTGTGAAACTGTGTAGTGAAGTGTATGTGGTGCGTGCACGCGTGTGTCTATGTGTGTGTGTATGCAAGGGTACACATGTCGAAGCCGGAGATAGGTGTTGAGTGCCTTCCACTACTGTTCTCAGCCTTATCTTTGAGACAGCCTCTCTTCTTGAATGTGGCTCATTAGTTAGCTAGACTGGCTGGCGAGGGACCTCTGGGATCCATCTATCCCCAACCCCAACTCCCCAGCACTAGCAAGCATGCCTGGCTGTTGTCGTGGGTGCTAGGGATCTGAGCTCAGGCCTTCATGCTTACATTGCAGGCATTCTTTCAACTGAGCATCTCCTCAGCTCCTGCAGTAGGATTCTGTAGAACAAACTATAGCTACACAGGGTCAGTCACTGTCCATCACTGCACATAGCACAGAGAAGTAACCATCTTTACACTTTGGTTCTGTAAAAGTGGGATACAAGCAGTATTAAGGAGTGTATTCTTAAGGGTTATACACAGATCCAGGAAAACGGTGATCAAAGAAGTCCAGACAGCTGTTACTGTGGCTGGAGAGAGGCTTGGGAGCTGCTAGGTGCCTGCAATGCTCTCTTTCTCAGCCTGGGAAGCAGCTACAAGGCTGCTGCTGTTTTCTGGTACTATGGAAACAGTATCTATGCACTATGCATCCTCCTTGATGCATGATACAGCCCAAGAAACCGACATTCGCGAAGTCTTACTTTCTCAAGACGAGCTTCAGGGGTGTGTTTGTAAACCTCTGGAACTCCCGTAATGACTTCATCTCTTTCCAAACCTTTATGATGGTCTTAAGCAGGGTTCGATCTTTCTCTTGTTCAGCATCACGCAGTTTTCGCGTTTGCCTGCGAGAAGTAGTAATAATTGATGCATTTGTATCAGGCATGTTAGCTTATAAAATGTTAATAATGGCTCGTTATTGCATGTTGATATAGACAGCTGCCAGATCCAACCCTCCCTTCCAGATTTGGCTGCAAAACTGCAGCCCAGTTTCCTGCTCAACGCTGCCTTTCTTCTTCCACAGCTCTGCCATGGATTCTAAGTAAATCTGGGATTCTTTGCTTCTATGATTCACTCATATGGCAATTTTTTTCTTTTTAAGAGTTTTCAGTACTTCTGAGAAACTGTTTTGTTAGGAGCTGTGAAAGAGTAGAAAAAAAGAGAAGGTAATGGGATGAGAAATGTGTTTTGGATGTTTTCTTTTAATGTATTCTCTTCAGCTGAATCTGAATTTGGTAAACTAAATTATCTTTTAAAATTCTTTTTTCAAGGGCTGGAGAGATGACTCAGAAGTTAAATGGTACTGACTGCTCCTCTAGAAGTCCTGAATTTAAACTGTGGCCCCTCCAAGCTGACAGCTGCCTTTGTAGTTTTGAAAGGAAGGGACTGGCAAGAGTAGTTGTCATGGATTCAGGATGCTGGTGTCCCGGTTCTCAGACAAAGACCGAGAGATCTCTGTGTTCATTAATCACAGGTTCTGCTCGGAGGTGATACAGTGCTGTTGCCTGCTTTGAAGAGTTTTCTTGCTAATGAGATGACAACTGGTTCTTCTTTCAGCTGAAGAGGTGGTTTTTGAAAGTGCTTTTTTTCTTTATTTCAGTTATTTAATCTGTTTTGGGATCATCCAATACATTTTTAAAGGTTTATTTATTTTTAGTCTATGTACATTAGCATTTTGACTGCATGTACATCTGTGGGAGGGTGTCAGATCCCCTGGAACAGGAGTTGCAGACAGTTGTGGGTTACCATGTGGGTGCTGGGTATTGAAATGGGGTCCTCTGGGAGAGTAGTCAGGGCTCTTAACCACTAAGCCATCTATCTCTCCAGCCCCTGATACATTTTAAAAGCCTTTTTCCACAAATGGTAGCCAGCCTCAGAGTTACTCTAACACACGATAAGTCAGCTGGTGGATCAGTTTTGAACAGGTGCCATGTGCCAGTCCAGGGTGAACAGACATGCCTGGGAAAGAGACAGTGCCTCTGTATTCAGGCAGTTCGTAGTTTAGCTCAGGAGATGTCGTCATGCATAAGTGATGACAGCATATCACCCGGGGTCTGCCTATGACAACATCCTGAGAAAGCAAAGGAGGCAGAGCCCTGCAGAAATTAGCACCTCCTACCTGGGAGACAGTCAGAGAATAGCAGGTCTACTTAAAATGACTTGGGCTGTCAGTACAGGGAAGTAAGGGGTCTGACTTCCTAGTGGGTCCACAAGTGGTGGTAGAGTAAGGGGGTGGCAAAGCATGATAGTTACTGTTGGGAAGTCTGGACTCAGGAAGCTCATGTCCGTGGGAAACAAGAGAGTGACAGCCTGGTGTGAATTCTGGCCTTGGAGAAGCTACATCACTTCTCCACCTGTGAAGGAGGCATGCCAACTGAAGTCACTTTGCATGCTTGCTGGGAGAGTAAGTTAACACAAATGGTGTGTATGGATCCTAGCTTGGCCACCGACCTACAAGGGTCACCTGCCATAGATGGTCTGACTTTCCTTTAGCCATTATCTGCTACTTTCCCTGCCTTATCCTTCTGTCTGTCTGTCTGTCTGTCTGTCTAGTTGAGAGAGTGTTTATCTGTGTAGCCCTGGTTGTCCTGGGTCTCTGTAGACCAGGCTGGCCTTGAGCTCAGAGATCCACTTGCCTCTGCCTCCCAAGTGTTGGGATTAAAGTTGTCCATCACCACTGCCCAGCCCCTGCCCCCCTTTTAATGACTTATTTATTTAATATTCTGCTTGCACGTGTGCCTGCATGCCAGAAGAGTGCACCAGATCTCATTATAGATGGTTGTGAGCCACCACGTGGTTGCTGAAAATTGAACTCAGGACTTTTGGAAAAGAGACAGTGCTATTTAACCTCTGAACCATCTCCAGTGCCCCCTCCTTACTTTTAAAAACTAAAATATCAGATTAGTTTACTGAGTTATGTAACACCTTCAGAACTTTTCTACTTCCTTTTGTAGTTTCCAACAAAACAATTTCTCAGAAATGCTGAAAACTTTTCTCAACAACAAAAATTATTGCCATATGAGTTTTTTTTGTGTTTTATTTTTGTTTTGTTGTTGTTGTTGCTTTGTTTTTGGTTTATCGAGACAGGGTTTCTATGAGTAGCCTTGGCTGTCCTGGACTCGCTTTGTAGACCAGGCTGGTCTCGAACTCACAGCCATCCACCTGCCTCTGCCTCCCGAATGCTGGGATTAAAAGCATGTGCCACCACTGCCCGGCTCCATATGAGTTAAATGAGCAAGGAATCCCAAAAGACTATTTAGTCAGAAGTGATGGCAGAGCTATGGAGGAAGAGAGCAGGGGGCTTTTGAGTAGGGCACTGGGTAGTACTTCTGCAGTCTTGCACATATGAGCGGGGTCTACAGTGTGGATGGGGTACCCAGGTCTGCGATAAAGCTTGTAGAGCCATTGACCTTTACGTGAACCCACAGGGGAGGGTGCCTTTTAAGAGAGAATACAGGTCTTAACAGGCTAAGACCAACACCTGGGACACAGGTACAGTTTTACTGGCTACGTGGAGGAGGTAGAATGGACTAAGGACAGTAAGGACAAGTGCATCACCAGAAAGAGCTCAATGTGGGCAGGGCTGAGCATCCATGTCCAGGAGCTGAGCCGGCTGCAGAGGTCTCAGGGGCTGCAGCAAGCCCTGCTTTAAAGGCAGGGCGAGCGAGTGAGAGCCAGGTAGAGATGGTAGAGGTGTGAGCACTTTACAGAAGTTTTTGCCATAGATGGAAATATGGTACAGAGGTACAGCTGGATGGCAGCTGAAGTCCTTGAGTTCTTATTTGCTTGAGAGGGAGCACAGCTAGTGTGAAGCCCCAGGAGAGAGTTCCTTATACACGCTGGCTCTCATTTGGGGATTAGCAACAGAGTCACGATGCTGCTTTAAAAAGTGGTGGGGTCTAGGCCAACTGTCCCAACTCAGGGCTCAGAGGATGTTGGGCTGGGGAAATCACAGAGAAGTTGGGGGGGTGATTGAGCTGATCTCAGTGGGTTAAGGAAAGGGCCCCCCAATGAGCCATCATAAAGTAGGCTATCTACCCACAGTTGGTTTCCTTTAGTGAAAACTCAGAGAGGGGATGAACCCTCTCTTTTACTGCATCATATATGCTAGTGCTCAGAAGTTTTCATCTCCAATGGCCAGGGAGTAACCGTAATGGCCAGTGGCTGTGAGTCTGCCTCACGTACAAATCAGCTGTTTCAACGTGATTCATCTGTGCAGTTCTAGGGGGGAAAAACCCACAATTGTTTTTAAGACATCTGTATTGTGTTTCTCTTCTCTGTCTCTCTCCTACCCTGTCCCTCCCCAACACTTCTTTCTGCATATCTGCCTCCTTCCCTCTCTTTCTTTCTCAGCCCCCTATTCCCTCTGTCTCTCTCAAGCCAATAACTGTTTCATGCTTACCTTATGCTAAAACTGAAAATTATCTGCACATAGAGGCTGTGATGTTTTAAATATAAGAAATAATTTTATAGGACCATATATACCTGTACCTCCAGAATTTGAGATGCTGAGGCAAGAGGCTGCCACAAATTTGAGGCTACGCTTGTCTACATAATGAATAAGGCCTTGTCAAACACCTTAGAAGACTATAATAATAATAATAATAATAATAAATAATAATAATAATAATAATAATAGTAGTAGTAGTAGTAGTAGTAGTAACAACAATACTTTTCATTTAAAGCATACTTTTCATTCTTTTCCAGTATACAAACTGCACTAATTCCCACTTTGCGAGAAGAATTTCCATTTCCTGCCTAGATTGGAGAAAGAAAAACATACATTGAAACTCCATGATTTATTATTTTCTGTCCTAAGAATTTGTTCTGTAAAAAAAAAAAACCCATCACTAACACACAGAGTTATGGATTATAATTATTACATAATTTAAAAATTATCTGAGTAATGACTGTCACTTGGGCACTTCACACACTATAGTAAATCTGTATAATAAATGGCAGCCTTTGAACAATACAGACTTAGATGTGCGGTGAGAGGAAAAGGCCTGAGATGCAGGGCACATAAAAAAGATGCAGCGCACATAAAAAAGCAGGTAGCAGAATGGACTACACAAGGATTCTTCAAAGCAATAAAAACATGTCACACAGACCCCCATGTGTAAATAGCTACAGTATGTAGACCCATAAAGACACTGCTCATGAGGCCTTTCCATGGGGGGGGGTTGTATTTCATATTCTATATTTCCTTATTTAGGAACATTGATCAGGGGTTTACATTTTGAATGTTAAAATTATGAATACAGAAAAGTACAGATACTGACAAGATCCTGACCACTGATATTTCCTCCCAGTTCCTCAGAATTTTTTCAATGATATGTAATAGAGACTTCCCTGCCCCACGCTAACCTTACACCTTTTCCCTCCCTCCCAGGACAAAGAATGGAGCATGTACCTTTTCTATCCATAGCACAGATGTGTTACCCATGACAAATGAGTTATGTTCATATGTTCCTTATTTGTTTTTGTTGGGTATTTTTTGTTTGTTTTGTTTTGATTTGGTTTGGTTTTGGTTTTTCAAGACAGGGTTTCTCTGTGTAGCCTTGACTATCCTGGACTCGCTTTGTAGACCAGGTTGGCCTCGAACTCACATCAAGCCGCCTGCCTCTGCCTCCCAAGTGCTGGGATTATGTTCGTGTGTTCTTACTGCCCCGTGGACCACACCACACAGCAAACAGGCTATGGCACATAGGCTTATCATTCAACGCTACTTGCCAGGTTCCTCCCCATGGGAGCATGTTCAGGCTCACCATCTTAAATGGTCGAACAGATGCCTGTGTCTACACAGATGTGACCCTGGTAGTGCTGGGTTCTTTCTAAACATCTCTTTTGTGAGTGATGCCACACACACCATGGCATTTGTTTCCCTGTGACACAGACGTGTGGTTCCTTATAGTACACACCCCTGAAACTCCGGGTTACCAATGGTGGGCACCTTTTTGTGCTAGACTAACTTTTAAAATTATGATTATTTTTTATAATTTCACGTATATGCACTATTTTGTCATTATTCCTTTTACCTCCCTACCAACCCTATGCATCCTTTATTCTCCACACAAATCATATTTGTGACCCTCCAAGATGAAGCAGGACCATCTGTGTGACTGTGGGATTGGAGCCATCTGTTGGAGCCCTGGTGGCCTCAGCTGTGGGTTCACCACCAAAGACAGTGATTCCTTCCTCTCCCAGAATCTACATATAGCCGACAGTTCAGAGGTAAAGGGTAGATCGGCCTGCGAGCCCCTCCCTCTTCCTTGACTCATTGCTAATCAGTCTGGTCTTTCCTCATATCTTCGCTCCTATTATTAGACTTTAAACTCTGCATTCATATGTTAGGTTATGTAGGTTATTAGTTTAATTTGGCAGAACTTCACATCAATTCAGGGCATTTACAAAAGTCTGTAAATAAGAACCATAATATGTGGGCTAAGAGAGACGAGGGGAGTCCTTGAAAACTTTACTCACCGGATTTCAGATTTATATTCATTGATGGTTTTTTGGGTTGCATCAAGAGATTGATGAGGTTTCTCTGGGTTAAGACCGGTCTGAACAGCTTTTCTTAGTGCTTGGAGCTTAACAAGACAGGAATAGAAGTTCTGTGTTAGAAACTCTATAATCCTGAGGGGATGGCGAGAGCACATCCATGGATGGCTCAAGGCTCTGGCCATCTCCAGATTTTCACTACAACTACTAAAAGCAACACTGGCAAAGAACTATTGATTCTGTCTTTATGAATCTGGAATTCATGAAACAGCGTTTATCTATCTTTGCTTTGGGGGCCACATAATCAGACTGCTCACTTGAAATAGAAATTGTACTAAGCATCTCAGAAAAAGATAACAGCGCTTTTTTCTGGGTTCTTAGCTCAAATAGTATTCTTTTGATATGAAGAAATGGCAAAGATGAAGGAGATGTTATAGGTAGGACAGTGTGTCAAACATCCTAGACAGAGAGAAATGTAAAATAGGGACAGAAACACTCCCTGTTAGAAGCTAGACCAACCAGAATAACTCGCCCAAAACAACAAGCAAGGAGAACACAAATACCTTATCTGTAAGAAATTTCGTCTTGTTTCTCTGCTGTCTTGCAAGGTACTGGTCGTACAGCTGGGCCAGCTTGGATGCCAAGACATGCTCTCGGCTAAAACAGGGATGATGAGTGAAGATTAACCCCGAGATATCAACATCCAGTTGGAAATTTCCTGGAGAGTCCGCAGCTCCGATTATAGGCTGTCTGCTGTGGGCATACTTCACCGCCTGCCCAAGAGAGCAGAATGTGAGTTCAAAGCACGTGTTGAACAGTGCAGTCTTGTCCTCAAAGGAAAGGCTGCCAAGGCAAACAAACTATCATGGACCCTTTTCCCATAGATGTCCTTGTTTCTTGAAGTCTTGGGTTTTGCAGCTGATGACCTAGAAAACCAATCGATATTTGGATCACAGATGCTCTGTGTCATAACTAAGAGTTTAAAAACTGTAGCATGCTAACAAAGCATGATGGCTCGGGGAAAGCTGTGTAGACAGCAGGAAGGGAATTCCTTGGTGTAGAGTGTATCAGATAAGACCGTTTTCCTTCTAGAACCTCTCCAATTTTCTACCAATAACCATTGTTTACTGAAGCTGAGGAGCATCCCTAGTCTTATGGGATGCTTTCCTGGCTAGAGACAGACTGCCACCAGGGTATATGCCGCTTCAAGACAGAATACCTACAGATAAGCTCTGTGATGTCATCATTGCTGTTGAATGAGTGAGACATACAAGGAATTTAGGAGCATGTCTTTTAAGCTACAAAATGCCGACTAAATCTCCCTCAGCTTCTTGTGTCTACAGGTGAAGCTGTGGGGTCTCAGAGACAGTGTGGCTTCCAGAAACTCTCAAAGCAAGTTCAGTGTTGTTAGTATCTCATCCTCAGCACACCAGCCCATTGTGGCGTGCAGTTTAAGTGCAAATCACAGCTCATATGCAAACCACAACAGAAAACAAAGGCAAAAGGCAAGGGACCAGAGTTTTCCTCTCTAGGAGGAAGCGAGAACGCATCGTAGAGACTCTGCTCTACCATGAAAACGAGAGACTTTTCATACTTGGTTGAGAAGAACCTGAACTTAAGGCAGAGACCATCAGCAGTTGCACAGGCTAATGTAGATTTGGGAAATAGATGGTATTTTGAAAGGTACCAAGGAATAGCTACTCTATTCCTATTCAAGATTCTATTTCGAGACACACAATCAGTTCATCAGTTCTATAAGAATGTTTTGGTTTTGGTTTTTTTTTCTTTTTCAAGACAGTGTTTCTGTGTAGCCTTGGTCGTCCTGGACTCGCTTTGTAGACCAGGCTGGACTCGAACTCACAGGGATCCATCTGCCTCTGCCTCCCGAGTGCTGGGATTAAAGGCATGTGTCACCACCGCCTGGCTATAAGGATGTTTAAAAATAAAAAGCCTTATAGGAGAAGGAGGGAAACTGGGTGGGAAAAAGAAGGGGCCTTCAGAAGTGGGACAGGACAGAGTAATAGGGATAAATATGAACACAGGACATTGCATGCATGTTTGAAATTGTCAAAATAAATAAAGTTTGTAGTGCTTCTCATTAAAGATAAACTAAATGTCATTTTAAATGAGAACTTCGATGTTTTAGTGATTAAATATAGAACACACTACATTAATTCTCATAAGAAACCATAAACTTTAAATATACACTAACATCTCCTCATCTAAGAGAGAAGTATAGAACTGACTGGGTAAAATGTAATAAACTTATATATTCTTTCTTTGAATTCCAGTACAAAGAAGCAAGAACACAATGATTTTTTACCAGTGAATGAAGGCTCCTATGAGCACGATACAGGAAACTGTGTTGACATAATAACTGCAAGGCCAGACATTCTACTAAACAAATGAGACATGTTTCAATGCACACTATACGCACACACACACAGACACTAGACACACATACAAACATGTACACACACACAGACACATACACACAGAGACACACAGACACACACACAGACACAGACACACATACAAACACAGACACAGACACACATACAAACACATACACACACACAGACACATACACACAGAGACCCACAGACACACACAAAGACACATACACACACACAGACAGACACACAAACACAGACAGACACACACACACACACAAGACACACACACACACACACAAGACACACACACACAAGCACAGACACACACAAACACACACACACACAAGACACACACACACACACAAGACACACAACACAAGCACAGACACACACACACACACACAGGCACACAGACACACACACACACACACACACGGATGCAGCACACACAGAGCTGTGGAATAACATTATAACCATGGATCTCTAATGCCAAAATCCTTTCTTCCTTGTGTTTCAAGCATCATCTTATAAGGTAATGGATTTTTGCTCTCTAAAGGGGCTGCTTCTTGATCGTAGACCTCACTGTATTGCAGACACACATCAGCCATTGTTGAATAAAGAAGACGATGCATACAAAATGCTACAAGGCTCTACATGGTTGACAAATGCCAAATAAACATTTCTCCTCAGCCTACTGTTTCTACAGATGCAGAGGCCCACAGACACACAGTGATTTGCCCAAGGCCCCAAAGCAAGTCTAGGGTAGAGCCAGGGTTGGATTCCAATGCTTCTGGCCCCAATCCAGCATCCCTACCTGGACATGCAAATGAATTAAACAGAGTACTGATCATGTTCCCCAGAGGTGATAAGGATGAGCATCACTTCTGCCCTGAGGTTTTACAATATTCACTTATCCTCACAGTTTGCAAATAAAACATTTGTGCCACACAGTCTTGTAATTTTCTGTTTAACATAAATAGCTTTCAAAGCTCCATCCAGGGGGCAAAAAGGGTGACTAGTCTTAAAGCACTAACAGTCTACTGCTTGCTAATCTGGAAAAAAAAACATACATAACTGAGACATGGCAATTATATTCACATATTCTTATGACCACTGAGATAATCTGCATTAATTAAAATAACTTCAGTGTAGCAAGAGATGTATAAGTGTCAATCACAGATGTGATGGACGTTTTCTCTCTGGCTGCTAGTTCTGTCTTACTTGCACCCCGCCCCCTAGGGGAGTTTCTAGACGTACAGTCCAGTCACTCAGGGTGTGGTTCTCAGGTTCCAGCCAGTATTCCCGGGATGAGTAAGAGCTTGTGGTAGAGTGTTGCTACGCACTTGCAAAATTGCCCGGGCACTTTTAGCAAGCATTCCTTTCCCAACTTGGCATGAGCTCATCTTCCAGTAACTGCTGCTGGTCTCTCTCCCTAAAGGACTAAGCTCAGCCTTTCAGAATGCCCAACCCTCACTGTCTTAGGGAGAAAGAACCCTGCATCTTGTCTTCTTTCATCTGCTTATATTTCTTATAGACTTAGAAGTGTCATGGAAGAAATAGCAACAATTTCTCCCAAGGAAAGAGTATTTTCAGAGCATATTTCAAGTTGTGAAGTTGATGGGATCCTTCATTCTTCATTGAAAAACTAAAAAGCAAGGCTGTAAGTGTAAGCAAGGAGGAAGTGTTGATGGCTGATCTGCTGGCATCCTTAGCAGATGCTATCTATCTATCTATCTATCTATCTATCTATCTATCTATCTATCCATCCATCCATCCATGCACTGACAGGATGGTTTCTACATGGTTCTGAGGAAGTAGTAACCAAGCTCGAGTGCAGCACCTCAGGCAGATCCCACATCTTTTCTTCAAGGTCTTCCTGGACTCCATTCTCAGCTTTTCTTTCCTAGGACCAGGCCACATTGCCTGGACTATGACCTGAGTGGGCGTGTGGTTCCTTGGCAACTGACTAGCATTTGTCCTTAGTACTGACAGAGTGAGATGTGGGGAGAGGAGAATCCTGCCCTGTCTACAGAAGGCAAGAAGAACCAAAGGAAAGAAGGAAAAGAAAAGGGAGAGGGGGAGAGACTCCTCCCGGAACCCAGCTCAAGCCTCAGGCTCTGGCCTCCCTCCTACACCTCCTTCAGTTTTGGGTCTGGGAAACACCCCTTAAACTAGTTTTCACTGGGTTTCTGCCATTTGCAACCAATGCAATGCTTCCTTGAAAAGTTGGAGAAAAAAGCAGGAAGGGAAAGTTGCTAATTTTATCAAGTAGTAACTAGCAAGGAGGATGGAGTCCTGACAAATTCCTCAAACTGGCTTCTGACAGCAGGCAGTCCCCCACCCAACACAGCACCCTTAGTTCCTGGATTCTTTTCTGTCTCCTTACATGGGACATGAAGGTTAAGGACAACTTTGGATATTGCTACCTTTGGATTCCTAAGACTTAGTACATATCACACTTCTAGTTAAAGACAGCAGGACATGGAAAGGAAGGTAGAAGGAAGGAACGCGGCTCCTGGGCTGCTCTTCAGTGACCCTAGCCCACTTTGCTACTGTAATTGGGAAAGCTGCATTTTCTATTATGCTTTGTCCCACTTTTTTTTTTGTCCCATATTTTTAATTTTTAGACTTGGATTGTTCCCATCTTAAATTGTGTTAAATTTCATAGTTTATTTGAAGTGTAAATGTTTTCTTTTCTTTTTTTTTTTTACATAGCACAATCTGTTTTAATGCATAAAAATATAGACTACTGTTTAACATAACTTGACACTTCTCTTGGCAATAATGCACTGGATAAAATACTTCTGCATGTCAACATATACTTTGGAAGTTTTGAACAGCTTCAGGCATTCTAAGGATTTCATGTAATAAGATATTTAAAATCTGATAATGATGCATAATGGGCTTCCATTCTTTCCTGAAATTTTCAGAAAAAAAAAATTCGGGCATGGCAGTAGGATATGGACATGTTTGGGGACATCTCACTAGGTTCAGTCTAAACACTATATGAATAGTGAGAAGAAACAGCTCTCTTTTTCTCAGAAAAGCCACTGGATTGATTTCCAGGGTTTAATTTCATTTCTACTCTTTGACCTCCAGTTCCAGGGTATTTGTCTCCCTCTTCTGGCTGCCTCAGGTACTGCATACACACTGTACACAAACACATTCAGGCAAACACCTCACACAGAATACCTGGAAGTAAATCTAAACAGGTACGTGAAACTACAAAGCAGAGTGATTCTGGATATACCGTAAGGTCTCAAACACAAGAGCAGGAGGAGACTTTCTTTCTGGAGACAGCCATGGCCCTGTGACAAGAGTTAGTCTTTGCACCTCTCTCCATCATCTTTACACTGAGGCATTTGGATTTCCAGCCCCTTGATAAATTCTTCTCCTGCTCATTCCAAGAAGCTGGAGGTCTCAGAAGAAGAGACACTGAAGATGTAGGCCCTGTGTGAGGCTGGAGGCTTGGAAGCCCCTCC
Organism: Acomys russatus; assembly: GCF_903995435.1. Lineage (NCBI taxonomy): Eukaryota > Metazoa > Chordata > Mammalia > Rodentia > Muridae > Acomys > Acomys russatus. The sequence goes on along the minus strand of NC_067158.1, from coordinate 34,539,252 downwards.
AGGGAGTCAATGGCAAAGTCTACATCGTAGGAGTTTGATTACTATGACAGCAGCCACAAAGACAACATCTAAGAAGCTAAGTGGTTTTCTTTGTGTATCTGTTCGGATTTCTTTCTTCTTCCTTTTTATTTTTGGTTTTTCAAGATAAGGTTTCTCTGGGTAACAGCTCTGGCTGTCCTAGACTCTCTTTGTAAACCAGGCTGGCCTCAGATTCACAGAGATCCTTCTGCCTCTGCCTCTTGAGTGCTGGGATTAAAAGTGTGTGTGTGTGTGTGTGTGTGTGTGTGTGTGTGTGTGTGTGTGTGTGTGTGTGTGTGTATTTCTTTATCATTATTTGTCTCATTTCAATTTAGAAGCTGCAGATTATTTCACTTTTACCCAACTATACTTTTTCTTTGTAACAAAATGAAATGCTCATAACAGCAGTGCTAAATAATAACTTCCTTATAAATGAGACTCTCCAATTACCCTCTGGGCGGACATGCATCCATCATTAGAATTGATAGTCTGATGTTTCAGTGTATCTCACTAACAAAAGAATGGCTGAGCTGAGTGAGCACCAGAGTTGGTCCTCTCAGTGTGAGCATGAAGAGTCCTTTAAAGGCCCAAGAAACTGCTGACCTCTGATCTAGTAGTTGGGGATCCATTTTTATCCCCTGATAAGAAAACTAAGCCTGGCCCCCCAAAAGGCTATTTGGCACAAGAGACAGCTGAGTCCAAAAATGGAGTAGGGAAAAAAAAAAAAAAGACATGAATATACCTTGGAATAGCATTTTGTTGTTGTTTGAGGCAGGGTCTCTCTCTGTGTAGCCCTGGCTGTCCTGGAGCTAGTTTGGAGGTCTGCCTGCCTCTGCCTCCTGAGTGCTGAGATTAAAAGCATGTGCCACCACACCTAGACCATTTTCCTTTTAAGATGATTATTTCAGATATTCTGTTACAGTAAAAGAAAGCTGACTAACACATTCACTGTGTGTATATTGATTATATTTTCTTTATTTGTCCATTCATACAATGGCCAGTGCGATTCATCTCATATTTAAGGCTAGTACTGCAGTAGCTGTGGTAGAGGGGTCTGGAAGGAGGTTAGTTAGAGTCTATAAGTGTACAGCCGGGGGAGTCGGTTTGAAGGGCTCTATAGTACAGTATGGTGCTTTGATTGAGGCTGTTGCTAATCCTTCTTTATAGGCAAAGAATTGACACAGAAAGAGACTGAGGACCAAGTTCACAGAATGAGTGCTAAATCAAGGACCCAAGCCAGGCAGTTTGGCAGAGAGCTTCAGGTAGGAGAGTAAAGGGACGTGCAAGGACAATAAGCCTCCCTTAGACCATAAAAAAAGAGGAGGAAGAAGCAGCCTTCTGGCACGTGTGACTAGGAAAGAGAGAGGAAGGGGCAAAAGAAATGTGAAACGAAGAGCAGCCAGCTTGTTTTAGCAAATAAAGATGCTGACAGCGCCCTTCCTAGCTGGAACAATCACACCTGTGTGAGCTGGGATCCTGTGTGTAGCTGAAGACTCACTCCTACAATTGCCCTTTGGGTTTCCCGTGTGAGGTGGTGACTTATTTTAAGAGCTAAGTAGAATATTATAAACCTAACTCAAGCTATGCAAGAAGTGGGGCAACTTCAACCTCACCTATTTACACGGGATTGAAAGGAAGAAGACACGCGTACATACCTTCTTGTACAAAGTCTCCAGTTCAGTCTTGGCACTTTGCTCCTGTGTAGACAGTGAAGGCTTTGAGGGAAATGGCTTGATGGGACTGGGTAGTGCCAGGATTCTGCCATCATCTCCAAACCACTTCCTCCCCTGTGAGTCAAGCAGAGAGAAGGACCATATTCTTTTATATTTGGGCAGAGAACATTTCGCAAAACATTTTCCTACAATTTGTTTTTGTTAAGTATTTCGTGTGGTACCTTGGGCCCTAAAAAGAACTTTAAAAGTGTCTGTCTCCATAAAACTGATTCTTCACTAACAGCCCCCACTATTAAGGTCCATTTAAGACAAGTAAATGGGCCAGCCATAGTGTCTCACACCTTTAATCCCAGCACTTGGGAGGCAGAGGCCGGTGGATTTCTGAGTTCGCAGCCAGTTTGCTCTGTAGAGGGTGTTTCAGGACAGCCAGGGCTGCACAGAGAGACACTCTCTCTCAAAAAGGGTGGGTGGGTAGGGGGGACAAGTAATTGAAATGCTTAACAAGAATCTTATGTTCTCTTTGTTAAAGATTTAAGGGGAGGGGGACACAGAATTAAGATCATTCTTTATGTTGACAATACTTTTTTAAGACCTGGGAAAACATTGGCATCTAGTTGGCAGGAGACATGCTCTGGGAAGTTGAGAGGTGCTGTTGTTTGAGGGAGATCTCAGAGTGTACTGAGAGACAAAAACTAGAAAGAAGTAATTGTTCTTGACAGACTCTATAAAGGAAAAGAGTCCAGTGGACTGTGTCGGGCACCATGCTTCTCTGGGGAGTGCTGTCCCCAACTCACAGGGTCCTGTGTCAGCAGTCTGTTCTCCATGATGTTCTCATTGGTGCGGGCCACCTCCGGTCTGGCCCCGATGTAGAGACCTTCATCTTCCAGGAATCTGGGCTGCACATTCTCAGGGAGCTTCTTATAGGTCGGCACTAGGCAGTTCACAAATAAACACAGTAAACCCGAGACCCAGCCTCAACCTTCAAACTGCCATCTGGGGAATTAAAAATAAGCGCCAGAGGTCTCATTTATGGGGATAAAAAAACACATTTTCTAAATTAATTTCTCGAAGCAGAGCTGAGGAAAAGAGGAATGTGTTTGTTCGCAATATGATACAGAATCGTGTACGTAGGAGATGGAGGCTAACTAATTCAGCATCGAGCTCAGCTGTGGGGTGTTCAGAGAAGAACAGGGTGTTCAGAGCCAAGGGTCAGGGCATGGGGCTTTAAGCTATTGCTCTTTAGCCTAGTGAATTCAGGCCAGGCACTTGGAGGTTTTGTTGTTGTTGTCGTTTGTTTGTTTGTTTGTTTGTACCAGAACTGTTTTTCCTTCACTGAGTTCCTGGGAGAATTAGATGATGTCAAGTATAAGGAAATGGTTTACTAAGTAAAAAGCTCACAGCCTGGGAATGCAGTGAGCATAGAGCACGGGGCCGGTACCAGGAGCCTTGTACAGCACGTACAGGGACCTGGGGGGCCGATACCCTGCCCTGAAAAGGAAAACTTTCTCAGGGTGAAGCGATATCTGGGTTATCTGTGTGCTCCAATTTTCTTTTTTATTCATTAAAAAGTAGATCTTCGCTGTGCACCTCACAGTGACAGATACTCATGTGACTCAGGGCTCCAGGCCAGGCTGATGCTGTGTGGAGTCACTTAGGTGGTGGTGGAGGCAAGAGAGAGCCAAAAGAGGCAAGGTCTACACGGTGACACTGGAGCAGTGGTTCCCAATCTGTGGGTCAAAACCCCTTTGAGGGTTGAATGACCCTTTCACAGGGGTCGCCAAAGACCATTGGAAAACACAGGTATTTACTTATGACTTATAACAGTGGCAAAACTACAGTTATGAAATAGCAACAAGAATAAGGTATGGTTGGGGTCACCACACCATGAGGAACTGTATTAAAGGGTCACAGCATTAGGAAGGTTGAGAACCACTGCTCTGAAGAGTGCCTCTGAGGAAGACACACAAGGTTGCTAGAAACTTAGTGAAGGGAGAGATGAACTCAGGATACAAGAAGGAGTCGCTCAGGGGCAGGCACATTGCAACCCTAGTGTTGAGAGGTGGATGTGCAATGCAGGATGATGGACCCTGCAAGGGAACAACACACGCAGTCATGCACAGGACCTGCACAGTGGATCTGTCAGCTCTGTTCTGCCCACAATGGTATGAGATTATACATTGGAGCTCAAAGCGTTCTATTATAAGTGTTCCTATACTTAACAATATCAGAATGCTGACATGCTATGCAGGTCTTCTCTTAGGAGCCATGGACTATGTATCTGGGTACACACAGTATACCATGTGATGCTCATGCAACCAAAAATTCACTAATGACCTTTCTCAGAATGCATCCCGTCTATCAGCCAGATGGCACTCTACTGAAGGCTGTGCAAGCTTCCAGAATGCTGTGGTGTAGCAAGACAGGTCACAGGGCAGCAGAGAAGAGCAAGGGGGACTATTTAGATCATAGGGAGGAGCGTGGGGCTCTGTGCTGATGAGGGACACCAGCGGAGTTTAGACTCTGTCAAGGCTTTGGGGCTTGTTGCAGCAGAGCAGACTAGAGAAAGCAGAAGAAAGGGTGAGAAGGGTGGCCCGTGGGATGGAACTTGTGAGTTAATTTACAGGGCTCATAATTATCTCACTCTGAATGGCATTAAGCACCTCCCTATTCTGTCTTGCTTGGGTGTGGCCATCAGACACCGTATTTCCTACATTATCTTATCCACTGCAATCAGAAATAGCCTTGCTCCCAGAAAACTCTCCTGTTCCTCAGAAAACACGGGGCACTTTCTTTATCATTCTTCATCCACCATACTGAAACACCAGGTCAGAACTACTCTCATGCTGTGTAGAAGTCTGTGTTAAAACAGTTTTGACTGCTCACCCAAATATATGTACCCTTGTTTGTCACAGATGCACTACTGTGCCAGCAAAATTAAATTAGGAAAGTTGTTTTTTTTTTTTTTTTCTGCACCCCTGAGGTAAGCACATGTTCCTAAAGCTACTGCTATCTACAACAGCAACAGCAATGGGACAGAAGCTATGGGGTTTGGTTATCACGCTGGGCCCTTCACCCATTTTAGCTCCTCTGTCATGCACCAAGTCATCTTTAAGGCAATTCTTATTCCTTCCTTTCTTCAGCCACAGCACCTGGGAATAAGGGATCCTGTTCCTGACTGTAATCTGTTCTCCCACTCCTCCTTGGCTATGGAGCAGGTGTACATGTGTGATCAGGTGAGTTGTGAATGTGTGTGCATTGAGTTTTTGAGACAAGGTGGCATCTCTCACTGAACTAAAGGTCACCTGGCCAGCCAGGTGCAGGGAGCGAGCTGTCTCCACTTCCCAGGACTGGGATTACAGGCAGGTGCTACTGCACCCGGCTTTTTACATGGATGCCAAGGATTCAAACCCAGGTTGTCAAGCTTGCACGCAAGTGCTTTATCCACTGAAGCCTTCCCCGAGCCCCCAAGGATAGTTCTTAACTAATAAATCATATTCAAAGCTAGGAGCATCTCTGGAAAGGGTAGTCCTTCATATGACAGGTATACTTCATTTGCTGGAGAATGAATGAAGGTGTCCAAGCTGAGCATGGGAAAGGAAGAGTGAGCACCTGTCAGCCGGCTAGGTGTGAAGAGCATCTCTTTTTCCTTCTGCATCCGAACATGGCCACTCTCATACTCTGCAGCTCTGACCGCCACGAAGTCATGGGCTGTGCGATCTAAACCCAACAGGAAGTCGTCAGCATCCTGACCATCGAGCAGCTCTTCCTCTTCCTACATACACAACATTGGAAAGAAACAAGAGACAGCCACACCAAGATTCTCAGTTGGCTTGGGAAAAGAATTACTAGTACTAAACCCACGACACTTAACACACCTTACCACAAAATCGTACTTTCCAGGCTGGGGGACATAGGTTAGTAGGTAGCGGTGCTTACTACAAAAGGGTGAGGGTGCAACTTCAAGTTCCTTGAGGCCATATAAAAGCCAGGCGAACAGGAAGAGCATCTGTAACTGCAGGGTTCCCATAGGGAGATGGGACAGGGGAAGCCCTGAGGGTTCGCAGGCCAGCTAGCCTGCCACACACAGTGAACAAACAACATGGATCCTGTCTTAGGTGAGGTGGAAGATGATGAGAGATGCCTGAAGATCTCCTCTGGCCTACACACCAGAACTGTGGCACATGCCTACCCACAGTCACACACATGAACTCTCTCTCTCTCTCTCTCTCTCTCTCTCTCTCTCTCTCTCTCTCTCTCTCTCTCTCTCTCTCTCTCTCACACACACACACACACACACCTGGTGCATATATAACACACCTGGTGCACACACACACAAAATGGTGTTTTCCTTTTAGTTCTTTTCAGATGAAGATGACCTCTCATATTTTGAAAGGGGATTTTCACTGTTTTTGTTGTTGTTGTTGTTGTTTTTTTGTTTTTGATATTCCACCTACTTGGAAAATTATACATCAGAGGAAGCCAACTCAGAAGTGGTAACCTGAACAACAGTAGCTCAGAGCCTTTAAAGATGAGTATTTGATAACATTTACTTAAAGGACCTGGGCTCACAGTACGTAGCATAATTTATACTTAACTCTCTTGTAAACCTATAGGAGAGAGGCACGCTTCATTTGCTTTCTGGAGCCAAGTATTCTGCATGTGTGCAATGCAGAGCCTAGCAAGAAAACCCCCAAAACATGCTGCTTCATTTCTTTTTTTTCACAAGAAGACATGGACAGATTTAACCAAGGCCCTTACTACCCAGTCTGTGGGTGGTGTCAAGTGAGGTCACTTCTCACTGCATAGTGATCCTCCTGCTTGTGGGGCCGGCTCCTCCCCCAGCCCATTCTTCCCACTCTCTCCCTCCTCCCCACAACCGTGTCAGATACCGTCTTCTTTGCGCTCTCTTGTGCATGTCCTTCTTCTGCCTCTTCTTGGCCGGCTTCCTGAGCTCTGCCTCCACCTTTGACCTGCACTTCCCCCTCTGATTCCTCTGGCTCAGGATCGAAGTTGAAAGTGAAGAAATTATAGGCCTCTTCTGCCGAGGGGAAGCCAGGAGGGGGCTGCAGAGAGACGGAACGGCCTGGATCGGACACTGAATGAGCCCCATGGAGCTAACGGACAGCTGGCTAGATGCTACGCAGTCGGTGGAGGAAGGATACCGGTCTCACAGGTCATGGATTTTAACAAGAGCAGCAAACAGTTGCTGAGTGTTTAAAATAAGTAGCTCTAGTTACTTCTGAAAATACTATTTTATGTGTGTGAGTGTTGTGCCTGCATGTACGTGTGCCATGCCAGAAGAGGGCATGGGACTCCCTAGCACTGGAGTATCATATAAGTGTGAGTGGCCATGTGGGTGCTGGGAACTTAACCTGGGTTTTCCAGAAAAGCAGTCAATGCTCTTAGTAGCTGAGCCATCTTTCTCAAGCTACTTTTAAAAATATGAGCAATTACCTAATTACATCCCGATTAGTATTTATAAAAGTAAGAGCTTCAGGGAAGATTATTGAAGTGTCCAACAATATACCCATTGTTCAGTGGGCCAACGCAGAGATAATGTTGTTTAATAATGAGAAGTATAGGATCTGTTCATCATTTTAACAAGTGACAGTTATTATCATTTTGGTTCTTGAGCTGGTACCCTCATTCCTTCCCTATCACAAAAACTGGGGCATCTCAAGAGCTGAACAACCTCTCTCATTACCCTACTGTTCTCCTGCACCCCTCCACCTTCCCCACAAGGGGGCAGCATTTAAATCTTGCCTCCAGGACTTTAAAAGTAGGAATCATTTCTCCTTCTCCTTCCCCCCCTGGCCCCCCCCCCCCTCTCTCTCTCTCTCACACACACACACACACACACACACACACACACACACAGCATGGCAACAGGGGTCAGTTATGTAGATGTGCATCTATGATTAGATCTTTTTGAAAAATAGAAAAAATATGCATTTTAAACAGAGTTTCTTACCTGGGGCTTTGACTTGATTTTTCGTACAGAATCACGGAATTTGACTCTTGAATAACTCTGCGGGTCATCTTGTTGAGTGCCTTGTACCTCTTTACTTGGCTTTGTAAAGGGGGGAAGAAGAAGATACATTAAACCAAAAAATGTCTAGAAACTAAGAGTATTCTAAGTTGAGGTATAGCCTTTGTGCTGGCTTCACTGACAATTTGACAGAAACTATAATCAGTCACCTGGGAAGAGTCTAGATCTAGAAAGTCTAGAGCAGATTGGCCTCTGTCTCCCTCTGTCTCCCTCTGTCCCCCTCTGTCCCCCTCTGTCCCCGTCTCTCTCTCTCTTTCTGTGTGTGTGTGTGTGTGTGTGTGTGTGTGTGTGTGTGTGTGTGTGTATGTGTTGATTGGTTGTTGTCGGTTATGTAGGAAGAGAAAGCCTATTATGGGAGGGGGTTTCCTAGGCAGGTGGTCTTGAACTGGGTAAGAGTGAAGACAGCTAGCTGCATATCAACAACAAGCCAGCCAGCAAAGAGCTGTGCATTTACTCTTTGTTTTTCACTGTGGATGTGATACTTTAGGTTTCACCTTCACTTCTCCTCAATGATAGATTATAACTTGGAATTATAAGCCAAATAAGGCCTTTCTCCCTCAAGTTGCTTTTTGCTGGAGATTTTTTTTTTTCTAATTACAGCAACAGAAGTGAAAACAGCTGTCCTCTAATGGCTTATCATCTGCTCTTTAATCGTCTTGTCATTCCACAGGGTGCAGTGTTCACAGACTTCAGATATACTTCAAGATGGAGGGGCTGATTTTTTTTTTTAACTTACCACTGCTCTATGAAGACTAAACCTGTATACTCAATAGGCCCCCCAAATGGAAAGTCTTATTTAGTTCTGTAGATCCACAAATCCTTCATTTCACAGAAGATCATTTCCAGTCTCTAAAGAAAAGCATCAATCATGACTGAGCCTAAGCCCAGCAGAGGAGCTCAGGGCTCAAGGGCCATCTTTTTTGCTGAGCCTCAGGTCTGCCTATTTGGTGAGCGGAGCCCTCGGCAGGTGCAGGCTCAGCACCCCTAAGCATCCTGGGACCAGAGTCGTTTCTGATTTGGGATATCATTCAGATTTGAGTATTTGCTCCTCTCTGCTTGAAGCCCAGAAGGATAGCTTATATTTAGAGAATGTTTGCCAAGCGGGGCTAAGGGTGTAAGGCACTGGGAGACCACTTGCCTGGATCCAGTTCAGGGAGAGAACCAAGAAGTTTCCTGCCTGAGAGGACCCGCCATGTATGTGTGTTACTGACAGAAACACTGTTACACACGTTAATGCAGTCCACAAACCATACCAAGAATTTGGTTGTAGTTTTGTCCCTGTTGTGAAGAAGTGGAAACACGGGCCAGACAGTTGCGGGGGGAGGGGCGGGGCATGTCAAAGTAGACCGAATTCACGTCTTACCTCTGTGCCAAATTCAGTCTCTGTTTCCCTCTCTCTGGGACTGCGCAGGCGCCGGGGCCTAGGGGTGGGGAGATCGCGCAGCAAAGCACTTTCTGCCTTGGACTGAAAAACCAAACAGGAGAAAGTGTTATATATAATGATTATCAGAGAACCTGAGCTGCCATCTGAAAAAAAAATCTGTAAAACAGTTACACGCAGTCCCACTGCAGGGATCAGGGCAAGAAAAATGTCTAGAAAAAGGTTGAAAAGAGTGACCACCATTTTCTAGTGTCATTTTCTTCTGTGTCAATAGAAAGTATATTAACTTTTTAGGGCTTGAAGGACAGATGGAATGGCTCTCAGGTCCACACAGTTTGGAGTGCACAGAGCAAGCATTCAAGCCCTGTAAAATCACCATCTGCCCTGAAGGGAACATTCACCACACTGTCTCTCTTACCCTTGCAGCCTGAAGCTTCTCTCTCATGCGCTCCCTCATGGAAAATTCTGCAAAGCCCGTTCTGGAAGCTGAAGGGATGGGGGGTAAGCCTAAAAATAAATAGAAATTACTTTTCAACATTTTTCTCAGGCGTGGCTTAAATATAGAAGAGGATGTGATTTTGCTAGTCCTGAGCCGCACATCAGCACACAGGCGACAATGTTGGAGCCTCTTTTGACAGTGGATGTACATGCATTGCTTTCTGGGAGCCAAGCGCAGAGAACTGAATCCTTGGCTGTCCTGGACTCTTTGTAGACCAGGCTGGTCTCGAACTCACAGAGAGCGCGCCACCTGCCTCTGCCTCCCTGAGAGCTGAGAATTACAGGCTTGCGCCACTTCACCGGGCTCCTGTCAGTTTGGTTTAGCCAAGACTAGAATGAGTGGCTCCTGACTGTTCAGGGTGCACAGACACTGGCCGCCTCAGTCAGCACTGGACATGTGCTCTGAGGGTGGATGGGTGAGTGATTGTGGCGCCTGCGCCACTGTGGTATTGAGTCAAGGGCGAGGGACTGTGGATTTAATTCACACACACATACACACACAAAAACACAGCGGATCCTTCATGCTAAGAGAGCAGCTGCAGCAGCGGCGGCGGCGGCAGCAGCAGCAGCCTTCAACAACCAGTCTTTATTCAGTGTCCAAAGAACCTTCTTATAGGCAGCAAAACAGGAATGCCACTCGCAGGTGAAATCCCTCAAGAGGTGATTGCACACAGGAGGAAAAGTCCCGAGGAGGGGAGGGGTGCATTCTTGGAGCAGTAACCATGACTAGCTAACTAGCTAACCAACATAAACGCAGACACGGAAGCTGCTAGAAACAGGACATGAAACAGCAAGACAGGCAGGAAGCCCAGTCGGGCCTGGTTCCTACAAGTGATGAATAGAGGGGTCAGGGTCTAACCCTCACTTCAACTATAGAAACCTTTCCTAAAGATCTAGCCATAGCTTTTGCCTGTGCCGTTCAGACTATGCACATCTCACAGACATTACTGAATGTAGACCGGAACCACTTGGACAAGGGCACCGCTCTCATGTGCTGGGTAGGGTGTGGTGTGTGGGATGGATTAGCATATGGGTCTCCACAGCATCCTCACTGGGTTATCATCACCAGATGATAACCCCAGGCTCAGGTGTTAACATCACTGGGCATATCATTGACGTTGAAGACAGTGAGGTCACTCATGACAAATGACCGGCTTCCCTGATCACATATGCAAGAAAATAGAATGCTTGAGATTGTCACCACCCTTCTGACCAGCGGAAAATAAGGACACGACCTGAGCATTCTTCTCCAGGTGGTTTATTCAGGAATTTTCAGCAAGCTTCTTCCTCCTCCCAACCCCGGATCCCCGCTAATATGCTATGCTCATCCAATCAGCAGCCCTTATGTTGGTAGCTCCAATTGGTTCCTGACAAGGCGGGATGCATACATCAGAGCAAAGCGCGGCCCACAACCCAAGTAAGGACTTGTTTACCAGGAGCAGAATTGCAAGTCATTTTGCCTGGCAGGTTGCCAGGCGCCATCTTAGCAAGGGCGATAGCTTCAGCCTCCCACAGTTCCCCCTTTTTTATTTTAAAACGCAACAGGCGGGAGTAGAGGTTTGATCTCCAGTAGTCAAAATGGGAGATTGTAATGGCCCAGCCAAACCCCACTCAGGGAGTCTGGCTTGGCCACACCCAACCCAGTGCCTTTTTCCTGGAGACGGGGTCTGGAACACTAACCCGTATGCAATCAAACATGCTCCTCAGGATGACGCTGGTCTTCATGCAGCGCCATCCCTGCAGTGCTAAGCCTCACATCCTGAGCGTGACGATCTGGGGGACTGCTCATAGATCCTTCATATAACCAAGCCAAATCTGTGGAGATTGGCCACCCTCTAGGGCTGCAAAAGTTTGGACAACCATGGCATTTGTTCTTTGTTGTTGAATGCACAATTGGCATATAAACCAGAACACTAAGCAGCCGATAAGAATGAGGCACAGGCCCAATGCCGGAGATGGCCCATGGCTTGGGCAATCCAACGTGAAAGGCCGGCAGCCATGGCGAGGTCAACCCGCGTGGAACCAATGCGAACAACTGAAGTCCTCAATTCCTTTAGTAGGAACCCAAACTCTCTGGTCCAACTACCTGCAAGATACCTAGACAATTGTCTGGACAAGTTAGCAGAATGGGACATGTTATTAAAGGGGATAGATGCCATACAGAGACCCGAATACTTCCATTGACATCCAAGTTGGGCCATCTCAGCAAGCACCTCCACCTGGTCTTGCAGCAGGTCCACACGTTGATTAAGTAACATAATGCCTGCTCTCAGGTGGGAGTTGATATTTTGCTGAGTGTCTAGCGCAGTAGCCACGCTAGCAGACATATTACTCACTGCAGCAGCAGTCTGCACAGCAGAAGCAAGGGCCACAGCAGCAGCGGTGGCCATTGTGGCAGAAACAGCCATAGCGGCAACAATAGCTGCAGTGATACTGAAATCTCCCTTGGCTCCAAACAAGGTCACAGCTGAGGGTGCCTCCACAGGCCAGGGAATAAATCTAGGCATACGGGCAACCACAGCAGAGGAGCACTGGGTAGCATCCCAACACAAGGCACAAAAGCAGGCATTGGGGGAACACTGGATCCGGGCTCCCGAATGACCACCACCATAAACCATAAAAAGAAAGGGAGGCCAAACGCACACAGGTGTGAATGGTGAATTTCCCATTTTAGTTTCTGTTTCACTTCGTCCTCTACCGGGAGCCTTATTGCTGGTACTGAGTCTTTATAGTCCTACCTGGAACCTTATAGTCTCTGAATCCGAGAACTTAGCTTGTCCCTCACTTACCAGGGAACTTACCAGTCGACTGCCCTGACCACCAGGAGTTCTGAACGCTCCTAAATGACAAGTTCCCCGTACGGGCCACCACTTGTCGCGACCCTTCCGACCAGCAGAAAATAAGGACACAACCCGAGCATTCTCTCCAGGCGGTTTATTCAGGAATTTTCAGCAAGCTTCTTCCTACTCCCAACCCCGGATCCCCGCTAATATGCTATGCCTCATCCAATCAGCAGCCCTTTCGTCGGTAGCTCCAATTGGTTCCCGACAAGGCGGGATGCATACGTCAGAGCAAAGCGCGGCCCACAACCCAAATAAGGACTTGTTTACCAGGAGCAGAATTGCAAGTCATTTTGCCTGGCACGTTGCCAGGCGCCATCTTAGCGAGGGTGATAGCTTCAGCTTCCCACATGAGATTTGGTTCCAGTTCTGGTCTTTGATACCCAATAGCACTCCAATAGCAATATAGAAATAAGTTGGTGTTTGATGGGTAGAACATCAGGCTCATTGGAATAGAATCTGTAGTGGGAAGCTGAAGCAGGTAAGCTTACAGGACGGGGGATAAAGTGATGGGGTGGGGCTCTAATGTCCTGCTAAGGAATCTTGAGTCTGTTTCCCTGTGTAAGTCCTGAAGCAGGTGGAGAGAGCAGAGGTCAATGTCATTAGGGTTTCTAGAAGCTGCACCTGGAGGGCAGGCACAGGCTGGCTTGGGGTACAGTGGGTGCACCAGAGATCCAGTTAGGAAGCTGTGCTGTGGGAGCATGAGGAGAAGGGTCAGTGGGAGAGAGAGAGAGAAAGAAAGAGGGAGGGAAGGAGGGAGGGAGGGAGGGAGAGAGTGGTGGAGAGACAGAGAGTGCTGGACACACACACACACACACACACACACACACACACACACACACACACACACAGAGAGAGAGAGAGAGAGAGAGAGAGAGAGAGAGAGAGAGAGAGAGAGAGAGAGAGAGAGAGACAGGAGACATACAGAGAGATAAAATAAGAAGAAAAGGTGAGAACATGGAGACTGGTAGCTATGATACAACTGACGGTTTTCAATAGCAGCTGTGTCTAGGAACTTACATACAGAACTCTTAAGCCACAAGCAAACTCACTGAGTCAGAATCTGAGCAAGTCCAAGCAGTGTGGCTCCTTCAACTACACTCAGGAGGACTTTGATGGAAGATAAAGGAGAGAGAGAGGGTGATGGGTTGACTGGGGCCACGAAGATTCTGATGCTGCCAAGAAAGAAACAGAGGAGGAGGGGAGCCAGGTTCGGAGTTTCCATGGGGAAGCTTGGGATAGGGGATGGGCATAAATATCTGAGCCATATATTCAAGGGAAGAGAAAAATAACCAGCATCTAGTATCTCATTAAAAATGTGTAAAGAGCTCTCTCTCTCTCTCTCTCTCTCTCTCTCTCTCTCTCTCTCTCTCTCTCTCTCTCCCCTCCTTACCCCCCTCTCCCTTTCTTCCTCTGTCTCTGTCTCTCTCTGGGGCACCTCTTCCCCCTTTCCTTCTCCCCCCTCCCCATGCTCATTTAATAAACTCCTCATCTAATAGAAAAAAGTATGTAAAGAAAGAAATGGGGTACGGGGAGTACAGATGGTCTGTGACCAGGAGCTGTGGCCTCAGGCTAAGGAGTTTCCTGGGAAGCAATGCTTCCGACCACACTGCTAGAGCGTCAGTGACTGTACTTTAATGGGCCATCTTAGACCTCTCTTTGTCTCCAAGTTCTTTATGCTGTGTAATCAACCTTTAATAACTCTGAGTTGTTTTCCTCACATTCACTCTGCCATTTAAGGATGTGGGAACGTTGCCAGGTTTTCTTTGCTGCAGCGCTGAGCCTTTTTCTGAACGTGCACCTTCTTGTAAACATAAGCACAGCCTCCCCTCAAGCTGGCAAGTCTGTTCTCCTCCCCAAGCAGGACAAGTCCAGCCAGTGTGGAACTGCACAGCTGGTCCAGTAAGGAAAACAGAATAGCTGACAATAGCATGGGGGGGGGGATGTCTTAGGAGGTCTTAGTGTTTTCATCAGTTTAAAGCAACTGTTTTACATATTGCACCCCAACAAAATTAAAGGAACTAGCCACTAGGTGAAAGAGAGTGAATTATTGGGTACCATGGTAGTAATGGTCACACAACATGTCTCAACGGTCAAGGCCACCATCAGCTTTCGCTCAGATAACCATGACATTTATTTTGCCTGAAGTACTTTTTAAAGTATGATGTTCCGCACATTCTTATGGCTGCTGTGTGTATGTATACACTCTCTCTTGACCATTCATCTCTCATTACCATTCATCAGATTTGAAAGCACCTACCAAGAGCCTTTTCATCACATTGCTCAGATTCACGCTGGGAGACGACATGCCATCCAGCAGAATTAGGAAATGTTTAAAACCTCAAAGTGTCTTTTCCAAGCATTAACTTAAAAAAAAAAATCAGTCTTACAGATCATCAATTGCTAAGGATTAAAGAAGAAAGAGAGATGAAATCAGAGTAACATAGATTTTTTTTTTTTAAGACATAGGTTTCAGGGTTGTGTGATTCCTCTGTACAGTAGGGAAGTGCAGAGGTCTGGAGCCCCTCTCCACATGCTCCATAGTAACCCAGCCTTACTCCTGAGTGTAACATCTCAACATTTGTTTCCAGGTGGACAGACTCAGTGGAAGGATGTGTAGCAAGCCTGCTCAGAGTGGCCAGTGCTCATACACTCCTAAACCAACAAGGCCCAAATCCAGAGTAGACACCCTAGCCCTAGACACCATTCACCTCACACATATGCTGAGGCACATCTGAGTGTTGGCCTTGGGCAAAGCAGATTTGAAAGTCAGTCTGTGTTGTCAAGGTGCTTTGACCTGGGTGAGACTGTGAGTCAACACCATGACTTCAGACAATCACATAGGCACAAGACTTGGGGAGCACACGGAAGGTCCACTGAGACTTCTTGGCCCAGGGGGTACTCTCTGAAGGAGCTGGTTTGTAGCTATTGAAGTTTAACAGATGAGTAGCTGGGATAAAAGCAAATAAAAGTCAACAGCAACAACAATCCAGTAGGAAATGTGTTATTTTGAGAAGTAAGGCACAGACTCTGTTATTCTTTATGAAAAAAAAAAAAAGAAAAAAGATCAGGAATGGGTGGGCTTTCAATCGCAGGAAGATTCTAACTGGCTCTATGCCTCTTTTAAGGAGTTTCCTATGGTCTTTGAATAACTGCTGCTAGATTTATAGTCCTACACTGAATTATTAAAAAGATTGTCCAAGGTTAATTTTGTGGGTCCACAGTGGTACAATAGGCAGCAAGTGGGAATACAACAACATCAGTGTATTAGAGCCGGAACCTGCTTCCATCCTTCTTGCTGTTAACATGTTAACACTTCCTAAGCCTTATCTCCTAATCTACTAAACAATACCCGAGAATAGAATTATGTGGAAAACTAGATAATATACTACACATGATGACCATAGCATGGTGCCTGCCGCATCATGGCCTCGCTCAGAACATGGTCTTAAGTTCTGAACATTTCAGATGTACTTGATTTACCTGGTTTGCCACACACCCATCCTTCTCTCTACAGTAGAACTTTCAGATAAACCAAAAAGCTCCATAGCTTTCTCAGCATTACCCAGGAACAGAAACTTTTATATTGTGGCAGGGAGAACACAAAAGTGGAGGTTTCCCCCGGAAAATGTAGGTAAATAATGTTTGTTAAGCAGTTATGATGAATTACCTCACAAGTCACTTATGAAACATTTGCTTTAGCTCAAGTTACAAAGCATTTCCCATGGGCTCAGACTAAAAACATGCAACTTCTTCACAGCATTTAAAAAGGGTACAAGAAGGGCATACAAAGAAGGTTCAACATATGAAAACCAACTGATACAACACAGCCCAGAGTAAGGACCAAAGCCACATGGTCATCCCAACTGGCACAGAAAAGGCAGTGGAAAAAAATGTAATACCTACTCAGGATAAAAATATTCATAACCTAGAAAGAGAAGGAACTATTTCAACATAATAAAAGGAAATTAAAAAAACAAACCTTACAGCCCATGCCATATTCAATTCAATTTTTTCCTCTTCTCTAAGATCAGGAACAAAGAAAGGTAATGGCTTTTGCTATTTCTATTCAACAGAGTATTGGGACTCTTACCCAGAGCAAGAAGGCAAGAAAAAAGAAACAAAAAAAATCACACAGATTGGGAAGTTTAAAGTCAAATGATTTCTAAGTAGTTGTGGGGCATGTGGACTGTGCCACCATGGGAACTGGCATGGAACTGGCGAAGTGGAGCATGTTCAAACCCAGGAAATCTCAAACTTGAGGTGGGCAGGAGTAAGAACTGCTCCCTCCCTTTTCTGAGGCTGCATGGCTGGCACATGTAGGCTGGCAACCCCCATCTCTCGAAGTAGTCACATAGCCAGCACCTGGATGCAAATAGAGCATCAGCAGCAGCCCAGCCACAGCCAATTAAATGTATCCACCCCAAACCCCTCCCACTCCCCAAGTACCTGCTCACCATGGAGCAGATGGACATAGCTGCTTCACTAACAAACACAAGCTGTTTCACTAGATATTGTGTAAGAGTTACTGTTTCATTGGGATAGCTGTGAGCTAGGAGAGCTGTAAGGCTAAAATCCTCCGAGAAGTGTCCCATCCTGTACCGCCCACACCCCATCCGCCCCACCACCAGATGGGCTGGATTGGATATTCTGGAGGGAGGGATAGAGTGGAACATAGAACCACATTTAGCGATTACACAATTTGGTTTAATAAAATTCTAATGATTTCACAGAAGACTTGTCAGAGTAACACACAAATTCAGCAAAGTTGCAGGATAGATACAACAACAAATTCACAACAATCAGTTGCATTTATATATACCAACAGCAAACAATTCAAAATGATATTAAAACAACTCTACTTAGAATAACATAAAAACCTAAGTAATACACTTAGGAGGAAGCCAATGAAGAACGTGAACGTTTCACACACCCAGATCTAAAGCTCAGCTGAAAGAAATTAAAGATGCAAAAAATAAATGGACAGAATGTGTTTGTGGATTTAAAGACTTAATGCTGTTAAAATGTCAATACTATGCAGACAGTCTATAGATTTATCACAATTATTGTGAAAACCACAATGATTTTTATTTTGAAGAAATAGAAATGTCTCCATTTGAGGGCTTAAGGATTGTTGAAGGACCTTGAATAGCTAAAGCAGTTTTGAAAGTGTACAAACTTCAAGATGTCACATTCTGTAATTCCAAAACTCATTCCAAAGCTAAAGGCATCAAAACTGCATGATAGTAGCTAAAGACAGAGATGACCTAGTGGAACAGAATGGAGAGCCCAGAAATAAATCCTTGACTATATAGTCAGATGATGGTCAACAGATGTGCCAAGACCGATTGATAGGAAAGCACTGTATTCAACAAATGGAATTGGGAAAACTCATGACCAAAGACAAAAGAGTGATACTGGGGGCTGATGAGATGGTTCAGCAGGTAAAGGCACTTGCCACCAAGCCTGACAACCTGAGTTCTAACCCTGAGCTCTACAAAGGGGAAGGAGGGAACTGACTTATACAAGTTGCCCTTGAACCTTCATATGTGGACCTTTGAACCTTATACATATGTCCCTCAGCAGTGTAAATACTTAAATATTAGTAAAAAGATGAAATCAGATTCTCACCCAATAATCAAAAACTAACTCAAAATGGATAAGCTTTATGACATTGAAATGGGCCATGACTTTTTGGATGGCACTAAAAATACAAGTATTAACAACAAAATAGTAAGTGGGGCTCCATCAAACTTTAAGATCTTCTGTGAACTGAAGGATAACCCAATCTACAGAGTGAGCACAGAGCACAGGGCATAGAATCTATCATTGGGGGGTTGAGGGGGGAGCTTCTGCTCTGCACAGCAGGCTGTTCCAAGCAACTCTGAGGAGCACGCCTGGGAGGTGAGGTGCATACAGGGGGTGGGGTGGGGTCGGGGAAACCAGCCCAGGGAACAGGATGGAGGGGAGAGTCCTAGCCCTCTCTCCCACCGCCAGAGTCCTACATTCATAAACCATGTCCACCTGGGTACCAAAGGAGCATCTCATGCTCTGCAGTTTGATTCCTGATTACCAGCCTCACTATGTCCTTCCTGCTGCCTTTTTCCTCTGAAGACGGCAGCCTCACTTGTCTAGATGCTAAGTCAAAGCCATGGGACCGCCCACCATCCACCCTCACTTGCCTACATGCTTAGTCAAAGCCATGGGGCTGCCTACCATTCAGCCTCACTTGTCTAGATGTTAAGTCAAAGCCATGGGGCCACCCACCATCCACCCTCACTTGCCTACATGCTAAGTGAAAGCCATGGGGCTGCCCACCATCCACCCTCACTTGCCTAGATGTTAAGTCAAAGCCATGGGGCCACCCACCATCCACCCTCACTTGCCTACATGCTAAGTGAAAGCCATGGGGCCACCCGCCATCCTTATGCACTTCTAGCCCATCTGGTAGTCTGGTAATAAGGAAGCCCTCATGCTGCATTGGGCGAGCACAGGCTTCTGAATGTTTAAGCCATGCAACCTATGATGTTTAGTTGGGGCAGCCCAAGCTGACAAAGGCATGCAGAAAAAAGGAACAGCTATTTTGGAGCAATCTTGGTCTGTTTTCCTGGGATTCCTTGCACCTCCAATTGCATGGCGTTTTCATATGTGTGGAGCGACACTTTTCTTAAGGTTGGGCTTAGGTCAGCGGCTTCCAAAGGCCTCTCAAATCTAACAGTTACTCTCCTCCTTATACTTGCCACAGTCCAAGAGTGTTATTGGAAGAACGGAGCATTTTATTTTATTTTTTCTTCTCTTGTATAATCCACTTTGCCTGAAAGGGAAGGGCAGCGGTTTTCCCCACAGTGGGCTCACGATGAATGGTGCTTATTGTATGAAGAAGAAGAAACACTGTAAAGTTCAAGGACAGGTCCCCCTGTGTGTGTGTACATATGTACATGCACATCTGTGTGTCTGAGTGCATATATGAGTTTGCCTCAGTGAGCCTGTTACTAACCACAGGTGGGCATTCTCTCCTTCCACCTTAATTAAAACAAGGTCCCTTGGCTGTTTGCCTATGTGTGTGCCCGGCTAGCTGAACTTTGAGGGATTCTCCTGTCTCCACCCCCACCCCCCAAATAGGAGGTATTGATATGGGAGTGTTGGGATTACGGATATGTGCTACCATGTGTGGCACACGGGGATTTGAACTTGAGTCTTCACACTTGCAAGGCCAAGTGCTTTTCCCACTGAGCCACCTCCCCAGACCCAGGCTTCCTAGAATTAGAAGGTCTGTGGGCAGGGTATAAACGTAAGTGTTGTGAAGGGTAAGTAGTGCACCTCTGTTCTGCTTCACTGACACTCTGTCCCCTCTATGTCACTCTCCTTCGAACGCTGACATATTTGATTATCTATGGCAATTCTTCTTCGGTTACTGCCATCTACCTCTCCTGGTTATAAAGAAGCCCCCACATTGCACCTTGTCTTCTAGTCTGATGTTACCTTAGAGACTGGGCCCCAGAGTACGGCGAAGTGGGTGGAGTCGCCTTAAAGAGGGGCTTCCAAAACTCAACCCCCCTGGGAATTGACTATACTCCCTTTTGCTTTGTCCTATTCAGGCAACCTTGCCTCTGTTCATACATAAACACGATACCCCCCCCCCCCAACCAAGCCCTATATTGCCCAGTGCTGAGCTTGTGGTTGGCAGTTAATAACTACCAGCTGAATGCAGCCAAAGATACTCACTCCGGGGCCCCCTGCGGCCTGTCAAGCTCAGGAGGTTGGTCTCCGGCTCTTCCTCCACCATCTCCTGCTGGCCACCATCTTGGAATTTGTCCGACACCATTTCCTCAGGGGGAGTGGCGGGTGGCTGTGAACAGATCAGAGGCTTCTGAGATGTTTGGATTTCAGTTGGCTCAGCTCCTCTCTCAGGATGTGGTGGGTCACTGTAGACTGGCTGGGCCCTAGCACTATGCAGGTTATACACTGTGATTCCTGTTGCTCAGGTCACTGGGATCAGAGCGAGCTATTACTAGGAGGCTTCCCATCATAATATTGAGGCATCCTAAAACAATGTTCATATTTTCTGGGGGGAAAAACTTAAAGCTAGGCAGGAAATCACAACAGAACACTTAATCTCCAACACCAAATAGATAGGAAAGGACTATTCAAGTGTCACTGGCTAATTTGGGCTGATACTGTTTCTTCACTGGGTGGCACTGAGCGTAGCCTGTGGTATCTCCATCAAAGTCTTGAGGAAGCAGGCCTGGTAAGGATGCCTCTTTGGCCAGGCAGAATAAAGCTCACAGCCAACTCGGCCTGGCTATGAACCATGGGCAAGCATACAACTATAGGTAAAAGCACTGCCATGAGTGGAGAATTGCAACTCTGCCCTCTCTCTGTAAACTTATTGCTATGCACGAGGAACTGCAGCACAGATTCAGTTGAAATAGACGAGCCTAATGGATGTGGACACCTGAAAGAAACCATGGTTGGGATCAAGGTTGTAGAGCAGGTTAAATAAACAGGAGGATGGCAGTAAAGTTGGGCTTCTGAAACCCAGTCAGAGCGTTACTACATTCCCAAAGAGGTCTCCTATTTGTCCTGGATGGCAGCTATCTAAAAGCAGCTTTATCTTTGGCCACTGTCTGCTCGCTTTGTGATTCTAAAGCACTTTCTATCTGACTCCAGGGTCCCTGCCCAGGGCTGCAGAGCAACAAACAGGCTAAACTGGTAAGAACGGGTAAAAACTTCACCACGATGTGACTGAGGATGTTCCTGGTCCCCTAGCGTGGCCAGAGAGTGGCCCCCTGTGCTGTGGCAGCTCCTCTCAACCCTCTGCACCTTCCCACAAATGGCTGCATTCAGCCTGCAGGAAAGATAGAAGGAACTTGTTTTCTCCGTTTTCCTGGGGGAAGCGTGTAGAGTTCTGAAGAGCTGGCTGAGAGGTTTCCGTCCCTGACTCTCCCAGTTGTCTCTCCCTCTCCTCGGAGTCTTCTCACGTGACTACTAGCTCAAGATGGCGCTCCCTTTCCCTCCCTCCTAGGCTGGCAAATGCTTACTCCAGGCGAGTCTATCGCAGCCCCTTTCTTGCCTTTCTTCTCTAGGACAAGAGCTTCTTATGGAGGGAACAGAGTTACCTGGCAGGGATGCTTCCAGCGGAGGAGGGAACTCCCGCAGAGAGGTGGGGGCGGGAGGGCTGCAGGCTGGGGAGACTGGAGTTAACCTCAGCCAGAGACTTTCAGGGAATTTGGGACTTGCGGTAGGACAAAGAGGGAATATTGTAAGATTTGTAATCCTGCACTGCCATCTACCGCCCATCATAGTCTATAGCCATCAATGGCAGCACTCAGACCAGCTGCTGGCTTGCGTCTCCTGTCTCTGAAGAGACAGGATAAAGCATATACGAAGAAAAAAAAAAAGCAAAGCTCTTAATACGGGTCATAGCCTTATTCCTAGTGTCATCTCTCTATAAAGCTCTAATTAGTCCATACACCTGCATTCCTGACTCGCCGTTTCCAGGAGTAAGCCAGGAGTTGGTACCTACAGCAGGCATCTTTCCTGCATTGATATTCTAGTTAAGTTTCCATTGCTGTGACCAAAAACAACTTGAAGAGAAAAGGGCTTGTTTCATCTTACAATTCAAGGTAACATATCATCACGGAGGGGAGTTGTTGGGGGTCATGCAGGAGAGAACTTCGCGTTCTGAGGACTTCATGCTGTTATGGAGCATAGCTCTGCTTGCTACTCTTGAGGTCCTCATAACCTCGGGGTTATGCCTCGCCGAGTCATGCCCATTGTGGGTATGGTAACGGGTGGACCACAGTCCATGAGTTCTAGAGCTGTTGGGGGATGGACCCCAACAGGAAGTCAGGTCAGGAATTTAATGCAGGAACCCAAAGGTAGGCACTGACGCAGAGTCCATGGAGGGACACTGCTTACTAGATTGCTGCCAGCCTCATGCTCACCTACCTTTCTATACTGCCCATGTCTACCTACCTAGGGATGACCTACTGACAGTGGGCCAGACCATTCTACATCTATTATTAAACACAAGAAAATGTGTCACAATACCTTACAGGCAATTCCTAATTCCTTAGTTGAGGCTCCCTCTCCCCAACAGTGTCAAGCTGGCAGCAAATAGTAGCAATTATAGATAGATTCTATGTGGTTTCCCAGAGGTGCAGGCAGGCTGTCCATCAGCGATATGTATCAGTGATGGTTTGCACGGGCAGACACTGGTTCTCATCACTCCTTACCTTTTTCTTTCTCTGTTGTCTTTGGACCTTTGTATTCTTTTTCCGTCTTCTTGCTTCTGCGTCCACATCATCTCCAGTGAACTCCTTTGTCAAAACACAAAGCGAAGAGACTCTTGAGGTATTAAGGTCCTCCCTCCCTGACCTTGGTACCCTCTACCATCTGCCACTGCACCTCCCTGACCTTGGTACCCTCTACCATCTGCCACTGCAGGGTTGAGCAAAGTGGCCACAAAATCCAAGTGGCCACCCACCAGCCACTCTTCTCAACATAGGCATCGCTCCAACTGAAGCATCGTGAGATGGCCTTAAAGCTCCCATTGTTATTGTTACAAGTGCTCGTTCATGGGTTCAACATTTATTGAGCACTTACTGTGTACCAGGTCCTGGGAGTATAGGGTACATACAATGTGCTCCCCACTCTCATTCTAAGAAATGTGACTACCAAATGAAGCTTCTTATCAAGGGAAGGGCCGATGGAGAGGCGAGGACAGGCAGTAGTCTCATGGTTGAGATTTCATTTGCTGTTTCCCAGGCTAAGTAACAGATAAGGAAAAAAAGGAAACAACACTATGAGCTGAATTAGCCAACGAGTTTCAACTTACAGGGAATTTTGGCAGGTCTCTCTGGAAAGGGACAAGTGCAAACATCACTTTCTTTTTTCACATTATTGATTATACATCTTATTCCTAAGAGGCCAGAGTTAAAATCACTGAAGTGCTCAAACTTGAGTGTTTTTCTACTTATGACGTTTTACAAATGGGGCTATCAGCACCTCTGAGTGAATGAGAAACTGCAAGGTGGCCGGATGTGGAGTACACATCTATGATTCCCACACTCGGGAGCAGGAAGACCAGGACAGCCTGTGCTACACAGAAAGTTCAAGGACAGCCTGAGCTACAAAGTAAGACCATCTCAGTAATAAATGAATACACAGACAGAAACATCAATTCTCTTACTGCCTCGCCAAATCCACCGAGGCAGAATTAGAACACAGAGGGTGGATGTTAGCGCTGTAAGGTTTCATAGAAACCTGGCACAGATGGCTGATCCACACCCCCATTGTCCACCCCACTCCCCCGTCCTTCCTGGCTACAGGGGTCAGGGAAGACACGGAGGTCACTTCCAGAAGAGAAAGCTGAGATCCCAGCCAGAGGATGTGTGTGGCTTGGGTGTTTGGTTCTGTGATGAGTTCTGTCTGCCTAGAGTTCTGAGTAGAGGCCCCATCCTAACTCCTCTCCCCAGACCTGCCAGAAAAGGACTGAGAGGATGATAATGCCCAGGTGGGCAGGAATGGCTCAAAGTCTAATTCTTAGTTTTCTTTGGCTTTGAGCAAACCATTGAGAAATCTAGGCCATCGTTTGTTTTCTAGTAGTGTCCTAATCCTCAGTCAGTGGGGGAATTGTCCAGTAGGGGTTATGAGAGGGTGGAATGCAAGCTCAGAGCCACAGAGCTTTCTCTGTGGCGAGATCACCAGAAACTGGTTGTTAAATGAATCAACAACAGGCAGGGGTGTGTGCGGCTCACAATCACGTGGCAACTTGCTTAAAGTTAATCTATGTGATTTTATAAAGGGTGCCTTCTGGGAGCTGGAAAGAGGGTCCAGTGGTTAAGAGCACTGGCTCCTTTTCCTGGGGACCCAGATTCAAACCCCATCACCTATATGGTTCTCACAACTCTCTGTAATTCCAGTTGCATGGCATTTGATGCCTTCATGCAGACATATGTACAAACAAAATACCAATGCACATAAAATAAAAATAAATTAAAAACTAGTCCATTCAGGCTTTGTTTCCTGTGGTCTTAAACCCAGGGGGCCTTAATGCAAGGGGGAGTAAGGGTTTGGAGGGACACTGTGCCCTCGACTAAGTGGGTTGCAGGCTCCGCTCTAGGCGACTTCCCTTGTTTGAGTTCTTGTACAGCAGGAGTCAGTCCTGGCAAGACTCAGCGGACAAGATATCATTCATAACCTCCACTTGTCAGAAATGGTTACATTTGTTAGAATTGGTGATCCAAGAGCTGGGCCCAGGAGCAGACAGTGAGAGCTGCTGTGTGCTGGATGCATGAAATGGTGACAAGGAACATTCTGGTAGAGGCGAGACTGCAGGGACCCTCAGGGTCCCATAGCCCTCAGCGCCAGCCTCCTTCCCCACCAAAGGCAGATAAAGAACACTTGGATGTGTGTTCTGGCATATGTTAAACTAAACTAACTTTGGCCCAGGGATGCCTCTGTACTTGGCAGATGTAACCAATGATAGTTTAGTATGCAAATGAACTAAAATCTGACAAAAGTTTTTGTCTTGAGAGAATCCTAGCTGCTGTTTTCAGTCAACCACAGGCCAGCAAATGACCAAACCTGATCTTAAACAAGTTAACACCGAGCTGTAGGGCCTCACGTCTGTTTTCCACCATTAGCATAGCTGCCATGATGCAGAGCACAATTCCCCACAGCTCTTCCGGTTCTCAGAGCTGTCTGATTGTGGTCCGTTTGATTTTTCCGAGCACCACTTTTAACACTGGCAATAAAGGCCTCATGCTAGACTGAACTTGCTCACCCACAAAGGGCCCCAAGGGGGAAGGCAAGCAGTGACTTACCTCTGAAATTATTTTTATTTTTTCTTCCTTGGCATTCATCTTGTCTGCGCTGGATTCCTGACTGAGAGAGAACAAGGAAGAAGTCAGGTACAGTGAAATCAGCAGTGTCTCTTTCGTGCTGCTGATGGATACAGAAGCTTGTGCGCACGAATTGTTCAGCCGCTCACAAGTATTGCAGACCCCAGGAGCTGGGGGAGGGGGACTTATATGAAGGAGGGAAGCTAGTACTGTGTCCCCAGGACACCCTGGTGGTCAGATGGACCTTGGCCGGAAGTCAGTAGCCAAGGAACATTTCTGGTTTTCTGCTCTTCCTGCCCACAGGGTCTTAATTTTTAATCTCATTCCGATTATCAGATAGAGGTGAGACCAGAGAGGGTGTCAAATCCCCTCACTTCTTGCAACTCCCTCTGGGTCCCAGCACTCCTCTGCTTTGACTTCCTAACGTGCCTTGGTCTCCCATGGTCTCTTCTCTGCTTTCACTCAGCCCAACTCTCAGCTGTCAGGATGTCCTGTCACGTCCCTCCACAAGACCACGATCCTGTAATCTCCCACCCCTTCCCTGGCGTCAGGACAGTCATGTTTTCCTGCTCTCAAAAATCACCTGTCTTTTCCTTACACACACAACAAAACGCCCTCTTTCCACTTCACTTCTCCTTGTAGCTCTTGCTTGAGTTTTCAGCCTTTCTAGGAACACTTTCTAGGGAAACACTGCCCCCTTTCCTAAACTTTATGATTTTGGGTACGTTTCAGGGGATCTAGGACCTCTGAGCCTGCTCTTGCTGGGGTCTGTTAATGAACCCGGCATTGTCGTGTCTGATGGTCAGTTCTCTTTCTCATGTGCTGAACCTCATCTGATGTGTCGTGCAAACACTTTCTTCACTTGGCTTCTGGATCAATTCCTTTCCCATGTTCTTGCCACTTGTGGACAGCCCCTTCTTTGGTACTTTTGCTAGTTCCTCATCTCCCCAGCACCAAATACTGTCATACTCTGAGGCTCCGCCCTGCCTGTTCTCACTCCCCTCACTGTCTAAATCTTGGGCCTGACATACTGTATGTACATGAATCTTACCCACATTAACAGCTGAGTCTAGACACTTCCTAAGAATGCTAGAGTCCAATATGTGATTGTGTCATGAATACCTTCCCTTGGCCCTAAATGGAGCTCTTGGTCTTTGCCTACTAGCCTGTGCTGCGGACTTCCAGTTATACAAAACAAATCCATTCTACCTAGGACAGAATCTTGCAATCATCCTTAACTGTGATCATTCTCCTGTAATATAGCATATCTGTGACAATTTAAAAAGTCAACTTGACTCAATCAAGAAAGGATAGCAGGCTACCAAAATAAGACTTGATAGTTTATGATCACATAGAGGGGGAGGAGGTCCCCCTTAGTCACAGTCATAGGGGACGGAATAGGGGAGGGAATAGGGGAGGGAATAGAGTGAAAGTGGGAATGAGGGAGGAATGGGAGGATACAAGGGATGGGATAACAGTTGAGATGTAATCTGAATAAATTAATTAAATTTTAAAAAAGGAATACTTAAAAACCCGGGAGATTACTATTCAGTGTGTCTGAGAGTATATTTCCAAATTCACAATGGTGTTTGAGTCTGAATGGAGTAGGTGGGGAAGAGCCACTTCCAAAATTAATTATCCAAGACGCATAGAGAACAAATTCAAAAGGAGAATTAGCCTATCCCTCCACCCCTAAGAGCCAGGATGCCTCCATCTTCTGAAGTCCAAGCTCTCTGGCCTTAGGACACCAGGACTCACAACAGCTCCCAAGCCCCATACTCCTCATCTCAGGCTTTTGGCTATAAACCTAGAATGACACCATTGGTTTCCCCTGGGTTAGAGGCCTTCAGATCGGGCTGCCCTACACTACCAACATGAAGGTCACCAGCCTGCAGATTGCTCAGTGTCAGCATCCATCCCCCAGCAATCCTACCAGCTTTCTAGTTGTATCCAGGACTGCACCTGTAACACCACTGTTACTAACTAACATTGCGGTCAAGTCAAGCCCAACTGTCTCCTGCAGACTGCCCTGGGAGCCTCCTGACTCTTTGCTTCCCACCTGGCTCAGCACAGTGGTCTCTACAGGGAGGCAGGTGGAATGGTTGGAAATTTAAATAGGATCATGACACTCCACCATTCATAGTCCACTGGTGCCTTTCCTTTGCCTTATGAGTCAAATCCAAAATCCTGTCAGAACCTTACAGTCCCCTTGCATGGTTGTGCACTTGGACCCTCTGGCCTCTGGGCATTTGCACTTTCTATTTCCTTTACTTAGAACTTTCTTTTAGAAGCTAGCCACACTGTTAGTCTCTGTGTCTCTGTCTTTGTATCTCTGTCTGTCTGTCTGCCTGTCTCTCTCCAAACACACACACAGACACACACACAGAGACACAGAGAAACACACAGACACACACACACTATACAGCTCCTTTCGGTCTCTGGTAACACTTTCAGAGGGGTCTTTCCTGTGAGTTCTTTATACAACAAATTTCCCATTGTGTTTTGAACTCTCCCAGGACTTTGTGAGCATCTTTTTTTTTTTTTTTTTTTTTTTTTTTTTTTCTCAAGACAAGGTCTCTCTGTGTTAGCCTTGGCTGTCCTGGAGTCACTTTGTAGACCAGGCTGGCCTTGAACTCACTGCGATCCGCCTGCCTCTGCCTTCCAAGTGCTGGAATTACAGGCATGCGCCACCACACCCGACTGTGAGCACCTTTCAATGACTTCTTTTTCTACAATACTTACACCAATCTGCATTTGTAATTACATGTCAGTGTCTGCCCATCACTGTTAGACTAGAGCTTCAAGAGAGCAGGAAGAGCACCTTGTGTGATGTTTATCCCCAGAGCCTTTGCCCATGTCACTCAGTAGACAGTGTTAGCATCCGCTTCAGTCTGCCTACCTGTGATATTACTTACCTGCCACGGGGGCGTGGCCCTGGCCAGAGCTATATAAAAGAACAGTCCTACCTCGCCTCTCCCCCTTATTCTTCCTCCCTCTCCCCTCTCTTCCTCTGTCTCTGTCACTCTCTGTCTCTCTTTCTCTCTCTGGGGTACCCCTCCCCCATTTCCTTCTCTACCCATGCTCACTTAATAAGCTTCATATAATATAATAACTGTTGCCTGGCGTCTTACTCTCTTATCATCTTATTTTCTTATATTTTTAAGTCATAACAGACAGTGCATGTGTATTTGTCAAATGCATGACTCAGTTGCTATTTGGAGCCATTTTCATGGGCACATTCTAGAGGCCTTCAAAGCTAGCTGGGATGCTGTGAAGATTCAATGAGAGAAGATGAGGAGAACTATTAGTTACAGGCCTGACAAGCCTTAAGCCTCTTAAGGGAGCCAAATCTTAGCTGCACTGGGGTACTTAACCAGCTCGCCCCAGGTGTTCAAAGTTTGGTTGACCTTCCCAGGGAATTAACATGCTAATGAAAACAGGAGATCTGCAAGCCAGTCGCCTTCCACAAAGACCTCTCTCAGGAAGCTTAAGCAGGGGAAGGGAAAAGATAAAGCAGACTGGAGATAAAGAGGGGTGTGAGTGTGTGTGTGTGTATGTATATGTGTGTGATTGTGTGTGTGTGTTTGTGTCTTTGGGGGGCGGGGTAGTGAAGGGGACAGGAAACATACAAGCAGATGCCTGCAGACAGCAATGGTTCTGACAACCACGTCTGGTCCTTCAGAACTGGAAATAAAGAATGTAAAGTGTTTTCGTAAGCAGAAAAAGAGACTCTCCATAAATTAAAACAAATCATATGCGGAAGAAAAAAGTAGAAGTGGAAAATGACAAATGTAATGGACTTGTTTGCTCTCTCCCCATTCTTTCCCGATCATTACCTTCGAATGAGTTTTGAAAGAAATCAAATGACACCAAAATTTATCTTTCCTACGAATGCTGCTGCTCCAAAAAGATGAATAAACACGAATCAGCTTTAATAGGCCCCTGTCATCAGCTTTTGCCTTGGCCACTTGTTAATACATTCTATGGCAATTTCAAAATAAAAGCTCTGGCTTTCTTCAACTAGAGTTTCACAGTCTCCCTACACATGCATTCTACTCCTTCCCCATAACAGTTTTCAGGAGTATGTACGCCAACTCAGACCCAAGGAAACAGAGGTTTGAAAGCTTATGTGTGTGTTCAAGGTCACAGTTTTTACACCTCACACTCAGAGTCTAACCTTTGCACTTTGTGGTTCTAAAGTTCTCCTTGGTTCCAGTTACCACACTCTTTGACACTTTAATCTTGCTAAAACAAGGTTACCATCACTATCCTATGCTATCTTTACTGTGAAAATACTTACAACTGAAAGCCACAAATACTGTAGCAGTGAGGAAGGGCATGGGTGTCACTAGGCCAATAGTCTATTTTACATGGCACAGAAACCCAACACATTTAAAAAGTACCTACACTCTTATCTGACCGCATGGACTGTCTCCAAAGTCCACTCAGAGTCACATGTAGGACCTCTGTGATGACCCTGCAGGATGCAGAGAAGGACGGAGAGAAAGAGCTGCGCTGTATAAACCACTTCTCAGCTGCACCCACTATCAAAGAATGGTCTATTAATTATACAAGGAAATTATGGTTTTAAAGAGTGAGGCCTTTGTTAAAAAAAAATTGGTCCTACGATCAAATTCCCCTCTTCTCACCAGCCGTGTGATAGTGAAACAACACTGTCAATTCTATAAAACTTCCTACCTGAGGTGATGATGGTTTCTTACAGGCTCCATACTGGAAAGATAGTAATAAGATGGCTGTCGAAGACTAGGTGCTTGATATTGGTAGGTTTTATGGTTTTATTATTAAGAATGTTGCCAGAGTTAGGGTCAGAATCTGAGCCTTGGCCAACCTAATAAGATAGGCTTGGTCACCAGTCACCCAGTAGGCCAACAAAAGAGAAGAACAATGGAAAAATCAGAGAAAGGAGATTTATTCAGTGTGGTGACTTTGGGAAGTGGAACAAATGGGTGAGTCCATATTCTGGGGTCCTGACCTGAAGTTTATGTCTGAATAAAAGGAGGGATACGTAACTAAACAGTCTTGGTCAAGGTGTGGTCCTGCCCATCACTGACACATCGTCGTCACCTTCTGCAAGGTGACTGACAATCTGTCAGAACTGTCTTTCTTGGAGACATGTTGTCCCTCCAGTTGGTACCAGTATGCTGGTCTTTTCCTTCTCTCAACATGAGACACTGAACAAATACAGTCCCTAGAGTCCACTGTTCTAATAATCTTATAGCTGAAGGGAGAGGCACACATGTCTCTTTAGAGTGTCTCTTTTTTTTCAACAAGGTTGTTCATGAGAAGAGGTCACAGTTCGGAGGGAAAGTGGGAGGAGACAGAAGAGGATCATAAGAAAAGCCTTAGAGTGCTGCGCTCCATATCTCTTACTCTCTTTAGTTTTTCCTCTTCAACTCCTGACAGTCATAATCACATTTCTTCTCTCCCTCCAGCGAGGCCCAGACCACTTGCTTTTCTTTGTCCGTTCTGCAACCTCCCACACTCCTAGCCATGCACACACTCTCTCTCTTCAGAGACAAGAGGCTTTTCCTACGCCTCTCATTCAAAGCTGGGGAATCTCGGGAGCTGGCACACTCTTTCTTGATGATTAATGATGTGACCTCAAGTCATTCTAGCCACAGCTTCTAGAGTACAAGGTTAGTGACCTAGCTGTGTGTGGTCACTTAATCAGATGGATATGACACCTTTCATTTGAAGGGTACAGGTCAGTACAGACACTGGGCTCTTTGTGGTATTGGACCAAAGAGTTGTCCAGCAGTGCAGAAGGTCCTCCCTAGAAGGAGTCCTACTGTGCACCAAGCTCTTTAGGCCTTTTGACAAATCTCTTTTGGCACTTATTTCACATACTCTATTTATTTGTTTACACGTCTGCTTTCCCAGCAAACTCCCAGCACTGGACTTGGTCTAAGTCATTTTGGTACACTCAAATCATCTGCTGCATTATTGATGCCCAATAAAAACTTTAATGAATGACTCTGTAAGTGAACTCTAGGTCAACTATCTATCTCTAGATCAGCGTGTGTGTGTGTGTGTGTGTGTGTGTATATATATATATATATATATATATGCTCATATGTCCTCTATCCATATACATTCTCCATCTTTATAAATCATACTGGCATTACACTTGTTTACAGAAATGTTTATATAAAATGCACTAGCAGACATGTTAAATCCCATTAGACTTTATACGCTTTCATAGCACCTCTTTGCAAAAATGAAAATGATCAGTTTAACTGACGGCCAGTAGATTTTTTTTTCTGGGGCTTGGCAGCCCTCAGCCTTGTGGTTCAAAGCTTTTTGTCCAATACCAAGAAAAGTGAAGTTTGCATGCTCAGTACTTCCTGCCTCCTGCCACGGAAACAGTTTAAACTAAAGGCCTGAAAGCAGCATGCAGCTAGTGTTTAGCAGCACACTGGCCAGAGAAGACTGCACTAGGGGCTCTCTCTGAACAGTTCGCTTTTCCCCTGCAAACCAGATACCAGACAGCAGCTGAAATCAAAGCTGTTGCTCGCTGCACTACCCTCACGTTCCATTCAGAGAGTAAAACCCATAAACTAGACGGAACTCCCTGAAGTTGCAATGCACTCAATTCACTCTCGGCACCCAGGGAGGGGCTGACTTCCAAGCTGGAACTGAAAGGAAAGGAAAGCAGGACACTAGGGCCGCAGCCCTGGTTCCCTTAGAAACTGATTTACCTTAATCCACTCTACAAAACGCAGTGTGCAGATTCCACTTTCTGGGATGAAGGGGTGTGATGAAAGACCAGTTGTGTCAAGCCAGGGAATCTTTTAGAAATGTACAAGGGGTGGGCAGGGGTAAAGGAAGCTGCTTCCTGTGAAGCTGCAGCCAAGTCTCAGGGCAAAAACACCAGCTTAGCAACCAGTTCCCAGGGATGGTCACTAGGCGGCTTTTTTTTTTTTTTTTTTTCTTTTAAAGCGACAGTTTACTTTTAAGCCTTGGAATATGAGCTTGCTAGGCAAGCAAAGGAAAATACCCTGCTGAAGAGGGACAAAGTGAAAGCCACTCACAGAGCAGCTGGATAGAGAGGGCACAGGCTGTCAGTCTGGTGCCCTGCCTTATGTCACTGAATTGCACGGTAAAGGACAAGGACAAATACAGTGACTTAGAAGCAGGACGGTGTTGTGTGGAGATGTCTTCACCAGCAGCAGAGAAGACCATGGAGGGCATCAGGGCTCCAGTGTGTGTTGTAACCGGATGTTTGCTGGCTGTACACAGAAGCTTGCATGCACAAGCCTAACCTGTTTATTCTATGAATCCTCACCACACAGGACCCAGGAGGGATGCAAACATGATGACTCAAAAAAGGCAAGGACATAGAAGAAAACGCAGGGTAGTTAGAACAGCACGGAGCAGACCTTGAGCCTCAAGGCTCAGGCTCGGTCACAGATCACGCAAGTCCACAGACCAAGGCCTCCTAACCTCATGTCTTGGTCCTTAGAAGGCTGCCATTTTGTTTCTTAGACAAAGTCTCTCACTGGAAGCTGGTGTTTGGTGAGTAGGCTAGGCTGCCTGGCCAGCAAACTCCAGATACTTGCTTGTCTTAGCTTCTCAGGCACTTGACAGAACACGGACCACCATGCTGAGCTTCAGCCACCTTCAAAATCAGGTCCTTATACTTGTGTGATAAGCCCTTTTTACCAATAGACAGATGTCCGAAGCTAGCTAATTGCTAGAGACAGTAAATGGCTCCTCAGAAATGTATAAATTCTCCTTGCTTACATACTATCTGACCCCAAGCTGACCTCTCCAACTTCTTTATCAAGCTCACACACCAGGCCATTGCCCTCCTGCTCTAAGTTGCTCTGGAGTCAGGCAGTTAGGCAGCACCGCTATGATCCAGAACACACTGAAATAATTCAAATTATTTAATTCTAAATCCATCAGCATACTCACCCCCCGCCCCCCCCTGCAGCCTTCCTTCCAGGGAAAATCTCAGTAAAGGGTCTTTTTTGAAGCCTGTAGCTCACTGAGTAGCCAAAGAGTGTCAGTCATCAGCCTGTCTTTGCTTTCCCAGTGCTGGGATTACAGATGCCCAAAGCCACTTGGCTTTTTATGTATGTGCCGGGGACCCGAAGTCAATATTTATTCAGGGCAAACATGCTATTGATTGAGTCATTTCTCAGCCCAAGAAACAAATTTATATTCATTATGATATTCTTCTATACAATTGCAAGACATGTTTTGTGCTTTGAAGGGTAACCTTTATACGTAACAGTCATGTCTATGTCTGCATGTCTCACCATACCAGAGAACCCAGAGTTCACTTTTTAAACACATGTGTGTGCAGTGTACATATGAGTCAGCATGTTTGTGGTGTGTGTGTGTGTGTGTGTGTGTGTGTGTGTGTGTGTGTGATGGGGAGCAGGTAGTCAGAAGGAAATGACATGCTCCCAATATAACATTGATATCTCCACTCACAATACACAGAATCTGACATTATTTAGAGGCAGTGTCTTTACAGAGTATGCTGACTAGTTCTAAGTCAACTAGACACAAGCAAGAGTCAGGGGAGTTTAGGGAACCTCAATTAAGATAATGCCTCTAGAGGAGATCCGAGATGGTGGCTTGAAGTGTTAATAGTGGCTGGGTAGCAGGACTGCAGTGACTGTGCAGTGAGTGAGTGGCTGTGCTGCGGACTCCAACATGCCAGCTTCTGTGCTTCCCATGTGAGAGGAAAGCCCATGGGTACGGGGAATGAGTGGTTCTAGCCTTTGGCCACCAGACTCCAGAGATCCAGGGAAACGGCTCCAGCCTCTGGTCCATGGCTCTACCTGTCTCTCTGAGGAGAACATCCAGATCTGGGTAGTATATAGGATCTTGTTCTGAGATAGCAGGGCCCATCTTATACAATGTCTGGGCAGCTTGAGCTTAAAGCAAGCGAGAGAGTAGTAGGGCTGCTGACTCCCGGAGTTCCCCTGGTGAGAGGAAGACTCCTGAGTTCCTGAGGAGACCCACTGGTCCTCAGGATCATACAGGCTAGACACCCCTACTCAAGCCCCCTGCCTGTGGGTTTAAGTGGGATACATCCATCTGAGGAGAACTGTGGGGTATTCTCTGAGTTCCAGCAGCCAGTCTACAACCATATCCATCATCCCAAGAAGGGCTGCTCCAGGAACATCCAGCTTCCTGCTCAGGACTCTTTGTGCACCCCAAAGAAAGGCAGTGGGCACTAGGAACAACTAGCCAATGCTAGAGGCAATCAGATGGCTAAAGGCCAGTATAAGAACACAATCAACAAAAGCCAAGGCAATATGGCACCAGCACCAAGTTATTCCACTGCAAGCAGCCCTGGGTACCCTAACAACTGAAAGAGAAGAGAATGACCTTAAATCTATGCGTTTGAAGATGATAGAGGCCTTTAAAGAGAAAATGAATAAATAATTTAAAGAAATACAGGAAAATATAAACAAAAAGGTGAAGGAAATGAATAAAATAGTTAAAGACCTGAAAATGGAAATAGAAGCAATAAAGAAAACACAAATTGAGGAAATCCTGGAGATGGAAAATTTAGGGAAGAAAATAGGAACTACAGAGGTAAGATCACCAACCGACTACAAGAGATGGAAAAGAATCTCAGGTGTAGAAGATTCAATTGAAGAAATGGATACATCTGTCAAAGAAAATCTTAAATCTAAAACATTCCTGACAGAAAACATCTAAGAAATCAGGAACACTGTGAAAAGATTAAACCTAAGAATAATAGGAATAGAAGAAAGTGAAAATTCCCCACTCCAAGGCCCAGAAAATATTTTCAACAATATCATAGAAGAAAAATTCCCAAACCAAAAGAAAGAGACGCTTATAAACATATAAGAGGCCTACAGAATACTAAATAGATTTATACCTGAACAGAAAATCCTCCCACCACATAATATCAAAACACTAAATGTACAGAACAAAGAAAAAAAAATTAAAGCTGCAAGGGAAGAAGGCCAGATAACATATAAAGGCAAACCTATCAGAATCACACCTGACTACTCACTAGAGATGCTAAAAGTCGAAGAAACTGGATAGATGTCTTTAAGACCCTACAAAACCACAGACATCAGCCCAGACTACTATACCCAGCAAAACTTTCCATTACTATAGATGAAGAAAACAGGATATTTCATGATAAAACCATATTTAAATAATATCTATGCACAAACTCAGCCCTACAGAAGATACTAGAAAGAAAACTCAAACCAAAAGAATTTACCCACATCCAAGAAAACACAGGAAATAAATAATTCCACTGCAGCAAAACCAAAAGAAGATAAACACACAAAAACTGTACAACCAACAACATCAAAATAACAGGAACAGCAATCATTGGTCATTAACATCTTTCAACATGAATGGACTTAATTCCCCAATAAAAAGACACAGGATAACAGACTGGATGCATAAACAGGACAGATCATTCTGAGACAGAACTAAACAGAGAAATAATAAAACTAACAGATTTCATGAATCAAATGGAACTAACAGATATCTACAGAATTTTTTACCCAAACACAAAAGAACATACCTTCTTCCCAGCACCTCATGGACCCTTCCCCCAAATTGAACATATAGTCTGTCATAAAGCAAGCCTCAAAAGACACAAGAAAATCCAAATAACCATGGATTAAAGCTGTACTTCAACCACAACAGAAGAATCAAAAGTCTACAAACTCTTGGAAACTGAACAACTTTCTACTCAATGACCACTGGATCATGGAAGAAATAAAAAAGAAATTAAAGACTTCCTAAAATTTAAGGAAAATGAAGGCACAATATACTAAACTTATGGGACACAATGAAAACAGTGTCCTAAGAGGAAAGTTTATAGCACTTAGTGCTTTCATAAAGAAATTGGAGAGATCCCATTCTAGCAATTTAACAGCACACCTGAAAGTTCTAGAAAAAAAAAAAAAAAAAAAAAAAAAAAAGAAGCAAACACACCCAAGAGGAATAGATGACAAGACATAATCAAACTCAGGACTGAAATCAATAAATTAGAAACAGAGACGACAATACAAAGATCAATGAAACCAAGATCTTGTTTTTTGAGAAAATCAACAAAATAGAAAAACCCTTAGCCAAACTAACCAAAAGGCAGCGAGACAATATCTAAATCAACAAAATCAGAAATGAAAAAATGGACATAACAACAGATACTGAGGAAATCCAAAGAATCATTAGATTTTATTTCAAAAGCATGAATGCCACGAAATTTGAAAATATAAATAAAAAAAAAAGAAACCCCTGACACCATTAACAATATTATGTTTATAGACAAGAGTCTAGCATAACCATCCTCTGAGAGGCACCACTCAGCAGCTGATCCAACCTGATGCTGAGACTCATAGCCAAGCATTAGGGGAGCTTGGGGAGTCCTATCAAAGACTGTGTGTGTGTGTAGGGGGGTGGGCAATGACGACTATGGAAGGACCTAGAGGGGACAGGAATGCCACAAGAGGACCAACAGAGCCAGCTAACCTAGACCCATGGGGGCTTGCGGAGATAGAAGCACCAACCAAGCAGCATGCAAGGGATGGACCTGGTCCCCATACACATGTGTAGCCAATGGACAGTTTGATCTTCATGGAGGTCCTTAGTGAGTTGAGTGGGTGATGTTCATGGCCTGGACTCTGCTGCCTGCTTTCGGTCACTTCCCCCTGGTGGGGCTGCCTGGTCTGGCCTCAGTGGATGAGGATGAGCTCAGTCCTGATGAGACTTGATGTGCTGGGGGTATTTTGGGGGAGGTTCCCCTTTTCTGAGGAGAAGAGGAAGAGGGATGGGGGAAAGGGGTTGAAGTAGGGATGGGGAGGAGAAGAGGGAGGGGCTGTGTTCAGGATGTAAAATGAGTATATAAATTTTTAAAAAGGTTAAAAAAAAAAAAGAAAAAAGAAAATGCCTCTGTAAGATCAGGCTGTAGGCAAGCTTATAGGTGGTCCCAGGCTCTATAAGAAAGAAGGTTGAGCAGATCGTGAAGAACAAACCTTCAAGAGTAAACAGCACCCTCCATGGCCTCTGCATCAGCTCCTGCCTCCAGGTTCCCGCCCTGTTTGAGTTGCTGTCCTCTGATGATGAACAGGGATACGGGAGTGCAAGCCAAATAAACCCTTTCTTCCCCAAGTTGGTTGGGGAATAGTAACCCCAACTAAGACACAGAAGCAGTGGAGTGAAAATGGAGTCATTAAGGTGGAACTTAATCCATGACAAATATGCTCCCGTAAAAGAAGGATCAGGGGACAGACGGACCATTTGTAATAGGAAGTAAATGAGGAAACACAAGAAGATCACCCTGGAGCTCTCCAAAGCTACTCCACCAGCACTCTGGAGCTCCCCAAAGCTACTCTACCAGCACTCTGGAGCTCCCCAAACCTACTCCACCAGCACAGAGCAGATTCTCCTTCAGCTCTCAGGAGGAACTAACCCTGTCAATACCTGACTTTGGACCTGCCTATGGAATTGTGAGACAAGGAGTTGCCTATTGTGTCAAGCCACCTGCTATGTGACAGTTTGGTACAGCAGCCCTAATCAAATGCTAAGGAAGTGGAAAGAGAGTGGGGGGAGCAAAGCTGCAGGAAAACTTGGACATTTATTCGCGGAGGGGTTGGATTCTTAGACCATCTGGTATTCCTGGCAGCCAGACGAATATTTTCTACTCTTCCACCCCCACTTTTGTTGCCTAGAAGTGAATAGATAAGATATAATTTGGGTGGAGGGAGCTATTATATCAACCCTTCCCAGCTCCCAAACAATGAGACAGAGATCTGTTAGATTTTTAAATATGCTTTAGGCTCCATACCTGGACAGATACTGATCCATTCTAACCCCCTCAGCTAGTCTAGCTTGTTGATGCTAGTGTTTAAAACTCTATTTTATTTTCAGTCTTTACTAACTCTGCCTCCCTTCTCCACCCTAAACCCTTCTGACACCCCCAACACAATGTATGAGAGAAAGAAGGTTAGTGGAGAGAGGGGTTGCAAACCTTTTACATACCCTGGATGTTTAGGATCGATTGAAGCCTCTCTCTCTCTCTCTCTCTCTCTCTCTCTCTCTCTCTCTCTCTCTCTCTCTCTCTCTCTCTCTGTCTCTGTCTCTCTGTCTCTCTCTGTCTCAGTCTCTGTCCCCGCAACTCCCCTCTCTCTCTCTGGGAGCACCATTCTCTGAGTATTCCTCTTGCAGCCCTCTCTCCATCTGCCTCCTCCAAACTTCTACATCTTCTCTCTCTGAGTTTCCTATTTGTACCCCCTAAGAGTCCTCAGAATTAAACTAACTGCAACTGGCAAAGACCACACCCCTCAAGAGGCAATTATCAGCTGATGGACAAACTAAAGCCCAAAGTAAAATCCCACACTTGGGATTAAAACAAAAACATGTTTACACAACATAACTGAGCTTTTAAAGAAACCACAACTTCTGAACACACTGGCTACTTCCTAGCTGTGAACTCTGAGTTATTTTCCATATTGGTCTTGCCTGGGCTGCTTTTGCTTCCTTAGGGTCAGTCCTCACGGCATGTCCTTTTTCTTCCTTTTCTTCTTTCTTCTCTCTTTACTTTGTGGTCCCTACCTGAGATTTCCAAGACTGGGAGCAGAAGTTCAGAGGTAATTGGGGACCAATGTTTACACGACATTGATTGATGATCATGACACTGCCCATGTCTGGACTGCAACCAGGTTTTGGGGGGCACAGAAATCGGCATCTGAAGACACAGTGCACAAGACATCCCCCAACACAGAAGAAACCGGGCTGCTTCTTCATAGGGATAGTGAACCAGAAGGGGGTCTTGAGTTCCTGGCGCAGTAGATATGTCTCAGAAAGGTCATCGGGTCCCTTCCTAAGCTTCTCAATAAGCATCTAAGCTCATATCTACACTTTCCCTCAACCCCTCTCTTCCAGGGCTGAGTTGGGGAAAAAAAAAAAAAAAAGAAAATGTATTTTCTGGACAAACTGCACACTCTCAGGGAATGGGCCCTAGAAGTTGACACTGGCATCTAGGAGGCTGAGAAAGGAGGATTGCTGTATGTCTGTAGTCAGCCTTGCCCTCAACTGTAGCAATTTCCTGATCAGTCTGGACTACAGAGTGAGACAAACCCAAAATCAAATGAACAAATAATCCAGTGACTTTGGGAATACGTTCTC
This sequence comes from Acomys russatus, assembly GCF_903995435.1. Lineage (NCBI taxonomy): Eukaryota > Metazoa > Chordata > Mammalia > Rodentia > Muridae > Acomys > Acomys russatus. The sequence continues at coordinate 34,499,782 of NC_067158.1, read as the reverse complement.
TAATGATCTGGCTTAATTCAAAGTCCCAGCAAGGTTATACTCCAAATGTTAACTACCATCAGGAGTGATGAACTGTGCTTTCTAGTCATTTGTGTCTTTTCTTTGGAGAAGGCTGTATGTGAATGTGTTGGATTGGTGTCTGTAGCTGAGGCGGACAGCATGGAGAACACCTTAGCAACTCAGGACTCTTCTTGGCTTGGCCTATACATATACCTCTCTATAAGTAATGCACCTAGCAACCTGTTAGCAACCTAGGACCCAATGTGCATTGAGCTGCCCCGGTACCTGCTTTATCCTCTTCGCCATCCCTCCCTTGATAGGACTCTACTACTCAGATACCTCCTGGAATGCAATCTGAAAACTAAGGCAGACTGTATCGTCAAGGTGAACTTTTAAAGAAAATCTATTTACTATCTCATGCCTATCCACACTTGGGTGTGAATATGATTAAAGATAGACACATATAGGAAGGGATACACACACAGTGAGCAAGAGCCTAGATACTCTAAATCTGTCCATCAAAATGGAGAATCATCCAACCTAAACTCCCAGTAACCAAACTCCTTCTTTTTCTTGAACCCCATAAAAGGAAGTCCTAAACAGTAACTGGGGCCCTTGGGTATATTTATGCAAGTGATCTCCTTTCACTTTCAACAGTGCATTCCTTTAACCTATATTTTTTATCCTATATCACTGCTTTGCTTTAAATGAAGTTTCTTTGCTACTTTGCAAACCGTGTGCACAATAACTTCATGCTTGAAAGAGACACCAGGAGCTCGGAGACATCTGACCCAGACCCTGAACACCAGCCACGCAACTTATGACCACAGATTCAATCGCTTTACTGCTTCCACAATTATTTGCATGGTACAGAACATCAACTGCAGTTTTATTGTACTGTATATGTTTAAAAAAATTCCATTTTCTTGGCTTTTAAATTGCAATAAACTTTAATTAAATTAGAAAATATATAGATAAAAATAGATAGAGTTGTAGTTATATTCCTTATTATTATGGATAGCAAGCCCCTCCTGGTGCACTTGGCAAGGCTCTGCAGTGACTCTACTTCAAACAAACCCCTCCAGATTCTTTGGCACTCCTCTCAACAAGAAATGAAGTCCACTTTCCTTCTCCTTGTGTGGGAAGGACACAGATATGTGCTGGACAATCAAGGGTGGCAGAAGTAATGCTGCTGGCTGGCTGAGTTTTGAATGGTGATGCAGTGTCTATGTAATTTGCTGGGAGTCTTGAGCTTGGAGTCTGACTGCGTGTGAAGTCCCACTGCTCCGAGGCCAGTGTGCTGTGAGGGAGCCAAGCTACGTGGGAAGACTGTGAGCCTATACTCTGTTGGCAGCTCCATTCTGAGTCAGCCCAGCCAGGCTTCAGACATGAGTGAGCACATGTCTACATGATTCCAGCCCTCAGATGCTCAGTTCTGTCTTATAGTTCACATTTTCTTGGCTGAATCTCAGACATTGTTGAGCCAAGATTACCTAGGCAGAAGACTCAGAGAATCCATATGCAGTCTAGATGACTTTAATTTTGGCCTTACTGGCCGCTGACTCTAGGGCCTCAATCAGGTGAGATAAACACTCCCCCACTGAGCTAGATCTCTACCTAAAATGATTGTTTTAAGTGCGATATTTGAGATCACGCATTTGCAGTAACAACTGTTGTATTCATATCTTTAAATAGATGAATAAGTGGATGAATAAATGAACAAAATATAGTGGAAAGGGTGATGTGAAAGGAATAAGAGGGGAAAGGAGATGGAGGAGAGGAGGGTCAATGCCAACTAAGTCTGAAAATGCCAAGAGGAAACAAGTTACTCTGTAAGCTGACTAAAGATAAGTATCATTAAAAAAAAAAAGGAGCTAAGTAATGATTTATGATGCAACAATGGTAAATTTTGAAACAATTCTAAAGCTAAGCAAAAGAGGCCCTTTACAAAGGACTGCACCTGAGTCAAAGGCATCTCCTGAGACAAAGCCACCAGACAGAAAGTAGTGGCTTCCTGGGCTGGTGTGAAGGTGGGAATGGAAAGTGATCTTTAGTGCAGTGATTCTCAACCTGTGGGCCGAGGCCCCCTTGGAGGTCAGGTCACATATCAGATGTTATGCATATCAGATACTTACATTATAATTCATAACAGTAGCAAAATTACAGTTATGGAGTAGCAATGAAATAATTTTATTATTGAGGGGTCACTACAACATGGGTAAGTTGAGCATTAGGAAGGTTGAGAACCATTGCGTTAAGAGAATAGAGCTCTTTTTTGAAATAAACAGTGAGGAACTATAGAGCTGGGGGTGTCTGCCGATCACACACAAAATCCATTTTCAACCCTCAGCAATACATATACTCTAGTTTTGTTTCTAGTTACAATGATAAAACACCCTGACAAAAACACCTTAGGGGATACCTCACAATTCCAGGTTATAGTCGGCCATGTCAGGGAAGCGGAGGCCACAGGAACTTAAAACAGCCAGTCACATCACATCTGCTGTCAAAGGCAGAGAAGGATGAATGCACATAGGCTTGCCTGCTTGTTTGTGTTCAGCTTGATGGAATTTTCCACTCTTCAACACTTAAGGAACCCTGCCTAGGGAATGGTATTGCCCACAGTGGACCTAGTCTTCCCACATCAGTGAATTAAATTGAGGCAACCCCCTACAGACATGCCCACAGACCAACCCAAATGAGATAGTCACTTTGATGACACTCATGTGATTCTAGGTTGTGTCAAGTTGTCAATTAAAGCTAACCACCACTGCATAAAACCAGGCATAATGTTTAGTTCTGTACCCCATTTTTAATAGGAATATTTGGTTTGGTGGTGTTTAATTTCTTGAGTTCTTTATATATTTTGGATATTAGCTCTTTGTCCGATGTAGGGTTGGTGAAGACCTTTTCCCAGTCGTCTGTAGGCTGTCATTTTGTTCTGTTGACAGTGTCCTTCACCTTACAGAAGCTTTTTGGTTTTATGAGGTCCCATTTATTGATGGTTGATCTTAGGGCCTGAGCTGTTGATGTTCTGTTCAGGAAGTTCTCTCCTGTGGCCAATGAGCTCAAGGCTCTTCCCCATTTTTTCGTCTAACAGATTTAGTGTGTCTGGTTTTATGTTGAGGTCTTTAATCCATTTGGACTTCAGTTTTGTGCAGGGTGATAGATATGCATCTATTTTCATTTTTCTACATGTAGCCATTCAGGTAGATGAGTACCATTTGTTGAAGATGCTATCTTTTTTCCATTGTATGGATTTGGCTTCTTTGTCAAAAAACAAGTGTCCATAGGTGTGTGAGTTTATTTCTGGGTCTTTGATTTGGTTCCATTGATTAACCAGCCTATTTCTATGCCAGTACCATGCTGTTCCCTACAGAGGAATATCAAATGGCCAAGAAACACTTAAAGAAATGCTCAACATCCCTAGTTATCAAGGAAATGCAACTCCTATGACTCCGAGAGTCCATTTTACACTTATCTGAATGGCTAGGATAAAAACTCAGGTGATAGCACATGCTGGTGAGGATGTAGAGAAAGAGGGAACACTCCTGGATCGCTGGTGGGAGTGCGAACTTGTACAACCACTTTGGAAATCAATCTGGTACTTTCTCAGGAAATTGGGAATAACTCTACCTCAGGACCCAGCCATACTACTCCTGGGAATATATCCAAATGATGCTCTGCCATACAACAAGAACATATGCTCAACAATGCTCATAGCAGCTTTATTTGTAATAGTCAGAATCTGGAAACATCCTAGATGTCCCTCAACTGAAGAATGGATAAAGAAACTGTGGTACATCTACACAACGGAATATTACTCAGCTATTAAAAATAAGGAAATCTTGAAATTTGCAGGCAAATGGATGGAACTGGAAAAGATCATCCTGAGTGAGGTAACTCAGATCCAGAAAGACATGCACGGTATATACTCACTCATAATCAGACATTAGCCACATAATGCAGGACAACTATACTACAAAACAGAGTCAGAAACATCAACCAAGGACCATGTATGATATGGACCTAGATCCACTGCTCTGATGTAGTAGCACAGTCTCTTTGTGGATCCCATGTGTGGAGAGTAGGGACTACTTCAAACATGCACTCTGGCCACCAAACTTAGTTCATTTTCCCCTGGCAAGATGGCCATGCCAGGCTACAGAGTAAGAGGTTACAGCTAATACAGATGAGACTTGATAGGCTGAGGTCAGATATTAGGCAAAGAGGGCTCCCCTTTCTGAGTACTAAGGGAGGGAGTGAGAGAGGATGAGGGAGGGGGTGTTGGGAGGGAGTGAGGGAGGGGGCTACAATCAGGATGTGAAGAATTTAAACTGCAGGTAACTTATATTGCTAATCTCACCATATGAGACTAGCTCTGAGACTGGCTGAAACGTGAATGTCTAGACATAGACAATGCTTCTTCTTGACTACAGAACCCCTATGAATTACTATTAGATGCCATTCTTCATATGGCATGAATGAAAATTTACAGAGGTCTTCTTTTCCTGCTCATACAAAGAGCAGAAATACAGCCTTAATTATTCTGTGCATCATGCACACCTTATACACTTATAATTTTAGGACTGTATACTGCTTGTGAGAAATTATATGCTTTCAGAACAAAAGAACCAGACACTGACATTGCATCAGATCTGACAGGATGCATTCCTCACAGCATACTGGATGTTGACATCCTGTTTGGAGAAAGAGGTTGAAAAGAAAGAAGGGAGAATATAGAAATATATAAGAAAGATAGGACAAAAAGTAGATAATTTAATGCCTCAATTGTCATTCACAGGTATTTTTAATTCACAGGTATAGAATTTTATCTATAGATGCAAAATAATTTAATTCTAGATACCGTGGTATAGAATATATATATATATATATTTCTACTCTAATATGAGTTCAATGCTTTGAAAGTGCTATAGCAAGCTGTTTAGGAGAAATAAGTTATACAAATTAAATGTTAGTAGATTTAATCATGGTCATGTCAATTGCTAGTCTACTTTTATCACAAGAATATACATCTTAGGTGCAGGAGATAGATATGACTCTGTAGAAAGATAAGGAAGGATAGGTAGACAAGGTCTTCAAAAGCCCCAGAGACATGCAGAATATGGAATTTAAAAAGTTTTTTTTTTTTTTTTTTATTACTTTAAAGATTCATTGACAACGAGACAGGCTAACTCCTGGCAACACCCAGCCTAAATCAAAGAGGATGATGAACATCAAAGAAACCTCCTTATGGAGATGGCTTCAAATGTGGCAAACCACTGGGCAAAAAGGTCCTTATTTCTACCACAGACAGAATTTTGCCTAAAAAAGGGGCAAGCTTGGATGCAGGCAGAGTCGATGGCCAAACTCTGCCAAGATAGAGTAAGAAAGTCCTCAATAGTTCCTGTCAGATATATTGGGCCAGAAGGCTGAAGAAGATGCTCCAACTTTATAGAGAGTTTTGGGTGACTATTCATGTAGAAAACTGTCTTTGTCATCTTCTCATTTGGAAAGCTACTAACCTGCACTCCCGGCATACTCAGGTAATCAAGTTTATTCCTTCTCAAGTCTCTGATGGAGTTGAAGACCAGGTAGCTTAGTTTTAAAATGACGCTGAGTTGTTTAGGCGTTAAGATGTTTTTATGTCTAGGTAGGTGTTTTAAGTTGATAATGACAATATGTGATGGAGATTGATTTACATTCAGAATTTAGAAGCACCAAGATAGGAAAGATGTCTTCTTCAAGGCTGTCAAATACAAATAGCCAAAACACTAAGAATGTAACATTTATATAATTCCTGATTGTGTCACAGTTCTTCTTGCTATAGGTAATCTATTATACATATATACATATATATATGTGTGTGTGTGTGTGTGTGTGTATTTGTAATATAAATGTATGTGTAAAAAAAGAGTTAACAATTAAAAAAAAAGACTAAAGAGGTATCTCTCAACTTGTAAGAAAACTTTTTCCGCAGCTTTGCTGTGATATTAATCTGGTTTTCCTTTGTTGGATAAAATGTTTAATAGTAAAACTATTAATACACAGAATTTATTCTCAATCATTAAAAAAAACCAGGCATAGTGACGTTTAGCATGTCGGAATCCAGCTTGGTCTACATGAGACACGGAGACTTTTCTACTATCTTCTCGTTGTTTTCCCAGCTGCAATGTGGCCTTATTTAGGTCAGTATAAGCTCAGATATGCTTTCCTCCTCTGGGCATGGAAAACACAATTTCCTCTGCAGATGGTAGTGTCCTTTGCATGCGGGAGGGCCTTTGAACTTTACAGTACTGATGTTTGCAGCTCATTCATTTCCAGTGAGTGATAAACGCATCACAACCGAAAGCATCTCACTAAGATGGAGCTCAAGTTGAAGGCTGAAGAATCATCTTTGACTCCCAAATTTTGTAAAACTAGGCTCTTCAAGTCTGAGTTTATGTTTTCCAATTTACTGGGTTTTAGAGATCTCCTCTTGAAATCCCAGCACATTGGAGCCTCTTGTTTCTATAGTCAGTGGTGAGAATCACTTATTGACTCAGATATATTGGCTGTATGATTTTTTTTATTGTGCACATATCAAAACATTTAATTTTCTTCCTGCAGTGCCGTGATTCTCAGCCTGTTTTGAGTTACAAGGCTTTGCAGCCATTTGCTTCATTTCACAACATTCTCCCTTCTCCTGAGAGCTGCCAGAGCTACTGAGAATAAGAAGCCTTGGGATTCATTCCTTTTGGAGACTCGGGCCGTGACTTAAAGTAAGCAGAGAAACTGCAGCTCAAGCCTGACTTCGGAATTCAATGCTTTTCATCCTGAAAAGGCTTCCTTCCTACAATGTAAAAGAAAAGAGACAAAGCATCCTCACCAGTACTTAGGTACATCTCATCGGCGCCAGCTCAGTGCGTGGAAACCACCATAACTCTTCCATTTCCCCACCAGTAGCTTGAAGACGAGCTCGCCCTTTCTGCAGGACACCCAGTGTTTTCTTGATGGTTCTTTGTGCCTTGAGTTGTTTGTACAGCTTAAGGAGCTTATTTGCGTTAAAGGATGACCCTTTGTTAAGAACCAGTGAAGAAAAGCAGCGGCTGGCTGGCCGCACCTGGGAATAGCTGTAGCCATCTCACGGTGTCTAGATGTTTTTTACTCTTAGCTGCACCAATGGGCCTGACAATTCAGATGCTGTAAATTTGAAATGCCATAGTCATACTCTTTGCTTTTGCTTTGTCCTCCTTTTTGTGATATGAATGTGAGTGTATATGCATTTTTGCATATGTATAAGCATCGTGTGTGTGTGTGTGTGTGTGTGTGTGTGTGTGTGTGTGTGTGTGTGTGTCCAGGTGTTTGCATGTATATGTAAAGGTCTGAGGTTGATGTCTGGATTCATCTTCCATTGTTTTTCCTCCTCATTCATTGAGGCAGGGTCTCTCAGTGAAACCCAGAACTTGCTGATATGGCTTATCCTGCCAGTCAGCTTGGTCTGGAAATCTTGTTTCTGCCTTCTGAGGCTAGAATTACAGGCAGGCCTGGCATTTACATGAATTTATAGGATTCTGGATACACTGCTAAGCCATGTCTCCATTCCTCATTTTTCAGCTTATATTTGTGCATGTCAGCCAGTATGGATGTCCCTACTCCCAGGCCATCTGACAAAGTCTGGGGGCATTTTTGGTTGTAATAGTCTAGGGTTAGGCATGTGAATAGAAACCAGGGTTACTGCTAACCATTCTACAGTGGATAAGATAGTTAGTATCTTGCTTGCAGTCCCAACACTCAAAGCAATGCTCTGGTCCCATGTGTCAGTAGCTGTGGCTGAGAGCTCTTTCTCCAGTGGCTTACCCTAGAATGCTCATTTCTGCTCCCAGCCTTGGGAGTGGTTAGACCTCAGTCCCAGGCTGCAGTACCCACATCGCCTTGGATCTCTCAAGTCCCTGGGTCACAACATCCTCTTTCTCGTGTCATAATGCTTTCTCTGATCTCAAGCATCTGTTTGGCTGATCCATCTCAGCATGGGCCATGCAAGGTAGTCACTGAGGTCCTGATGCTGACGATGCCCATCAGGACAGACTCTGAGTCCCTCTGTTTCCTTAGGCGGGTCCTGATGTCTTTTGCAGAGTTAGTGTATGTTAAGTGCTACTTAGAAATATGGGGAGCATTAGTTATGCCACAGACAATTCTGTGATATCTCAAGTTCCCCAAGCATCTTGGCATCCAGCATGGTTGAGACAATTGCCGGAGGGAATCTTTATTGAAACTAGACCATATCCAAAGACACTTGCTCGGCTCACTAGACAGAGGGATAGCTGAGAATCCCATTTTATTTTTAAGAAATGTATCCCACTTTTCTGAGCATTCTGATCCATTTATCACTTTCACATATCCTGTGATGCTACCAATTGCATTGTATCCCCCCCACCCCTACCCCAACCAGGGTACCAAGTGCTAAAATGTTCAATATGCAGGCAATTTGCTAGAGTTGGTTTAAGAAGGGCCACTTTATTCTAGAACTTTCCCATTACAACCACAACTCCTTGTAAAGCAAAGTGCTAGCAGATCTAAACACTTTTGGCCCTTAATGCAGGATATACTGTTAGTATGGAAAAGAGTCTACACTTCCTGATTTCTGTTAAACTTGGAAGTTGGAGTCTAATGCCCCTTTGGTGGAGATACATGTGAGATACATACTTGTCTCTGACCTCAGTTCCTGATGCTCTTTGGAATTCATGGCAGATCTTGAGGAACTGGCAAGCTGACAGGTATCCAGATTAAAAGGCACCTGTAAATTGGTATCTGCTGGTGTTCTTTCTATTTGAAAGACAGGAGTTTGGGCAGAAGGCAAAATAGTATCTAACTATCTGCATATACCAGTATGCTTCTTTGGACTTGGGTTCTGCATGGGATATCCTTGACAGGCTTCCTCTGGGGAGGAGGAAAATATAGGCACAGTCATATGCTATTTATCCAGGATTAGGCAGGCATGGAGTCCTGAGGGGCTCTGCCAAGCTCACATTAGGTAGGCAGGCCCAGTGGACTTCTGGATTCCTCCTGCCTCACTGTGAGCTGGTGACTCTCTGTGTTATAATTATTTCCTTCCATATCTGAGACTTCAACTTTTAACATCCCAGCATCATCTCATCCGTGAGGTGAGGGAAGTACAGGAAGAGTTTGAACCACAGTAGAAGGCAAGGTAATTTTAGGTGTCAGAAAGGTGGTGTATGTGAAGATTACTGAACTCCTCCCTCAATGGGCAAGTTGATTCTTGAAACAAAATATGTGTGGTGGTGGTGTGAGGTTTCCCCCTTGTGTAAGATGCTGATGTAACCACATCTCCAAATTCCAGGCTCCTCTAACACTGGGAAGGGGTTACACTGTAACCCTTGCTTCCTTCTCCATCTTTTTTTTGTCCTTTCTAGTTCTATCGCAGTTGGCACGTCATTTGTCTTCCCCCTGAGCTCTCATTACTTGGGGAATTTCCTGGCCTAGAGTTGAAAACTTAGTGAAAATTATGAATGGTGAAAAGAAAAAGAGAAACCAATGCATGATGGGGGGAAAAAAACTTCATTACGTCCTTATTTGAGAGCAACGACCTTATAGCCAAGAACATGAAAGATAACGTGCACTTAGGTCACGTCCGTCGATCTGAAGAGATATATAAAAGTTATCCCTAATTGGAGGGGACCCTGAGACAAGCGTGGAGTCTTTGACAGATGGCAGCGTTTAAGATAAGATGGAGTTGAAAGCTTCAAGATTAAGATCTTCCATTAAGCAAACAGCTTTTTGGTTTTAATTCATGTCTACTTTCGAATTAAGCTTTACCCACCCACCTGCCACTCCTCCCATCTGACATCTGGTTAGCACTTGGCATGTGGCAGACCGGGTGTGAAGTATTGGAGATTTGAAAAAAGATTCAGCTAGAACCTGTACCCTTTCACTTAAAGTCTTTCTTCATATTTATTTGACCATTTTTTTTTGTGATAAGTCACCCTAAAAGTGGGGTCTTGACCCCTTTCATTATTTCCCAATTGCAGTGTGTCGGGGAAAAAGAACTTTTAGATGTGTGCCAGGCAGTGGGAGGGAGGAACCAAATGAAAGCCGGAAGTCTTTGACTCCCATGCCACGTGAGAGACAGTTGGTTTGCACTTTGTCCAGGGTATGGAGTGGGCAGATTAAGATGAGCTCGGGAGTCTGTTTTAAAGACTTAATTAATTTGTTTATTTATTGACTTTACCTCCCTGCTGCAGCCCCTTGCCTTGTCTCCTCCAAGTCCCTCCACTATGCTCCTTTTCCTACTTCTCAGAAAAAGGGGGAGCCCTCCACCCATCCACACCAGCAAGGCATCCTTGCTCCCCTTGCTAGTGGACCCACCTGAAGTCTGAGCTGCCTATCGGCTTACATCTATGTGGACTACCTAGGTCCAGTCCATGCATGGTCCTTGGTAGGTGCTTCAGACTCCACAGGCCCCTCTGGGCCCTGCTTAGTTGGCTCTGTTTGTCTCCTTGTAGAGCTCCTGTTCCCTGTATCCTTTTATCCTTCCCCATCACTTTTCCACAAGACTCCCTATGCTTTGTCCAATGTTTGGCTGTGAGTATCAGCATCTACTTCAAAGCGCTGCTAGGTAGAGCCTCTCAGAGGACAACTCTGCTAGGGTCGTGTCTGCAAGCATAGCAGAATACCAGTAATAGTGTCAGGGGTTGGCTCTCTTCCATGGGGTGAGTCTTGGGTTGGGCCATGCATTGGTTGGACATTCCCTCAATCTCTGCTCTATCTGCTCTTTCTTTATCCCTGTACATCTTGTAGGCACAGTAAGTTTTGGATCAACATTTTTGTGAGTGGGTTGGTGTTTTTCTCCCTCCACTAAGAGTTTTGTCTAGTTAGAGGTTGACCTCTTCACACTCCATGACCCTTGCTAGTAGGAGTCCTAGCCATAGTCCTCCCCCTCATATCATCCCAGAGGCCTATTCTGACTTAGGTCTCCAGCTTGCTACAGGGATGCTCTCACCCACAGCTTCTTTTTTCTCTGCAGATCTTGTGTTCTTCCAACTCCGCTATCCCCCACATCTGATCTCTGCCCTTATTTTTCTCTGCACACCCTCTCCTACCTTCTTCTCTCTCTTCAACCACTACCTCTGTCTATTCTTTTTCCCTTTCTGAGTGAGATGGGAGCATCCTCCCTTGGGTCTTCCTTGTTACTTATCATCTTTGGGTCTGTGCTTTGTAGTATGTTTGTCCTCTACTAAATAGCTAAAACCCATTTATAAGTGAGTACATACCAAGTGTGACTTTCTGGGTCTGGGTGATGATCTTTTCTAGTTCTATCCATTTGCCTCCATATCTCTTCAATATACTACTAGAAATTCTAGCTAGAGCAATAAGACAACTAAAGGAGATCAAGGGGATACAAACCATAAAGAAAGAAGTCAAAGTATTGCTATTTACAGATGATATGATAGCATACATAAATGATTCTAAAAATTCTACTAGAGAACTCCTACAGCTGATAAACATCTTCAGCAAAGTGGCTGGATACAAGATTAATTAAAAAAAAAAATCAGTATCTCTCCTGTATACAAACAACAAATGGGCCAAGAAAGAAATTAGGAAAATCACACCCTTCACAATAGCCACAAAATATAAAGTATTTTGGTGTAACTTAACCAAGCAAGTCAAAGATAATGTATGACAAGAACTTCAAGTCTTTGAAAAAGTAAATTGAAGAAGCTATTTGAAGATGGGAAGATGTCCCATGCGCATGGATTGGTAGGACTGACAGAGCAAAAATGGTCATTTTACCAAAAGCAATCTGCAGATTCAATGCAACCCCCATTGGAAGTCTGTTTTATCTCATGCTTAGATTTTTTCAAAATTAAATTTATTTTTACATTTTATTTACTTTACCTCCCAATTGTAGCCTGCTCCCTTATCTCCTCCCTGTACCACCTTCCCTCCCTCTTCCTCCCTCCCCTAGTCTTCAGAAAGGGGGACCCCTTCTCCAATACCAACTGACCCCAGCTTATCAAGTCTCATCTGGACTGCCTGCATCTTCTTTCTCTGTGGCCTGTCATGGCTGCCCCACCATGGGAAAATGATCAAAGAGTAGGTAATAGAGTCTATGGCAGAGACAGCCCCTGCTCCCCTTACTAGGAGACCCACGTGGAGACCGAGCTGCCTATCAGCTACATCTGAGCTGAGGATCTAGATCCTCTTTATGCATGGTCTTTGGTTGGTACATCAGTCTCTGCATGGTCCCCTGGGTCCAGGTTTGTTGGCTGTGATAGTTTTCTTGTGGAACTCCTGTCCTTTCCTGTCCTTCTGTTCTCCAACTCTTCCATAAGACTTCCTGCGTTCTACCTCAAAGACAAATGGATGGGTCGGGAAAAGATCATCCAGAGTGGGGTAACCCAGACCCAGAAGGACACGCATGGTATATACTCACTAATAAGTGGAAATCAGCCACATAATACAGGATAACCACACTACAATCCACAGACCTAAAGAAGCTAAATAACAAAGAGGACCCTAGGGAGGAGGCTTAATTCTCATTCAGAAGGGCAGATAGAATAGACACTGGAAACGGTTGGAGAGAGGGAACAGGACGAGAACCTACCATAGATGTCCCCTGAAAGACTCCACTCAGCAGGAGATCGAAGCAAAAGCCGAGACTCACAGCCAAACTTTGGGCAGATTTTACAAAATCTGTTCTGCAGTCGTGTCATTATCTCTACTCACCACTAGAGGTCAGCACTTTAAAAAGTAAACTGGCCACATTCTAGTCTAGTCTAGTAAGCCTTGAAGCAAAACCAAAATAACTTTTAAAAAATGCTATTTGGGGTGGGGAGAAGCGTTTCCAAAGAAACGGTGTTTTCTTTGACATGTTGGAGCCGTAGCTTGACACCCTTCGCCTCTTCTGGTGGATGAGTGCTCTTGTAGACTGCTCACTGTACTTTACTGCCAGCCTCCATGTGAGAGATGACCGGAAGGTGTAGTCCTCGGTGCTGGGGGACTTCCGGTTTCTTTAAAGCAGTGGTTCTCAACCTTCCTAATGCTGCAACCCCTTAATACAATTGGTCATGTTGTGGTGACCCCCCAAAATAAAAGTATTTTCTTTGCTATGTTATAACTGTAATTTTGCTGCTGTTATGAATTGTAGTGTAGATATCTGAAATGCAGGATGGTCTTAGGCGACCGCTGCAGAAGGATCCGTCAACCCCCAAAGGGGTTGCGACCTACAAGTTGAGACCGGATGCTTTGAAGACCTAGATGCATTTACATCCAAGTGACAGAGTGGAGAGGAATATAAAATTACTCCTGTAGAGCCAATTCTAACACACGCTTCCGTATCCTGTCACCGAGAGGCAGAGGGGTAAACGGTGTTCAGATGAGCCCTTTTCTCATATTTGCACTGGAAAAGCCATCGTTGAGGCTCACCACCTTCACCTGAGAGGCTACCACTTAAAAGTACCTGGGATCTAGGGGCTCGGGAGATGACTCTCTGTGGTTAGGAGCACCTGATGCTCTTCCAGATGACCAGGATTTGGTTCCCAGCACCTATATTGGGATATTCACAACTGCTTGTAACTCCAGATCTAAGAGAGGAGCTCCAGCAACCTCTGTGGCCTCTGTGGGCACATTTACACACACACACACACACACACACACACACACACACACACACACACACACAGAGAGAGAGAGAGAGAGAGAGAGAGAGAGAGAGAGAGAGAGAGAGAGAGGCACACATGCACATATACACTAACAACAGCAGAAATAAATTTTCTTAAAACCCCAAGAACTTCCTCTCCTAGTGCCTACTCCAAAGCTGCCAGTGACTTCTGTCTACTTTTCAGTGGCTCCTTCCAGTGGAGAGAGTAGGAGGACTTCCTGCCACTGGCAGGAGGGCCAGAGTCTAGCGACACTTGGCTTTGGGTCACTGTTCAGAATGAGCTATATGGAAAGGGTCACACGCAGGTGTGGCGTGTCTTGGGTGCTCTGCGCTTGACCTGGTGTGAACTAGACCTTTGTCCTCTCTGAGGCTAGATGAGAGCAAACAAGATCCAGACCTGGAGACAACTGCTAAGAAGTTTCTTTTGAAATCACTTCATCTTTCACACCAGTTTCATATAAATGCATAGGGAGAGGCTCAGTGCTGGACAGGAACACTGTTAGGAAGAGCTTCCAACGGAGAGTTCTTAAGTACTTCAGCCTGCGCTGTGTGTGTGTATGTGTGTGTGTGTGTGTGTGTGTGTGTGTGTGTGTGTGTGTGTGTAGTAGCCCATCTCTATTGGTTGCTTGGATAAGCATCAGCCACCATTAGCAGCAGTCCTACCGTCGTTGGGATTTTCTGTTACCCCCCCCCCCCAATAAACTGCTTATACTTTGATCCTTGCCTCAGACTGTGGGTTCAGAAGAAATTAGTAAAAATGGTCACTTTGACATACATCAACACATTTGGTTCTTGTAAGGGTTAATTGTGAAGTTTTGAGCCTACCACTGTGATGTCTACCTAATGCCTTCTCCCACAAAATGGCGGCAGTCACATCCTGTGTGCCCGTAGTTGAAGGATTTAAGTGCCTTGTCCAAAAGTCACAGGACGATGGCTGAAGTTTCATCTGTTTCTATCCAGTTTTCCTGATGCCTTTCTGACCCAGCTGACTTTGGCAGCTTGAAAACATTTTTTTTTTTTTTTTATGCGGGTGGGGGCTGGAGAAATGGTGCAATGAGTTGCACTGCAACACAATAGAAAGAATCACCATTTAATCCCTCAAACCCGTGTAGAAGCCAGGTGTGACACTGCATGCTTGCAACCTCAGTGCTAGGGAAGGGAGCATTGGGGACAACTAAGGCCTGGCCGAAAAGTAGAGGTCTAGGTTCAATGAGAAACTCTGTCTCAAAAAGTAAGAGAAATTGAGAAAGACACCCAGTGTCGACTCACAGGTCTTACACACGCCTGCTTGGGCAGGTTCACCTGCACAGATGGAATCAGACAGCCATCACACATAGCTTTTCCTACATAAAGGTACTTTTTATAAGATATATGTTATGTGCATTGACCTCATGCAGGGTACCTGCTGTCCCACTACATCTTTTCAGATGAGACCAAGGAGAACATAGTGATTAGATTAGGTGAAAAATAATACTGGGCCTCCAGGAAAACACTTGAAAAGCAACTTAAGCTAAAAGTACTATAGTTGTATAATCCAAAACTCACAAACGAGTTTCCTGAGTTCTATCTGGAAGTCCTACGGGGAAACAGATGGGCAATGGCTTCTTGTGCGTGTGTCTTGCCGTGCAGATGCATATTCCCCTGGGTCCTGATCACCTCATACGCCAACCATCTATTACTCGGCAGTATTCCGACCTTTTAGAATGCCTGACAGCTCCAGATCTAGTTCTGAATTCAGTAAGACCTGGATGTTTTCTGGAAAGCCTTTATGATTCTCTATCAATGTCCCAGAGCAATTTCATTATTAACAGACTAGCAGCTCTAAGGCTGGTTGGGGCTACATCATAGCCTTAACCTGTACAGAACAGCCCAGGCAACACCCCACACAGAGTCTTGAGAAAGACGTTGATAACATTTGAGAAGCTACAGCTCACCTAGAGCTTATGGGTTTTCTGCCCCAACATCTCTCAGATCATTTCCTGGGATTCTGGTGAGACTGGGCAAGAAATTCTGCTGTCCCCACGATGGCGATGGAGCACAGCCACAGACTCTCTTCCTGCTGCAGCTCGTAAACCCATTGGCATCTGACAGATGCATTGGTTCTGAGTTCTGAGTGACT
Source organism: Acomys russatus (assembly GCF_903995435.1). NCBI lineage: Eukaryota > Metazoa > Chordata > Mammalia > Rodentia > Muridae > Acomys > Acomys russatus. Next base: position 34,484,003 of record NC_067158.1, on the reverse strand, counting down.
TCACACTATGGCTAACCCACTGGGTTTATGGTTCCGGACCAATAAAAAGCAGTCAAATGATGCCAACTTAAGGCTAATTTTCTTTTTCATTTATGTTAGAATGGGATAATTAGAAAAAATACTTACAAACTCCTATTATTTTTCCTTTGTCCCCCCCACCCCCTTTTTTAAAAAATCCTCTGGGGGTAGAAATCCGGATATGTCACCAGGAAACTTTAAGGTGATGTCATTTCACACTTCAACCCACAATTTTAAGGAGTTTGTTTTCATCTGTCTCCTTAGAGCATTTCTTCTGCAATGCTTTGGAAGTAAAATAGCTTGCGATTACTTTACCGTCCAGCACTTTAAGTGTATTACAAAGAAGAAATGAAATAGCTTTATTATAATAAATTAAAAATAAAGATCAGAAGGTATAAACATAGCTTTATGGTTATTTTTATTGAGGCTTTCTCTACACACACACACACACACACACACACACACACACACACACACACACACACATTTATTTTAACATGGGATCATTGCTGAACACATCACCCAGTAACCATTGTTCTGTTAATATTTCACGATCATCTGTGGTGGCTGTGTATCTCCATCTTCCTTTTTTCATGCCTGTTCTCCACTGGAGGGAGGACTCACAGCCAATTTAACACACATTCTATTATCAGGCATGTAGGCTATTTCTCAGATTTGCATTTTGCAGGCTTTGCCATTGTAAGACTCTGTAATTAAGCCTTTGCAAATATTATTAATTACTTTCTCACAGTAAGTTCTTAGAAACAGGAGGCTTTTCAGTTTGTGTATTTTAGACTAGAAATAATCTGTAGTAAGAGGGGATTGAGGTGAGGCAGGGTTTTCTTACTGCTTCTTGAACAATTTCTGGGTGGGTCCACTTCTACTGCAGGCTGTCATAATGCCCAACCATAGGAGAATACCTATAAAAATGCCAGGTGGGAGTGGGTCACAGGCAAAAAGGGAGGCTGTGGATCCTGGGCAGGCTTTGTCAGCATGCCAACATCGTGATGAACTGGTTCTCAACTGGGGACAGTTTCTTACCACTTGGGGGCACTTGACAATGCTAATTGTTATGCACGAGGAGACAATGCTCACTGTCTCTCTGGGTAGATGCTGGGGCTGTTGATAGATGTCACATAATGTGCAGAATGTCCCTGTACAACATAAATGATATGTGTCAAAGCCATCAGTGCCAAGGTCAAGAAACTCTGACACAGGGAAAAGAAAAGTATGAATGCCTCTCCTGGGAACTGCAGCATAGCAGTGGAAATTTCCTACTCCATCCCCCCCACCCCCCCCCGCCGCCTTTCCCGAGACACTTCACTTATATAACACATTTGATGTGTCTTGGACCTGATCTTCAAATGACATTGGAGTGCAAATAAGGTCGGTGGAGAGCGTTCCCAGTTGCTCCTGGCTTCTGTCAGGATTAAATCTGAGTAAAGCATACTAGTGGATTCTTCCTATAGATGGGGCTGTTTTGTAGAGAATTCAGACTACATGTACTTTTACAGCCCAAATGATATAGTGATGCTAAAGCCTCTTCTAGATTCTCCTTGGCACAGTTGGCACAGGGCCTTGGGATCCAGCCTTTGTTCTTTGCACAGAAAAAAGCCAGGAGCTAGATTGCCGCCTCTCACTGTTTTCGGAGCACTATGGTCAGGCCACACTGAGTATTTTGGTCATGAACTGAGCCATTCTTGAAGGTGACAGACATACCCCCCTCCCCCCGCAGCCGAGCAAAGGATATTGAATTTTACTGTGGTTTAAAAAAAAAAAAAAAAGGAGTGAAGATGAGCAGTTCCCCCAGAGAATCATGATATGTCTGTGAAGACCCAGTGAGGCAGAGCCCCTGGGAGGTAGAGGGTGAGAGCATGTGGCCTTGTGACTGCACCTGAACAGCAAGGCCTAAAGGCCTAGCTGCAGGACTTAGAACCGCATTCACAAAGGCATGGCCGTGGGCACACTGCTTGGGTTTCCTGTCTCTGGTGGAGGAGGAAGGTTATATAATTCATGTAAGCCAGAAAGCTGTTGTTTTCTGAGATTCATAAGCCCTGAATGCTCTCTCTACTGCTTGCTGCTGCTGAGTAAAAGAGGGACTTCCAGAGGGGGACACTGGCAAAGTCCTCCGTCTGCACAAGACTGGAATTCAATATGCCTATACAAACTCCTGGTAAGTGGGGCTGGGTTGCCTTTGGGACTTGAGAGCTGCTGGTTGCATATTGTAGATAGCCTTGAGTGACAGTGGAAAGGGTGTCTGCTGCCCTTTGAGGTCTACTGAGTCTCCTGCAGGGCATTTTGGGAACTTTGGAGTAGGAAGTGATCTAAAAGGGAAACCTTACACTGACATATTTCCACTCTCTCCCAGTCTCCTGACTTCTCTGCCCATTTTCTGCCCCTCTTAGTTTTTACAGTTATGAGGAAGCCCGTTTCTGTGTCACTCAGAATCCTTTGTCTCCTGGAGTCATTGGATTTGACCAAGGAGGGCACCAGTGTGTGAGAGAGAAGAGTTGGAAAGAATCATGCTTCCCGGTTCGACTTGGCTGTGGTAATCCCTCTTGTAGCATGGTCCCTCCTCCAAAAATTCAGTCCTGTGCATGCTCAAACCCCTCTGGCTTCAGAGGTGTCTGATATTGCTTGGCCCTCAAGGTTGCTACCTGATACTTTTTACCCTGCCTTCACCTCTAAATGCAATTCTCTCATTTAAGTCTCCATAGAGAAATGCTTTAGGCTGCGCACACTATTCATGCCTGGTCAGAGACTTATGTGGCCTCTGGAGACATTGACTTCATGCATTCTCGAGCACCAGGCCCCCGAACATGTCCATACTAGCTTTCCTCTCTTAATGAGGGAGGTGGGTGTGGCACTTCATTCTCTATAGACGTTAACACATACTATGTCACTCATATGGCCTCTCTCTCTCTCTCTTTTTTTTTTTTTGAATAAAATTAAGTACATGTTACAAACAACCTGAGTGAGGCCATTCACAGAGGGTGCGTCTAGTAAATGGTTACTGCTAGTATGTGTAGGTAGTTGTGTTTTCTCTCCGTCTCTGTCTCTGTCTCTCTGTCTCTGAAAGGAAAATGTGACCTACCATGCCACCAAAAGTGTGGCTTTTCAATGCTGGTATTATGTTCTCCAAGAAACAAACTGGATTTACTGGCCCAGTGATTCCACAAAGAGATTAATCTTAAAAGATGCCTCCCTAACACTCATAAAAAACCCCACTATTAATTGTTGCATCTTCTGAATAACTGATATTTTAGAAAGTCAGAACTTAGGGAGAGAAGGAGGAGGAGGAGGAGGAGGAGGCTTGTTGTGAATAACATTATGCCATTTAAAGTATCAGTGCAGGTCAAGACTGACGGACAGCAGGGCTGGGTCATCACGGATGCCAGGTGACACAGTGTGAAGTGTCCAGTCTATTCTAACCAAATGCTATTGAGAGTTAGATTATCTCAGAGGAAATAAATTCTAGTGACACATGTCCTGCGCATCATATAGACAAAAGGGAGTTTTGACTGTGTATGGAAACTATTGGTTGCTGATTAACCAATAGCTCATCATTTAGCCTGGACACTTTTATTTTCCACTGAGAAATGACCTTGTTCCCAACCTGGGTCCAGGAGCTTTAAGTAGGAGTCATTCTAGCTTCAGGGGTGGATGTGACGCTGTCATGACCCATGTAACTGTGCATCCCTTTGTCCAGTTACTGGTTGAGGAGCCGACCTAGGACCAATTATAGTCAGGTGGCTGTCAAAGCTGAGCCTTCTGCCAGAATTAGTGCTAAATAATGTGTTTCCTTCCTGGGATGGCAAATTCATACTGGGTCCCCATCCCCAAAGAAGAAGAAGAAGAAGAAGAAGAAGAAGAAGAAGAAGAAGAAGAAGAAGAAGAAGAAGAAGAAGAAGAAACAAATCACAAAGCAATGCTAACCTCAGCTGTTAGTGGCCATCCTTGCTACAAAATGAAAACACGTCAGAATTGAAACTAAACACTGAGGAGAATTGTTCCTCAAGGTGGTAAAGGTACAGAATTGGAGGCAATGCCTGTGTAACAAGATCTGTTTCAGATTTCCTCTAGTCTGGTTCTGTCTTTCTTGAGTTAGTGTATACTGGATTCTAAAAGTTACAACATAACGTATCTGGATGGATGCACAGGGAGACTGTAGGGCTTTTGTGTCTGATGTCCCTCTCTCCATCCCTCTTCCCTCAATTCTCTCCCTCTCTCCCTCCCTCCCTCCCTCTCTCTCTCTCTCTCTCTCTCTCTCCATGTGTGAACACTGCATGTGAGCAAACAGAACTTTTCATGGATGAATTTGGCATGATTTCATTGAGCACATTCTATGGCAGATAGAATTCTTAGATACAAAGATGGACAGGAATACTTCTATACCAGATAGACAAATCAAAACACATGTGAACCATATAGCGTGTCACCAGTGGGAAACAAGTGTGGAGTTGGAGTTCCACAGCGGTGACTAGGAAGATGGGTGTTGTCATCAGAACGCCTAGGTCTCCTGTGTGCTTTGATTTACTTCATACAAGTCTTATCCTGTTTGCCCCCTGCTTCTCCACTTGTAAAACGAAGGCATAATTGCTATCAAGAGTGTCTTAGTCCAACTAAGTATCTGTAAACAACTCAGATTTATTTCTTCCACTTCTGAAGGCTGGTATGTCCAAGGCCAGCTGCTGGCAGATTCAGTGTCTGCAGAAGGCTCGTGACCTTCTAGAAGGAGGGCGTATATAACATAGAAATTTGACTTGATACATGTTGTTACAAGGTAGTTCTTTCCAAGAATGATAGGAATGAGGCTTGGATTGTTTTTTAGAAACAAACCAATCTCCTCCTTCTTTACAAAAATATTCACAGATGTGGAGAAATGATGGATGAAAACTCTTTTTAAGGGCTGAAAGACACAAGCATTTTCTCCAAGGTTTTTAAATATATCATTTTAATATGAAACCCGCTTTTCATTTCCCACAGCAGCTGTCTCACCCTCATCATCACCCCGCTAATAATTTAAAAATAAATTCATCTTGGGCATAAAACCAATGAAAGAAACTTCGTTTTAAAAATCTACATCAATACATTTTGTAATGAAGAATCCTTTAAAAGATAATGTTGACCAAAATGCCCTTGTCAGGTAGAATAAGACTGTGGCTCAGCTGGTAGAGTGCGTGCCTGGCATACACAAAGTCCTGGGCTTGATCCCTAGCACCACACCAATATTGGGAAGTAGGGAATCAAGACCCCAACATTATCTTCAGGGAACTTGCTCAAAACTGCCTTAGTAGACCACAGTCAGAAGACCGTTTTATTTATACAACACTCTTGCGTGTCAAGACAGTCTGCATAGTTTCTCCATTTCAATTTCTCCAGAAAAGTCACCTGGTTTCAAGTGGCCTGTATTTTATTGCATATTTCTTTTGGCTGTTTTGAATACTGTGTAGCCTGGAATTCCAGTAGTGGCTGTTACCTAGAGAGAGGAGACTATCTCAAACTAACTTTTCCCTCTTTTTTTTTTTTTTTTTTTTTTGTCTATTCTTGATGCTGCTGGCCCCTGGGCCTATGGATTGACTCAAGAGAGCAAGAAGTGGACAGAGTTCAGCAGGAAGAATACAAAAACACAGTGGAGCCAAGGTAGGCATTGAACCCTGACTTCACACGCACAGGGCTGCATCATCACTGTAAGCGTCACCTCTGATGATGACAGTGCCCCACTTTGGGACCTATTCCATAAACATAGTCACCCTCCCGAGAGTGGTCCACCGATTCCTCTCCATAGTCTCAGTTCTCGCTTTAATTTCTTCTAAGCTGTTACATGTCTGTGTGCACTTTCCTGACATGGGTCACCCCAAGTCTTTTTATCATTTAAGATCTAGTTGATAGAAATTTCTCTGGCCCTCCTCTATCACCTCAGAATTTCAAAGTAATCATTTAACACCTTGCATATCTTAGCATGCCCTTTTTTCCAGAGCATGCTTGTGTATGGGTGTGTGGGCATGCATGCCATTGTCTTCTTAGGAGTCTGGAGGTTACATTAATCTTGGTGCTCCCTTGTTGTCGAAGAGTCTGGCATGGTTTTTCATGCATAACAGGCATTAAAATCTTTAATGAGCAAGGAGAAAGAGGAATGGAAGATACAGGAAGGGAAAGGCAAAGAGGATGCTATTACTGCAGACCAAAGAAGTGGTGCACAAGGCAGAGTCGTGGCTGAGATTAAACAAGGAATCACAGTGGGCAGCAGATGCCAACACCAACCACCGTGGCTGAAGCGAGTGAGAGGCTCGGAAGACTCTTTACTGTGGTGTTCAGTTCCCCCTTGTGCCTTCTCACTTCTGCTCACTCACAGTCCTGGCACATGTGCTGCATTCTAATTCTAGGAAATTTGTGAGGAGCCATTTTTTTCATAATGTAAGTAGCACCCTTTCTTTGGAAGAAACCTATTTGTTCTAGAAAACTATACTGTTAAAGCATTTGGGTTCATGTCTACTTTGCTCCAGTCGTCACCTTGCTGTTCTTTCTCAGGCTTCCCCTATCTCTGTTTTTCCTTCTCAACTAAAATCAATGCCAACACATTGACTGAGAGGAGGAGAATGCAGAAGAAGCTGGTCCCTTCTTTCCCCTGCATTAGTTGTACCCATACAAACATGGACCTTGGCATGCCTAGTGTGTGAAATCGTTGGCTTCCAACCACAGAAGTCATGGGCCCTGTGTGTCCCTAGCATCGAATCAATTTATTTGCCAAGGTGCTCATCACATGCCACTGTGGCAGAATGCTCTGCATACCCTAGCCTGCATGACAGAAGGCCACTACAGTGTTTTTCTGTCTAATTCAGTACACAGTGTCCACTCTACACACGCTCGTTAAAGAGATGCTGAGGGCTGGGTTGATAGCACCATTGAGAAAGAGTGTGCTCCATAGGCCCAAGGACTTGAGTTTGGTCCTTAAGAATCCATGTGAAAACAAGCCAGGTGTGGTGACACACACTTGTAATCCTTCTGATGGAGAGATGGCCACAGTCAGTCTCGTGGTTCAGTAGTCAGCCAGGCTACCAGACAAGTGAGCTCCAGGTTCAGTGAACTCTCTCAAAGAACAAGGTGGGTGGCACCTGAGGAGTGAGAGCTGATATTGTGTTCTGACATGCACATACACACACACACACACACACACACACACACACACACACACACACGCACGCGCGTACACACACACACACACATTCATGTCTATACCCACATACACACACATACACAAGCACACATATACCCATGCACACACACATACACATATATACACACACACTCATGCACGCACACACACTCATGCATGCACACTCACATACACACACACTCATGCATGCACACACATACACACACATACATGAGCACACACAGTTATTGGTACATATACAAGCATAAAGGAATAGATAAAGAAATTTATCACTATTTTAATTTGTTAGAAAAGTCTTAGCATCTCTTACTTTTTTGACTCTTGAGAATTGTCAAAGGATTTGACTAAAATGTCATGATTGTCCTAAATAACAAGCAAAACTGGAGTTTTATGAATATTTAATGAGGCAATGTCACTATCAGCTGGTAGCATCACCAAGGGCATTCAAATTTGTTAACATCATCTTTAATTTGCTTAAATATTCATCATCATTACTTTCAAGGGGTTGATGTCTGGGGTTATTCTATACCATTTATTTTGATGTGATTTCAACTGGTTGGTGGTTTGTCTTATTTTGATAAATTCTGCCAGAACTGTCCGTACAAAACAAAACAAAACAAAACAAACAACTTTTTTTTTTCTGACTCTCCTTCTCACTCGCTCCACCTTGCAGCACTCCAGGTTGTAAGCCACTGTGGTGTTGCTGCCGTAACACTCGGGTCTGCAGTCCAGATCACAGCTCATCATCTTCTGATAGAGAATCTAGGTAATCTGTGTCAACGTACAGGAGAAACCCCGAGAACAAGCTGTCTGCCCAGCCTGGGTCTGAGAACAGGCCATTCTGGTCATTGAAGAAGATCTCCAGCCACACTTCATCTTCTGGCTGCAGGTAGATGACTGTGGACCCGGAAGCCACATCATGGTTCCCCGTGTTGGCATCGAAGGTCCGTATTCTGTACTGCCCGTTGTGCACCAGCCCAATGGCTAGGTGCTTGTTGGCCAACGTGATATCATAAGAAAAGTAATAGATGCCTGGGAAAGCACAAATGAACTTCCCCGTTGCAGGGTTGTAGTGTTCCCCCTCATTGAAGAGGACCTTGTTAAATATGATGGGTAGTCTTTCTTCTGGGTAGCTGGTTGTGATGCCAACTGAAAAGGCAGACTTGAGCACAATGCTTCCACATCTGCACACTCCAGGCAGTCCTGGGTCCCCTTGATCTCCTCGGTCTCCCTTTGGCCCAGGAGGCCCAGCTGGACCGACTTCTCCTTTGTCACCCTCTGGTCCCATGGGACCTTTCTTCCCAGTCTCTCCTTGGTCTCCTTTCTCACCAGCAAGGCCCAGGGGTCCAGTCTTACCTTTCAGACCTTCAAAAATAATCAATAGCTAAATTAATAGTTCTTCTAGAGAATCACAATCAACATACCTACACATTCTAATGCACCCTAACCAGTCTTTTTAAGCCAACTATCAACAGTAGTCTACTAATTAAAACTCCTATGGGAACCACTGATAATAGAAAATATCACATAGATTTCTTCCAGTATTTGAGAGCTCAATTTCGACCCTGACTGATGAAGCTAATTAGTTATTATTTTGAAGAGAGAGCACGATGTACATACTAGTCATAAGTAGGCCCTTGTCATTACAGAAAGACTTCAAAGAGCATGCTGGTATTTTTCCCAGAGTGAGTCCTGGGAGAGACAGAACCAGAGGACGCTTTGGAGACAGCGCCATCTTTGTACCATTCTGTTCCTACTAGTCTGGATAATAAAGTAATTAATGCACATTAAAATTGCTGCTTATCAACTATTTATTACTGACTGATGTTAAATGCATAATTTGCATGCACTATCTTATTTAAATATCACAACAATTTTACAAACTAACAGTTACCAGCATCCATTGCAGGGGAAGAAACTGAACTAGGAGCTAGTGAGTGATGGAGCTGCCATCTCGACCCACACCTGCCCAACTCTGGAGCCTAGGCACCCCATCCTCTAGGGGAATATGCTGGGTTGTTCCTGTAAACTGTAAGTATACCTGGAATATTGGGCATCTTATATTACCATAACTAAAAAATAATGACTGTTTTCACCATGCTACAGGCCTGCTTTTGTAGGAGAAAACTGAGTCCTGAGGCTGTGAAGACACTTGACTGTGTATCCCAAGCCGTCTCAGCCTCATAATGTCCCTCTCCCTTCATCTAAACGCCTCTTGCCTTGTGGTTGGCTCTGCCACTGAATGTATCACATTTTAGCCTTGTCTCCTAATTTCTCTGTGTATCTTTACATATAGGGAAAAAAGCAATGGCTGTGAAAGAATTTCAACAAAATCTAAGCCACTGGATAGGATTGCTTTCTCTACATTCAAATCTTTACATCTGCAGGTTAACTAGAGGCTAGAAATAGACAAATAATGATTTCAATGGAAATCTATTAGGAGAATCAACTTTTTCCTTCTTCTTTTCTTAAAAAAAAAAAAAAAAAAAAAAAAACAAAAAACAAAAAACAAAAAACCCACAGGCTGGAGAGATGGCTCAGAGGTTAAGAGCACTGGCTGCTCTTCCAAAGGTCCTGAGTTCTATTCCCAGCAACCACGTGGTGGCTCACAACCATCTGTAATGAGATCTGGTGCCCTCTTCTGTAATGCAAGTATACATGCAGGCAGAACATTGTATATATGATAAATAAATAAATCTTTAAAAAAACTCAGCAATAATTAGTGTAATAAAAGGTTTTAATTTTGCGACTGAATACATGTCATAAATAGTACTTGGATAATAGTATTTGCATCCAAACTCTCCAAATTGCTATTATCTGTTGTATACTCTTTTTCTTCTGGGGAAACAACCATGTATTGTTAATGCCTGGTTTCACTTGTAACCATGGTTTTCTTCCCAGGGACTTTTATTCATCTAAGCCTTTTATCTTGCTGGCACTTTGATATCAGTTCTTGGAGCATTGTACATACTTCAGTGCATGCATAGGATAAGTTGGTTCTTTTTTTCCACTTAATTGGAAAAATTAACAAAGAAATATCTTGGTGATGTAAATTTTTAGGAGAACTAAAGCTCTCCTCTCAAAATGTCAAGCACAACGCTTTAATCCTTGTGAAAGCGGCTAACAATTTACGGCACATGGAGGTTATTGGCAATGGCTGTTGCTGTTGTTTATGAGACAAGACCAGCATTGTTATCAACAACACTTGTGTCTCCTTAAAGCAGACAATCCTGTTAAGTTGAAATTCTACTGGTCCAAGCACAACACAGATGATAGATGTTTCTCGAAACAAGGTCATGAAAGTCTGAACTTTCAATGCTTGATTCTTTGGGGGGTAGAAATGGAATATAAACTTTCTTTTGTTGTTCAGGAATCAAAGACTATAATATCTCAAATGTGTATGTTAGCTTCAATAGTAGCTTAACCTGTTTTGCCTTCTTCATTGAGTTTCAATACAATAAAAATACAATTTTTGTCTCAGTAATGATTTTAACCATAGGATTTTGTTACGAACGCAAATCATGCTGGTTGTAGGATTTTGGGTTGGTCACTCCTTCTCTGGCTTCAAGAGCTCTGTTTGTAATACAGAGGCATTGGGTAGTAAGTTTACTCCAAGCTTAGTGGGTAATACAGTAACAGACTGAGCATGTCTGAGATAAAACCCACTTCAGCTGTGGAGTGGGTGTGAAACTGAAGATGGGGTAAGAGCCTCTCATCTTAGGCTTCCCAGGCATGAAATAAAGGTTTGGGGTAGGTTTCTTAGGGTCTCATCCTCTTGAAAATGTATGGAGAACAGCTCAGAAATACTGAAATGCAAATTGTAAAAACAAGGAACTCTTTACAACCTTGATGCTTCCAATTTATTTTTCTTTCTTTCTTTCTTTCCTTCTTCTTCTTCTTCTTCTTCTTCTTCTTCTTCTTCTTCTTCTTCTTCTTCTTCTTCTCTTCTCCTCCTCCTCCTCCTCCTCCTCCTCCTCTTCTTCTTCTTCTTCTTCTTCTTCTTCTTCTTCTTCTTCTTCTTCTTCTTTTTTGGAGACAAGGTCTCTCTGTGTTAGCCTTGGCTGTCCTGCACTCCCTTTGTAGACTAGGCTGGCCTTGAACTCACAGCGATCTGCCTACCTCTGCCTCCCCAGTGCTGGGATTAAAGGCGTATGCCACCACGCCCGACCCGATGTTTCCATTTTCTATTGTGATACACATTTAATACCCTGGAGTGTTGGATAGACTTAGTCATGGATTAAGTGTAATAATAATATATAAGAATTCATCCTTTTTATACAGAGAACTTTCTCATGTACCAGGAGACTACACACTCAGAAGGAAAAAAAAAAAAAAAAAACCCGATAAATTGTTATGCATTAAGGTTGAAGCCATGTAGCGCTGAAGCTTAGCTACCCGGTTCCTCTTTAGTTCTCCCTCAAAGGGCTTTGCCTAGCTTTCCCCCTCACTTATCCATGCGTCATCCATGTAACCAGTCCTCCTCCCTCCCTTCCATCAATGGACCTGTGCTCCCATCCACACATCTGTCTTATATTTATTTCATTTAATATTAGCTGACCATTCTCTATATGTAAGCCTCAGTGTGATAAGCTTACGCACACCAAAATCTACGTACTACACTGGAATAAGGAATGCTTCATGTGGCCTTGAGAGATGTCCTGTTAAAGGCTAGACGCACAACCAAAAAGTAAGAATGTGCCATGAGATTGTTCTAGTGATATTTGAATGAACATGCATTCAGATTTAAGTGAATGCTATTCCTATTATTACGATAGTAGTTACAGACCAGTGAGGTATGTTTTTGCAGAGAATTTATGATTCAAAGTAATAATCTCCTCATTTCTAATTTAGGGTAGGGAAGTCAAAAAAGAATATAATTAACTCTGCATGAACTTGACTGAGGTGAAGGCAATCTGCTACCCAAGAATAGTGTACAAGTTTCTGAGTGACGTGTGCATCTTTTCACCATCTTTACTCTCTGAGCTGTGTGTAACCGCAGCGTGCCTGTTAGCTTTACATAAATCGGGTTGGAAACGTCACTTTGTTCTTTTGAACTTCAATAGTTTCATTTGTGGCATTATTTTATTGAATATTACAGTTACTGCAGATTACATGGTGAGTGCTAACATAAGTAAGTTCCCCCACACATTGTGAATTCTCAGCCAATGGTCAGTATTTGGAGCTACAGCAATGATGTGCTTAGACAGTCCTTTCTCTTCACTCCATGGAGAATGTCTATGGTCCTGGAGACCAGAACTGCTTCTCAAGCAGCTGTGTGCTTGGGCGGGGGCAGTTTGTAATGTCTAGAGCCATTTTGGTTGGGGGGATGTGTCACTGATATCCAGGGAGATGCTGTCAAACAGCATGCCAAGCCCCTCACCCTGCCCTAAAAATTAGTCAGCACTAAATGGCATTGGTGTGGAGGCTGAGAAATAAAAGTTGCTAGTGAGAAGCACACGGAAAGGTTTCTGAGTAAGCAGTGCACAGACACATGGGGGAATAAATAGATTGGATACAAGACTATATGTAACCCCACAGGGCTAAAACTGTAGCATTTAAGAATATTACATTTGATCTGAAATGCAGTAAAATTACCTCATGGATACATTAATCATTTTTTTTTTTTTTTTTTTTTTCTGTGGCTTTGGATGGCCAAAGTTTTATCTTTGACTTGTGGGTCAAAATTTAATAATTAACCACATCTAATTTTTACCAAGTACTTAGCACATGGCAATTACCATGTAGGGCATTCTGCATTAAACTCCATAGTTGCCCCTTGCTCAGCTTACAAAGAAGCTGTTTGCTTGAGGATGCTAAATTAAGTAACTAAAAGAGCTAAAATTTCAGTCTCTTTTTCTCGTGCCAGTGCTTGTGAGATTAGTCAATACATTCTTCCTTCCAAACACAGCAAGCTGAAAGGGTCAGCCATATAGAATTATATACTCTGTGTGTCATAGAATTTTAAGGATATTCAGACTCATGGCTCAGTAATAATTTGCATCCACATGAGCTACCTTATAGACAGACACTTTTGAATAACTACGTTTAAGCTCCAAATTCAAGGTTGTTTATCTGACATTGAATCTTTACGAAAGGTTCTTTAATATTGAACAACGCTCGTGCATGTGACAGCTATTGATTTGCCCAGTATTTTCTGCATGGAGTATTTGGAAATGATGCATTAGCCAGTAATCTGGATATATACTGTGGTACTGTTTCACAGAACCCCAGTAAATCACAGGCGGTGATTGGGTAGAGGCACACTTTTGAAGATCTATGTATTTTTTTCTTCTTATCGTCTGTCTGACTTGTGTACTCAGAAGCTTGTTTTCAAAAATTGATTCCAAATCCCTTCCTCTTGTGGAGTTCGCACCGCTCCTGTAGAATTTCAATTTGGTTTCCTTTGAAGACCGCGGAGTCTGGCACGCTTCCCGGGCTAACTTGTGTGCAGGAGGAAAAGCCTGGAAATTATTGGAGGACTAGAGGACAACTGTATTGTTTCAAAGAGCTATGTAAAGTCTACATCGCGGCTGTAACAGGACAGGTGGGGAGAGCGCTGAGCAAGGAAAGGCCGTCTATAGGATACTGTTGTCCTCCCAGCGGTATACACGGAAAAATCTAGAAGCACTTGAGGATTGTTTAGACATTAGCTCTGAGCAGGGTTGGCCACCGAGTTTCTGAATGTCAATTCTTTCCCTGCTGTGGCTCATCTGTTTGTCCACTTAAGCTTCCATATACCCAGCCATTGTCCGGTGGTGGTTGGGAGTCCAGCCCCAGCCGTCATGCACAGCGCACACCAACCTGGCCTCGTCTCCTACAGCGCCTTTAACCAGGTTCGGTTTCCTTACCTTTCCAGTGTCACAGTGCTCACCCGAGAAAGGTGTCATTGCCGCCAACTAAGGCTGGAAAGAGTTCGAGCAGCATTTGGAGCACATTCGCGGTAAAGTAAATGGTTATGATGAGTGCAGGTGAAGCTGAGAGGTGATTGGCGGAGCAGTTCAGTAGTGTAAGGAGGGGGAAGGGGAGCGTTTTCGGAGCTTCATCATGATTCCTTACCTGCAGCGCCTTTTTCTCCTTTCTCCCCTTTCCTGCCATCTCTACCATCTCTTCCGGGAAGGCCGATGCGACCGTGGGGCCCAGGGGACCCATTTGCTCCAGGAGGGCCTGGAGGCCCGGGTAAGCCAGGGACGCTACAGATATACCTTGGAGAGTAGTTCTCTCCCTTCGCCTGGTTGCCTCGGGGTTGTCCACTTGCGCAGATGGCAAGACTCGTCACGTAGAGCAGGACAATCATCTTCGGCTCTAGAAAAGAAGTGGAGACATCAGCGCGCTCTCCAGGGAGGGGCGTTGGCGCAACGGGGTTAGTGTGACTGGGCATGTGTGGCAGCCCGCCTTCAGCATATACTTTCTCACATCTAGAATCCTGATTCCTCTTATGGTTAAAAAAAAAAAAAAGTCCATCAAAGCATTGTTGACATAGAATCTCCAGTGCCTTGTGCAGGAACTGAATGAAGGGTGAAACCATTCTAAGCACATTTCTTTGCTGCATTTCTTCTGAAAGAATGAATGGACTTAGTAAAACATCCTTTTCTTTTTTGCAAGACTAATGCATTATAAAAAGAAAATGACATGTTCAAATGACTTAGATAAATACCAGCACAGTTGGCACTACTCAGAGATAATTAATTGCCATTTACAGTTTAGTATATACATATTTCCAGTCTTCTTGTGTGTGTCTGTGCTACTGTGATTTAGAACTGTGTTTTTCACTTAACATTGACTTAAGTGACATTTGTAACACTAATTACTGTCTTTCTCTCCCCTCTCTTGTCTGTGTAGAAGTTGTTTACACAGTTGTGCCAATGTAACACATACTCATCTTTGCATGCGTCCATCGAATTCTTAGGATTCACGCAAGAAAAAGAAGCACTTTAAGAAAACCACGTTTTTCACTTGTTAATCATGTGTAATGCCAATTAGTGTTAATTGCAGTACTGTGAATGTCCAGGGGGAGTTGGAAATTTTAATTTAAAATCTGCAGGATATAATGCCACTGTGTCCCATTAAGCAGTTAGCACTGGGGGTCTAAAGAGCCGTGTGAACTTAAACCACGCACAGTGCCACGTGTGCTGTATCAAGAAGTTAAAGTCTCTTTAACTCTAAACTAATAGGACTTGGCTTCTGGTTCCACAGGGACTGGATGCAGAGAGTAATGAATGATTTATTAGCATGACATCCTGGCACGTAGGCTGAAAATGTAGGGACATGGTTATAAGCTGGGGAGACCTGATTTTTTTCAGGCTATGTCATCCTTAGGGATGTGCAGTTTCTTCGATGGGAGAATGCACACAGGTGTTTCTGTGGTTGGTCGAAATGAATTTTGGATGGCTGGATCTGTGTTTTCATATAGAATCTTTATAGTGTTTGATCTGGACAACATTCTCCTAAGGAGAGAAATAATAAAATGTGGGAAAAGTGATCAGCTGCTATTTTTTGACAGCCAACCCAGAAAATTTAAAAAGCATGCCACACACTGCACCACTTTTATGGTGCCCATGGAAAGATTAAAACATCTTGGAATTATACCTAGAATTTGCCACAGCTCAGGAACAATAACCTAAGAAATGTATGTGAGATTTTGGTCTCAAGTCTTAGCAATCTTATCATCTGAAAAGCTCAAACCTTGTGTCCATTGTTAACAGAGCCCTCCCACTAAGGGATGGAAACCCCTTTTTGTCATGTTCTAGGCACTGGACCTGCCATACACTATCATAGCAATCTGTATTCTGCTACTGTAGTGAACTACTTGAGGCAAGGCGTTCACAAAGGAAAGAGGTTTATTTACTTAACAGTCTGGAGGCTGAAAATGCCACATGGCCCAAGCTCTCTAAAAGGCCATTGTGGCTGCATCACACCATGGCATATGGTAGCCAGATGAGAGGGACAGGGAGACAGGAAGCGCGGACAGTGGAGAGTGCCTGCTTTGTGACTTTGTTCTGGGCCCCACTCTTTAAAGCTCCTATTGCCTCTTACAACCACCATAGTGGGACCAAGCTTCTATCATCTGGACCATTGCTCTAAATTACACCCCAAACAGGGCAAGTGCCAGCCTCAAGCAACCAATCCAAGTGTTCAAATGGGATGAAGGCACTTTTTGACAAACCCTGTGACTCTGATAGCAACACAAGCTCCTCAGGGAACTTTCTAGAAGAGGGACCAGGAAGCTGATAAGAGCCAGAGAGGACTTCTGAAAAAGGACTTCTGCTGGACACGGTGAGGGATGTTGTTCCCACAAACTCTCATCATCTGTGGCTGCCTGCCAACCTTCACAAAAGCACTCCAGTCAACATCCCAATGTGAGCAGGGGAAAGACTCACAGTATCACCCCCCCCAGCACCTCCCAGGAGTTGAGAAACTACAGGCAGTCTATGGCAGCTGAGGGAGAGAGAGTCAGTTTTCTTAAGAGATAAGCCCCTGATAGGTTGTCTAAGCCCCAGTGGCCAGCCATGAAGGCATGTATGTACAGGCAACACTAATTTATATATACATATACACACATATATATGTAATTATATATGATATATACAATACATATGACATATATATATATATATCAGTGATACATAGACACACATGACATGAATTGGAAAAGGAGCTATGGGGGGTCATGATAGGACCTGGGCTAGCTACGATCAAAAGGCATTCTACTCATGTATGAGTTTTTTAAAAAACAAAAACAAGATATGAGCTGTTTTGAAGAAGACCCAGGTCAAAGGCCATGGAAAGAGTATCCTATACAGAACCTTTACTATCATTAAAACTGGATGCATTGATGAACATACCAGCTTCTCTTCCTCGAAGAACAACACACTGAGGAGGACACTCAGGAGGAAGCTTAGAACCACGCACACAGAGCACCGAAGGCTGGACACTGAGGCCAAGAGGTATCTTTAGGGAAGACTTGAGATGGTTGGGCGAGAGGGAGATTTGGGGAGCTCAGGACCAGGGGCGGTGTGGAAGTCATCGTGGGAACACTATGGAATAAGAGTGAGCTGGGGATCTGGAGGCAGTTTGGAATGTGCTTGGTAGAAAGAATACTTCACCAATACCCAGCAGCATGTGCTCAAAGGAGGAATAAAATAAGGCAACTAAAAGTTTTATCAGTGAACAAATGGATGGCTTTTCTCTGACAAAAGCACTAGACAAGTGTCTGGGACAGGAGTCTAGATGCTCACCCACAGCTCCAGCTAGAACCTTTTGAGTGCCACTCAAGATGATTATTTACCCACTGTCACCAGCGCGGAGGAACAAGGTGTGGTGGTACTCACTGCAACTGCATGCCATGGCATCCTGGTGAGTGTTCAGCCACGTCTCAGGACTCAGTTCGTGGATAAAGATGAGAGAATGTGGACTCCCGTGGGACACCACAGTGGCGTCTCACCATAATGGGTCTTAGTTTCCTTTAAGAGTCAACCTCACCATGTCTACAGGCTCTACTTGATCCTCACAGCCCTCCTTAGGTCAGGCGACTTTATCGTTGATTTTCCTTCTTAGTCCCAGTCGTAGTTGCAAAAGATTCCTTGGCGTCCCTCAGAGGCACATGGTACAACCCGCCTTTGGATCGTTGTGGTTTCCTTCTTTTGGGTAAAATACCTGCACCAAGATGTCCATATGGCTTAATTCCTCACCTCTTTCTTGCGGTCTTCCTCCTATGCCATCATGTCCAGTCCAGCTGTTATCATCTTATCTAATGTTGTGACGTGCAATTTGAATCTCATACCTCCTTTTTCCTGCTCTATTTTTTTTTTCTGTCCTCCATTGCATTTATCACCTCAACCTCTAGGTAATTTCTATTTTATGTTGTGCTATGCATTTCTTTAAGATAGGACCTGCAGCATTTAAACTCCGAAAGGCCAGAGAGCTTTCTCTTATTTAATGATGGGCCAAATTGCCTAGAAAAGCATTTAACACAAACATCCAAGTTGGGAAAAGGCTTTTTGGGGGATTGGGGCATGAGTTCTATTGGAAGAAAAACTAGTCAGAAATTGTGAGACTATTATAAGACAAATGAGGAAAAGAAAGTTGAAATGTTTTCCCTGGACCCCTGGGTTCCTTTTGAAGAGCTTAAAACTACATATTAAAAACTTAACCGATTCAGGTTACAAAGCAACATCACCAAGCCCACACGATGCACTTGCTCCTTAAAGCTCTCCTTAAATCATATGACTTCATCTTTGATTTTCCTCCTCAGGCTTAAACATATTAACATTTTTTCCCGCATGTATAGATAATGTGTTTCTAAAGGTGGAAAGGAAAAGGGCATGAAATTAGAATGTTTTTTTCTGTCTCCCAAATGCTAGGATTTCCCCTGGAGGTGAGTCCCGTTGCTCACTTCCTGTGTGACCCTCCCCAGGCAAGCCTAATGTATACAGCATTCTCATTTTGCTTCCACATGTGCCATGTTTGTGGGGGGATTGTTCCAAAACCATCACCCCATCTTAGGCACCAAGAACCAAAGAGGCTCAAGGCCCTGATAAAGTTGGTGTTGTATTTGCATATAACTCATCCACATTGTCCTGCATACTTTGAGTCACTTACCTCTATATTACTTATAATATCTAACACAATGTGAATGTTTGTAATTGTACTGTTCACAGAATAATAATAATAAGACTTCACACATGCAGTAGATAATTAATAAGCAATTGTTACTTATTCCGTATCTCTGATTCATTGAGTAAAATCACGTGACACCTGTGGCTCGAGGGCCCAGTGCATCTATCTATATTGACATCTCTTCACATAGAGGCACCACACTCCTTTTATTTCAGTATCTCTACAATGTATATCATATGCATATGGTATATTTAATTAGTGCCCTACCAATGGACATTTGGGGTACGTTTTTCTTTTGTTATTATAACGAATATTTATATTTACCTATCTCATATGCTTCATGACAAATGCGAAAAATATTTTTCTAGGTTTTCTTTTTTTAAATAGATTTATTTTATCTCTAGTTATGTACATCTGTGTGC
This sequence comes from Acomys russatus, assembly GCF_903995435.1. Lineage (NCBI taxonomy): Eukaryota > Metazoa > Chordata > Mammalia > Rodentia > Muridae > Acomys > Acomys russatus. The sequence goes on along the minus strand of NC_067158.1, from coordinate 34,464,770 downwards.
AGATGCATGTGTCTGGATGTAAGCGCCTGAACAGGTCAGGGAGGTTGAACTGCCTGGAGATGGAGTTATAGGCAGTTTTGAGCTTATCATTGGTGCTGTAAACCAAAGCCAGGTCCTCTGGAAGAGCAGTAAGCACTCGTAAGCATCAAGCCATCTGTCTAGCTCCTGTTTTTACATACATTTAAAATATTTTTATCATTAAAACCTTTTCTAAAATCTAATTTATTATGTTAAGAAGATTCCCCCCTTTCAAGATACTAAAAATAATTTTACATATATTTTTATTCTCAAATTTCATTTTATCACACACCAAAATTTGATCGACTTTTTCCGATTAAAAACCGTGAGGCACCAATACAACTGCACATTTCCAGCACCATTTCCTGAACAATCCATTTTTATCTATGCCCAAAGTTTAAAGCATTGCAAGGAATTTAGTTGTTTTGACTGAGGATAAACCACATGAGTCAAAATTTTACATTATAACGATTTTGGACAGCTTGAAAAGACATAATTTGCACAGCACAAAAACTAATCAAAGTATACAACTCAATACACAGTATAATCCAACCTTAGAATATATTTAAAATCCTCAGAAGAAAACATCTCCATTAGCAGTCCCCTCTCCTGCAATATGCTTTCAGGCATTGGCTCGAATTATGCAAATTTATGTAGAATATGTACTGACATGTATTTTTTTTCCACTTTTATGCTTCTTTGGACTTAGAAAATCAAAACTCTGGATATAATGCTAATCTCAGAGAGGCCCTGAATGCTAAACGCAAATGATTTTCTATCCTATCTTTTTCTTTAGGGATAACAAAGTGATAGGCTTTTAGATTTTAAAACATGCATTTAAAAAAGTGTATATACCAAAAATTTCATTTAAATATGCATTTTGAATCTTTAAGATTCACTTTAAATTGAATCTTTAAGGCAAGATGTAGTTTATAGTAGCATGGGAATACTTTTAGTACTAGAATCATTTCTTGCCAAACTAGCCATGAGGATCACCTGGCGAGACATAGATTAAGTCACTGTAAAGACAGTGCCTCCACAAAATGCTTTTGTAGCTTGAGGTTTCTTTGTAAATAGCGTGATTTTTGTTCTGAGAATAGACAATGTTATTCATGAGACCATAAATGCTGGAAGACAGCTCAAGGACTCAAATACGGCCAAGTCTCACTTCTGGGAATATACCACAAAGAATTAAACAGAGGGAGCCTGGTGTGGTGGCACACACCTTTGATCCCAGCACTTAGGGAGGCAGAGGCAGGTGAGGCCAGCCTGGTCTACAAAACGAGTCCAGGACAGCCAAGGTGATACAGAGAAACAACACACAAAAATGAAACACAGAGACTTAAGTTAATATTTGCACAACTATGTTCAAGGCAGCACCATTCACAACTGCCCAAAGGAGTAACCCAAGTGTTCACTAACAGGCAAATAAACCTTGGCACACATATTCAACGGCTTTAACAGTCAGAAGGCATTTTAATGAGTGTTACAGCGTGAATTGGCCATCAAAGAATTATGCTCCTGAAACACCCAAGTCAGAGAAAGGATAGATCCTAAAAGATTCCCTTTATTCAACTCAACTTCCCTAGGCAAGTCATATTCACAGAAACAAAATTTCTCTAAGTCACAAAATAGCACAGCCAGGATTTGAACTGACATCTTGTTGTGAACACTGGACGTCTGTTTATTGCTTCATGACAGAAGATTGCATTTGATTAATTCAAGTTCAAAATGTGCTCTGTCTGGAAATCATTAGGAAGATGAAAGGTGAGACCGAGGAGGGCCCAAACCAGACCTCTCCCTGGCTTCTGAGGTGCACGTTGCTCGATATCAGGATCTGTCCTTCTGCCTGCACTAGGACAGGCAGTGAGTTTGGGACAGGATGGAGACCTGAGTTTTCTACATCCCAGTTCCTTTTCCGTTGAGTCCCTCAGCTCCTTGCACCTCCCGTTTTCCTGTACAGAACTGATTTTCTATTTGAATGAGATCTTCTCTTCTCCTGGATCTATTCAGATCCCCCTCAAGACTACATGGCTGCTTTTATACCTGTTTGCTTCCTCATTTCCATGACAAAACATAAACTCCATATTCTGGGCATGTATGACAAGATGAACTACAGTAGAAGGCCAACAAAAGTTGGTTGAAAAATACTCGTCAGGATTTTCTACGACATCCCATGATTTATAGTTTTGCTTACTTTGTGTAAAGTGCTATGATGGCAGAATAGTAAAAAAAAAAAAAAAAAAAGAAAGAAAGAAAAAAAGAAACTCTTGGAGATTTGTGAACATTTGCGAACATAGTCTACAGACTAAGCCCAAGTCCATATCACCCACTCAAGGTCCCCTTTGTGATAGGCTGCAAGGAGAGGCAAGGGCCAGAGGCTGTTGTCCATGGCCAAGAATCTCGTGTCAGTCAGAGATTCGGAGTTAGGTCTTCACTTCCTGGATTCTTTTTATAGAGCTACCTGCTTATTAAGCTAAGGACTCCATCATAACGAAGATGGTCCATGAGATCTACATTTGCCAAAGTTCTGAAAAAGAGAGTAAACACCATACCGTGCTCTGGGAGGGTAGGTTGCTGCAGGATTCCCAACGTACAAAAGTCAGGCTCTTTCCTGAGAGCTCAGTGAGAGACTTGCTTTGGTACCAGACAGAATAGCGGGTCCAAGTTCTCAAAGATTTCCAAATAGTTGTGCTAAAAATAATCTTCTCCTTTGGTCCCAAAGAGCCAGAGGCCCTGGAAGTCATTCATCCAGCGAGGCACAACTCAGGGATCAGTTAAAATTATGGTTTTGTTTGGGACAAGCTGTAAGTGCCGGCTTTCCTTGACTGGTTGGTAACTTTGGAAGCTAACCATTTCTTTTGCTGTGGCCTCCTCTTTTAAAGATTTGCTTATTTAATTTTTTCCGCTTTTTATTGATTTTCCAATAAGATGGTTCCGGGGAAAAAAAAATTACTCACTGACTGGAAATTGGTTGTTAGCTTAGAGAAAAGAAGCATTTACCTTTTTTTTGGGGGGGGGGTCGATGGGGACCAATATTTACCATATTTTTGTTAATATAGAAGGAAGTGGGCTTTTCATTCTGTGTACTGCAAAATAGAGGGCTATGAGAATTGTATTGTTGTTTTCTTTGTTCTTTTCTGAATAGACACATGATTGCATGTTTTAGAAGATGGGTATATCTTTGTTTGTATAGACAACATTTCTTAACAAATCCAAAGACAGAAGTGTCTTCAAAGGCTGACTCATTCAGCGTTGCTGCAATCAATGTTCTTGTTTTCATTTGATATGTATTTCTTATATCTCCTTGGTAACAGCAATCTGTAATACGTGATGCCATTTATGAAAATTATGTGATAAAAATCCTGTTTTATCTTTTTTCCTAATTCTTCTCAAGAGTAACAATTGTAAGTGAAGTTTCTTTCCCCCCTCAGAGTCTTGGAAGTGAATACTGATCACAGATCTGACCAAGAACAAAAGTGACTGGGTTTTTATTTCAGTGTGATTTACATTATCTTTAGGTACCCATCCTCCAAGCTGTATTTTATTTTCTAAATCGTGTAGCATCCTAGTCATAGAAAGTCCCAATATTTGCTTCTCATCCTCAAATAAAATGTTTGTACTTAACGATTTCTATGTTTTCTTGTACGTCTTCATAGGTGCACTGAGTGTCAACCATGGACAACTTAATTTTAGGTGGCCCAGCCTTTGAATTAATTATTAGCTTTAAAAAAGAAAATGATGACTTTAATGGGCTTTTCTCACTGTCTATAGAATAGAATGATCTCTGGTGGGGAACTTGAACAAATCTGTTTGGATCCCCAGTTGTGTGTTCTCTTCTTTATTTTTTTTAAGCCAGTGTCTCACTATGTAGCTCTGGCTGTCCTGGAACTCACTATGTAAAGCAGGCTAGCCTTGAATTCACAAAGATCTGGCTAGCTCTGCCTCTCAAGTTCTGGGACTAAAGGTGTACACCACTATACCCAGCTAGTTTGTAACACACTTTATGTGCAAATATTTTTCATATCATTAAAGGGTCATAGTAATTTTTATGGTCTTCAATAGTTGACTTTTTTTCCTTCTGTAAAATCACTTTTCATTTCAGATAGTTCCATACAATTCTGTATATTTCTTGACTTGTTTTTCTCTTCAGAGAGACTGAACTTTTGAAATGCCCTCCTAGCATGTTCAGAACCAGGATGTGGATAATACTTTGTAGTTCTATTTCATGCAGTTATTTTCACACTTATTTCAAGTGTGCTGGTAGAAATTTATGTCTAGAAAATAGGCTGAAGGGAGCCTTGAATTAGATCAATGCCTAAGATTCCATTTTTACTTGCTACTTACTACAAGGCCAAGGTTTTACTCTGTTTTTTCACCCTGAGCATATATTTAAATTTTCTTTTAGCTCATGCTATTACTTTCCTGAAGTTTTTACTTGATTTCCAATTTAATTCAGTTCAACTCATTCAAATCTACTCAAAATTCCCAGAACATTCAGTAGCATTCTGAGAACCCAAGCTCTCAAAAATGAGAAAATTTGAAGTCCAGGACTGCAGTTAACAGCAATTTCCTCCATCCCACACTCCACCATGGCCGGTTTGAAGCTGACACTCACAAAATTGGTTAGTAACTAGAATTGCTTTAGAAGATGTTTCCAGCTGATATTTAATGGGCAGATGACAAGTATCAGGTCCTTCAATCCTCACTACATTTTCTTGTCCTCCTTTTCCAGGTAAGTACCATAGGGTGCCTCATAGCCTTGGTTAAGTTTCCCCACCATGACATATATTTTCTTCCTAGGGTATCACTAACTTTACAAGACCAAGTCTCTGCACACACAGTTTGTAGTCTGGTGGGTTTTATGGATGCAGCCTTCCCCTCTTCCCCACAAGTGTACTGAACTCTTAGAAATCAGATTTTATTCAGTCTAGCATCAGAGTCATACTTACCATATTCCCTGTGGCTTCAGGTCCTGATGACACACATCCTCTTCATCCCCTTTCTCCATCTTTTAATCTTCATCTTTGTCATTATTGTTTCCTACAGAATCTCTCCCTGATACTCTCAAGCATTTATGTGACTCTCCCTTGAACTCCTCTATCAGGTATTTTCCATCCTTCCCTCCCTCCTCTCTCCCTCCTTCCTCCTTCCCTCCTTCTCTCTCTCTCTCTCTCTCTCTCTCTCTCTCTCTCTCTCTCTCTCTTTGGGTTTTTGAGACAGGGTTTCTCTATGTAGCCTTGGCTGTCCTCTACTTGCTTTGTAGACCAGGCTGGCCTCCAAGTCACAGCAGTCCTCCTGCATCTGCCTCCTTGACTCCTTGAGTGCTGGGATTACAGATGTGAGCCACCATGACTGGCTTATTCAGACCTTTCTATGCACAGTAGCTCCGTGGTTCTAAACTGGATCTACTGAACTAGCACGTCAGTGGATAAGTATCTGTATAAGCTCTTTGTTTTTCCACAAAGTGCTCTGGGTGATTCTGATGGGTAGGCAGGCTTTTGGAACTTTCACCTGTTAATCATCCTTTTCTTTTATTCACAGCTTCATCCCGTCATTCTGTAATTGTGTGGTTGAATGGTTGACTTTATGGCACACACAGAGAATGCTTATAGAGTCAAAGTTGAGTGGAGAAGGCAGACATTCATCAACAATCCCAGACCTGTGCTTGACAGGAAGTTAAGAATTCCTGTCATCCTAGAATTTCAGTCGAGGAAATGGAGAAGAATGGACCACCTGTGAGGTCCAAGTACCTTCCGAGAGTCGATTAAAATTCAGAAGGTTCTGACATTCACTCTAATTCATTTTCAGTGTACAATTGACAAGAACCTCAGAGAAATCACTGAACAGGTTAGGGGGTGCCAGTGGAAAGAGTTCTTCTCACTGTTACCTGAGCTGTGACTGAGTCTTGCAGGTGTCTAGTCAGAGAAATGTAATAAAACTGACCACTTCTGCTGGTTACAGCCACTGAGCATTTGGAAGGCAATGAGACTTAAGAAGAGTGGACAGGGAGGGCCCAGCTATGGCAAAGCAACTGTCCCAGGAAATGAAAACACTAAGACACTAGAAGAGTCTGGACCATCTATACCGGGCCTTGGGCTACCACAGGGAGTTTCCCCCAGGGCACAAGAGCTGAGCTGGTTTGGGGGGAGGGCTCACTGGACATCATTTTGGAAGTAAATTAATTGTCCATACCTAGATCTTGACAAGCGTGGGGGTCCTAGGGTTGTCTCTGGTGACTTGCTAATGCACTTTACTTAACAGAGTTGATAGTTGACCACTTGGGACAGGTAGCAGGTCCCGACAGCCAGAAAGGGTGTGTATGCATGCTGCTTAGGCAGTTTGATCATTTTCTTCTCATTCTCTTACCCTCTAAGCTGACTGTAGAGGTGACAGAAGTGTTTGTGTGTGGGAGGGTGTCACGGTGGTGGTTTGGCAGAATGGCAGAAGAACATTCCACATCTGGAGATGAAGCCATCGAGAAGGCACAGGTTTTGTATTGGATTAGTTTCTCTAGTATCTGAAGATGACTCATGTGCACTGACTGAACAGTTCATGTGTCTAGTGTTGCCTCAAAGCTGAAGAAGCTGCTTGTGAGGTCATATAAAGATAGGGAAGAGTCAAACGACTCCTGGAAGAAAGATGACCTTGTCTCATCTTTATTTCACGTGAAGAGCTTTCATCAACTCAGTAAGTTTTGGAGAGTGTTCTGGAGACCCAGAGATGGGATTATTGGGTGTTTCATAGGTAACACAGTCGATTGTATGGTCGAGAGGATATCTGCCTGAAGGAATGATATGACCTAAATATGAAGCATGGAAATATGACTTAAAAGTGCCAAGCAGAGGAGCAGGAAAACTCTTGCAGACTGAGAGGACACCAAACATCAGAGCACCCAATGTGGAAGAGATAATTAAAGGGCACTGTGAGCCCTTTAGTGAGCAAGATGGTGTACCTGGACCATGCAGGGCTCTGCTCAGCATGGGAGGGTCTGATCCTTATCTTGGGTTGGGCAGAAGCCCCTGAAGGGCAGTGAGCAGGCACTGGGGGCAGATTATTGACTTTCCCCCAATGCTACTGCTGGTGCTAAGGATGATGGGCGCAGATCTGGTGGCTGCTGCCATTTTCTGGCTTTGCATAGTGGTCTAAACCAGTGACATGATTCAGTCTGGCTTCTGACCTCGACCCTTCACTGCAGGGAAGAAATAGGCTCAGATGAGAAAAGGAGTTACATATTTTTAAAAAAGGGAACACACTGGCTCATTGAGGGAGCAAATATAATTGACCCTTCCTGTGTGCCAGGCATTGCCTCAGGTCCTGAGCATACAGCTTTGAGAGAAGAAAGCAAGGCCCAAGTTTTAATCCAGTGATGGTTTTATGTTATTCCCCGGGGAACGGCCATAAAAGACAGCTGCCTGCTTTTCCCAGTTCATACATGAAGAAAAAGTTCCACAAGAAGTGACTTTTGCCCACTTTTGCCATGTTCTATGCTAAGCCAGAACTAGAGCTTGGGCGTCTGCTTGATGGCCAAGCTCTGTCTGCTGCACAGCTCCATCCAGACCCTGCCCCTAACTTCACAGGTAGAAGAAACTGGCTTTTTTTTTTTTTTTGATATGTACAAATATTCATTATCGTGAATATATATATAACATCTATCTAAAGTTATAATGCTCATTTTAAAATAAAATATCACTTTTTATATTGAAAATGTAAGGATTTTGTAGGCAAAAATTATAGGAAAATCCAATCATACCCAAAAGAAAGAAGTACCTATTGAGTTCACGTCCCCTCCCTTCTTTTAGTTATCTGTGCATACTCATTCATACAAAGCCCAGGAACATCCATTATTTGGCACAATGTTATGGGAGTAACCAAATACTTTTTATAAGAACTATCTTAATTTTGATTGTATGCATTGTGTCCATGTATGGCTATAAATGGGTATGTGTACCTGAGTATAGAGGTCAGAAGAGGGTGACAGATACCCCTTATGTGGGAGCAGGGAAACAAACTCAAGCCCTCTGGGAGAGTGGCAAGCAACTCTTAAACACTGAGCCATCTCTCTCTCTCTCTCTCTCTCTCTCTCTCTCTCTCTCTCTCTCTCTCTCTCTCCCTCCCTCCCTCCCTGTTTTTCTTATTCTTTTTGTTTTAACTTTCTACTGATTCCCTGTGATTTTCACATCACACACCCCAGTTGCACTCATCTCCCCATCCACTTGAACATGCCATCCTCCCTCCAAAAGAAAAGAAAAGCTACACAAACAAACAATAGACAAAAGAAAACAAAGCATAGACAACGTCTCCTCTGGAAGCTGTAGTGTGTCAGAGTTATGTTCCACAGTGTGCCCCTCTGCCTACACTTCTTCACTTTCAATTGCTCATTGCAATGAATCATTTGTCTGGTTCAAGGTCTCTGGCTTCTGTCACACCATCAGTATTGGATCCCCACTGGAGCTCCACCCAGTTGCTGTTGCCCCTGTCATGGAGATCTCGCAGCTTTGGATCAGCAGGACTGGCTAAGGTCAACCATTTGCAGATGATTTAAATTTTGGGGTGGGCTGATTTAGAGCCTTGGATCTGAGCCTAGGTGGTAGCTGAGCTAGTCAGTTTGCCTGCTTTCCCTTATCTGCCTCACCAGGGCGAGCTCTCTAGCACTGCTCTGGCTGGGCCACCCAATGCCATTTTGGCAAGAGGCAGGAGCAGCTCTCCTGCTTTCATGCCTTCACCCACACCCATGCCTCCAGAACCAGTTCCATTATGATGCTTAGTGGAGGTTCAGGGTCTATTGTCCCAAGTGCTGCAGGCTGTGAGGGGCTGGGCCACCTCATCTGCTCTCCCATCCTGGGGTCTGGCTCACTTGTGCCTTCACCATTAGGGCCATCTTCACTGTGCTGCCCCTGCCAGGTGCAGGGCCTGCTTTCCCAAATGCTACAGCCAGTGACAGGCAGGAGTATCCCTCCTGCTCTTGTGACCTAAAGGCCGGATCTCACAACGACCACAGGTGGGTAGGGGGTGAAGAGGATCACACTCACGCCTATGCCACTTCACAGCAGCAAGTGGTGAGGCCAGCTCTCCCTCACTTTTGCCTTCTGGGGTGACCCCATCACCAGAGACAGCTCTACTTGCTGCCTAAGCGAGGTGCAGGGCCCTCTCTCTCCCAAGTGCTGCAGCCAGTGAGTGGCAGGGAAGCCAGCTCTTTATCCCACCCCCAACCTCTTTAAGCCCATTGTATGAGATGGAACCCAGGCATGAAAGTGCTAAAGAAGGCAGGCATTTGAGACTAGATGGGCTAGGGAAAATCTACTTACTAATATTCAGTAAAAGAAACAGCAATAAAATAACCTCTAATACCATTGTTCTACATATAGATCAGTGCGTTGCTCAAACCTCATCAGAGACAATTTTTTTTTCTTAAAGTAGATGGTAATTAATACAGAGACCTACAATTGGAAAATGTACAGAAAGTAAATTCAGTCCTAACTGGGGTGTCTTTATCAATTCCCTTCTCTCAAGGCTCAGGGATCTGTGTAGAAGAGGAGGCAGAAAGATTGTAAGAGCCAGAGGTGGTGGATCACCTCAAAGAAATAGCGTATTTCAGACACAATAAAGCTAGTGCTTACATGAACTCACAGAAACTGTAACAACTTACACAAGACCTGCATAGATCCAAGCCAGACAAAACCCCAGCATGGAGAACAGGAAAGCGACACAAAGTCCCACCTTTAACCAAGAAACTATTGGCAATTGATACCTACTGGGAGAGAAATAATTTTCCTCAATATAGTGGCAGTGGGTATATCAACCACACTCTAGGGCAGGACCCATGCTCAGAAGTAGTTGATCAATGCAAAATGGACACGTGTGTGTGTGTGTGTGTGTGTGTGTGTGTGTGTGTGTGTGTGTGTACATGTGTACTTTTGTTGTTGTTATGGATTAGTAATTTTTATCTATTGGGGTTTTTTTCTTTAGAGAGAGAGAGAAAAAGAACACAAAGTTAGGTGGATATAGAGGTGGGAGGATCTGGAAGGACTTGGTAAGAGGGAAAGAATATGATCAAAATATATACTGCATGAAAACTATAAAAACATAATAAATATTTAAAAGAACAAATAAAAATACATGCATAAATAAGGAAATCCGGAATTCTGACCTACAATCTTCTCAGGATCCCAGTTCCTTGTCTACACTAACCACCATAGGATGCCAGCTTGCAATAAATCAGACAGGTCCCTCTGGCCAGTCACGCAAGGCTTTCTGCACAGTTTCTCCACACCAGCGCCCTGCCCCCCATTAGGGAGTCCTTGACATCTCTGCCTTTCATGACCCCTTCCCACTTCTCTGTCACCTTTGAGAAAACACAAGCAACACTGCTACCCATGTGCGGCTTTGGAAGAAGAATCTTTGCTCTTCCTCAATCAGGTTTCTTCATTTATCTTCATGTGATGCCCACGTGCCCTTTACTCCATCTCTTTGTGCATCTCTCCAGCAGGGATGATGAAAACTATTTAGTGGGATCCTCAGCGCAAGTGAGAGAATCAGCCTTTATTTTCAAAGTATCTGAAGCTGAGTATGTGAAGCCAGGTTTGTGTGCATAAGGTTGACCTGCTGTAGATCTAGGTAAAAGAATATGGACCTTATAAAGAGGAGTATTTTTAAAATCTCTCTCTCTCTCTCTCTCTCTCTCTCTCTCTCTCTCTCTCTCTCTCTCTGTGTGTGTGTGTGCGTGCGCGCGTGCACACACACACACACGTGTGAATGTGTTTGCAGGTGTAGAAGGAGGTCAGGCTAGGGTGTTGGATCCCCTAGAGCTGGAATTACAGGTGATTATGAGACACCCAGACATGGGTGCTAGAAATTGAACTCTGGTCTTCTGTAAGAACACTAAATACTCCTAACCACTGAGCCATCTTTCCAGCCCTACAAAGAGTACCTTTGAACAATAATCTTGATTCATTCATAATCTTATATCCTTATGTAACCCATATGCAGCCAAGGAGTTCAGACATTCTCAGCACATTTAGGCTGAGTTAATGACTAAGTCTAATCAAATGTGATAATACAAGTAGAAAAATTAGTTATTGATGTTGTTTGGATTTTCTAGGCAACTGCTGACAAGCTGTAGCAAGAATCAAGAAAATACAGCCGGGAGCAATGGCACAGACCTCTACTCCCAGCACTCAAGGAGGCAGAGGCAGACTGATCTCTGTGAGTTCAAGGCCAACCTGGTCTACAAAGTGAATCCAAAGCAGCCAAAGCTACATAGAAAAACCTTCTTTCAAAAAACCAAAACCAAACCCAAACCCAACCAACCAACCAAAGAACCAAAAAGAGTCAAGAAAATCACTTTACTTCCTACAGCTGACTGTTATCTCTCACCTGGTGGTTCTTCCATCTTCTCTATCTTGGCAAGGTTTTGCCTTCAAGTCTGTGGCTAAAGTGAAGCTGAACAGCAATTTTTTTATAAGCTAATTAACAACCTCACTTTGCTGCGTAAAAACTGCTCTAAAGATTAATTGTACTCTTTGACCCAAGGAAAACACACATCTATGATGACAAAGAATACAGTGAACAAAGGTGTTGAGAATTAGTATTTGCTAGACATCTGCCTACTTTATACGTGGGCACAGAATTTACTAAGCAGTGGCTGTGTGGAGGTACTGGTTGACCAGATGCCTAATTTGAAAACATTTTGGCTGAATTTTAGTTGCGCTTATAGTGGATAGCGCCCTTCACAATGAGGCTGATAACGTAATGTGTTGACAACGAAGGGATTAGCTCTCTTGTATTTAGTGCTTACTGTGCGCCTTCAGGACCTCTGTGGTAAGCCAGGACCTGACATTTGTCTTATTTTCCTAAAAGCTGGATATGTCAGTGTACCCCATTTCCACCTGCATGAGGACAAGGAGAGAGGACTTGTGTACCAGCTTAGTGCACAGATATAACCCACAAGTGAATATTATTGCTCCCAGTGCACATCCACGTAGGCTGCATCTTCAGGAGGGTAACTACTGGAGCCAAGATGAAGAGTTGAGATTCAAGTGAAACATCCTACAGTCCCAAGTTTCCATCATAATTGCTTCTCTGAAATGGCCAGCTAGATGGTGGGTGGGACACAGGCAGCCAAGAAACGCTTCTGGGATTTTCATTCTGGCTGTGGCTCAGTGAGCAGATTCGAGGTGAGGCAAGGAGGAGCGTTGCCTTCCGGGCCAGCAGGGCAAGTCTGGCTTCAGAATGGCACCTGTGGGCAATGTCCCCAGTGAAGGAAAACAAGAGAAGCCAAAAGGGACGAGGGACCTGGGATCTCACCTCAAGCTGGGCCAGGAAACTGACAGCTCCTGGCAGCCAGCTAACAACAACCTTCGGCTTATTAAGAATAAAAAGGTGTTGGCTCCAGAACGTCTCATTATGCAAGGGGCCAATGTCAAGGAAAAGAACGAAAAGTGCAAATGGAAGAACTGCTTTCCAGCATGTAGGTGGCATTGAGTGGAATGTGAGACCCACCTTGTTCTTGGCCTCCTGCAGTACACTGACAGCCAGAAGTCTGCTTACGCTTCCAGTGGGTGACAGGCAGCGCTTCCACTTATGGACAGGAATAGTCACTGCATTGCCCATGGGCAGCTTCCAGAAAAATGTGTCCCTGGGCCAGGAGAGGGTCTGTCTGAAGGGGTTCAGCCACAACCCAGAAGAAGTTTTCAATGGGATGACTGTATATTTATTACAATTCCTAATTTGAAGACATATATAACAACACCCCTTAAGGCAACATTTTTTTTTTTTTTGTGCTAGACACAACTAATCCTGACATCTCAGAAGTAAGAAATAAGCTCCGTTATCATTTTACTGCACCCTCCCCCCAGAAGCTGAGGCTTCCAAATAAGAGTGACAGCCTAAAGCCTCGCAGCTCTGTTGGGATAGAGGTGACTTTTCAGACTCCACCCTTGAGTTTAAGATGAGGGCAGTGATGACTTGAGACACTGAAGTGGCTCACATGATGTGTCCAGTCAATCTTAAGTGTGTTCCTATTGCACTACAGCTTTGGCTGCTGGCCTTGACTAAGTGCTGTTACCTGACCGTATTCTTTCTGCCTCTCTCACTCTTCTGAAAATCATCCAGAAGCCCCTCCTCAGCTGCAGGAGAATCACTCTATGATATCACCCAGAGTCTAGATCCTAGACAATGAGAATTTCATGACAGTATGTACAAGGACATTAAAAATAATGCGGATGCATTAAATTTATTGTTTAATAATGACAATAGTCATCATCACTATCCACTAAACTCATTTCTTTCCATAAATCTCAGTCTATTCAAATGCTTTGGTGTTTCTACAACCCGGTCCCAATAGAGCGAGACACATGTTCCCTGCTTGACTTCTTCATAAAAACACGTGAGGCCTCTTGGCATATGGGCCCATGAGTGGCAGCCAAGCTGCCCTAGGCCCAACAAAGGGACATTTAGCAGCACGTGGTATCTTTTGCATGAACAACTTTTTCAGCCAAAACAACGTCCTCAAAGACTATGTCATTGTGGGGAGAGCTGGGAAACCCAATAAGCACTCGCAGTATGCCAGGAAGAAGGGTTGGGCATCACAGCCTGGCAGGGACAGAACCAAGGAATGTTCCTTTGGAGTCTGGATTAGCAAACTGTTCATGCCTCCCTCTGCTCATGGATGTCTCTTTGTGGCAGTGGGTAGAGTGAGTCCCCTTGGCTTTACGCCAAAGTCATTATCACTGGCCATGGGACCTAGGGCAAGGGATTCGGGTTCTGGCTCTCTCTTCTGGAAACAGTACTCTTTCCCATAAAATGAATTTGTTAAATGTCCAAATCATAGTGTGTGTGTGTGTGTGTGTGTGTGTGTGTGTGTGTGTGTGTGGTTAAGCCATAAATAAAATTAAAGTTATGTTGTTTGTAGAAAAATTGACACAACTGGAGACAGTCATACTAGCTGAATTGAACTAGTCTCTGAAAGATGCACATGCTTTCTCTCTTCTGTGATCCTAGATCTTACATAGATAAATAAAATCAAGCATAGCAGATGTCCCAGGCGACAAAGGGGACTAATAAGGATAAGGAGAGAAGGGAGTTATGGTGGCCTGTGAGCTGCCAGATGTGGATGCTGGAAACTGAACTCCAGGCCTCGGGAAGAGCAGGTTATGTTCCTCATCACTGAGCAATCTCTGTAGCTCATACTTGAAACATTTTCAATCCATTCTGGCAATCCAACTCAGGGTCTCAACAAAGATAGGAAAGCACTTTTTATCACCGAGCAACAGACTGTCTAAGCTTTAAGTCAGAGGCATAACTCTATGTCCTTGCTAGGGCTAGGACATGCATGACTTTGGAACATTCTGTGCAGAACCTAGGTGCGTGCTTTCATCTCTGTGGTCAGCACAACTTCCCAATAGATAACCTCTCAATTTCTTGAAGGATTATTGTGAGGTATCTAGGAAGATGGTGTCTGCATGGGTGGAGAGGTCTTTCCAAAAAGAACTAATGGCTTGAAGAAGAGCCTGGTGCTAAGCCAAGACAACCAGGCACTTTGTCAAGAGTGAGGGGAAACTGGGAGACTGGAAAAGAATGGATGCAGGTAGTGAGAAACTGTGACACATGGACAGTCTGCTTGCTGGACCTGACCCTGTATGTATTGAAAGGCTGTATGGGGTCTTAGATTTGATCTTGGGGACAATAAGAAACTAGCAAAGAGTATGCCTGGAAGAATGGCGACCCTGTGTACACATTAGACCCATTTCTTGGACAGCTGTCTGGTGAAGGAACTGGAAGAGGAAGGGATGAAGAGGACAGAGCTCTTCATAGGTGGCACTTAGGCAAGGATTGGCAATGAAACTATCTAACTATTAGCTTGCTTCCAAAGGAACAGGGTTCTCACAGGCCACTTGCAGACCTGGCTCATTTGACATGTATGTGTGAATGTGTGTGTGTGTGTGTGTGTGTGTGTGTGTGTGTTACTCCTAATACTTCCTACTAATATTTCACAGAGTTTTCTGATTAAAAAAATACATATACTGTGTATCACTTCAGCACTAATCTTCTACATTCTATAGATACAACATAGGAGATTGAGCACATTTTATTTTAAAGACATCCTCTTTAAAGAAAATTTATAAAAAGGACAAGGCACAAGAATATAAGTAAAACTACTGATAGTCTTGTCTTTCAGATAACCATCATTGTCATTTCATATTTCTTTTGCCTTTTTTTTGATGTGGTGTGCTCTCTCTCTCTCTCCCTCATTCATTCGAAAACTTTTACTGTTACTGGTACAATCTGTTTCCCTTCTCTTTGACCTAATGACATATCATAAGGATTCTTTCCTATTAGGTTTTGGAACTGAACAATATCCATAAAGTAATCATTTTATAATTTATTTAATATTCTTTTCTATGCTTGCACAGTGAAGCTGTTTTCATCTTTCCTATTCTGAATGAGATTGCAGTGAATGTTTTTGTGCACAAGCCTTCATCCTTATTTAGGATTGTTTCTTTGGGATAGTTTCCCAGAAGTGGAATTACTGGGTCAAAAGGTTTGCATGATTTAAGTCTGTCTTGGTACATGCTGCCAAATGGTGTTGCAAATGGCTGTGTGAATTCACGCTGCCCAGTCCTGCATAAAAACAAAACCCAGGGAACTGTAAGTCTCTCCACATCAGGTACCCTCATCCCTGAAGCACTGACGGAGCTCTAGCATAATTTGGAAGCCACTAACATAGTGACACTAATCCCCACTGTGGAGGACATCCAAACTTGTTCCACAGGGTTCTGGCAACTGTACCTGCTATGGGTTAGCATCTCATAAGTCATTTATCCTGAATGCCCCAGATACCACACAACCTCAGTAGAGGGCAGGCCCATTCAGCTGTAACCTCACACAGCTCATGGCAAGTGTGTAGAGAGAATTGGGCATAGCCAAGGATAGCACCCACTGCCTAACACAGTGCTTCTCAGCCTTCCTAATGCTGAAGGCTGCGCCCCTTTAATACAGTCCTTGTTTTGGTGAACCCCACCATACAATTATTCTTGTTGCTACCTCATGACTGTAATTTTGCTACAATTACAGATTGTAATGTAAATATTTGTGTTTTCAGATGGTCTTAGATGACTCCGCTGAAAGGGTCATTTGACCCCCAAAGGGATGGCAAACCACAGATTGAGAGCTACTAGCCTAAGGGATTGTACCATCTCAATCTTTCCATCGGTTTACAGCCCAGCAGGACTGCAGGCAAATTTGTGTCAGAACACAGCAGCCATCCTCTGATGAGGCCTTGTCTCAAGGACACTAGGCTCAAGGATGTCAGCCAATGAGTTTTTATATGTTTTTGTTTTTTAAATTTATTTTCATTTTATGCACATTGGTGTTTTGTCTGCATGTGTGAGGGAGTTAGATCCTCTGGAGCAGGAGTTACAGACAGTGGTGAGCTGCCATGTGGGTGCTAGCAATTGAACCTGGGTGCTCTGAAAGAGCCGCCAATGCTCTTAACCACTGAGCCATCTCTCCAGCCCCTATGTATTTTTTTGTTTTAAAATAAAATTTATTTATTTATTTATTTAAATCACATGTATGTGTGTGGGGCTGGGTGGGTGCAGGTGCCCACTGAGGCCAGAGGCATTGGGTTCTCATGGAGTTCAGGTTATAGGTTATGAGATGCCTGAGATGGGTGCTGGCAACTGGACTCCAGTCCTCTGGAGGAGCTCTTAACTGCTGAGCCACCTCTCAAAGTAGCAACTCCACATCCTTACTTGTGGTCAGGCAGTGGCATGACTGCTGGGTAGCCTCCTGATTCTGATGTCATTCCCTCCCCTGTGTTCTATTTATTAGTGTAGGTACCATCCACTGCAGTGCACTCCAAACCCATGTCATTTCCACGCCATCTCCCTTGCGCAGATGAAGAAACATAACATAAAACCCGTAACTGCCAGTCTCTTCTCCTCTCCTCTCCTCTCCTCTCCTCTCCTCTCCTCTCCTCTCCTCTCCTGTTCTCTCCTCTCCTGTCCTCTCCTCTCCTGTCCTCTCTTCCCTTCTTCTCTCCCCCCGTCCTGTTCTCTCTTCTCTTCTCTCCTCTCCTCCCTACTTTTCTCCCTTTCTAATCTCTTCCTTCTTGTCCTCTCCTATTTTTTGTTTCTCTTTTATTTTTCTCTTGTTTTTTTTTTTTTTTCTGAGACCAGTTCTTGGTACAGAGTCCAACATAGCTTTGAACTTGTGCCTTAGCTTCTTGAGTACTAGAATTATAGCCATGTGCCACCATGCTTGGCTTAAAATGAAACGTTTTTTAGAAACTTGTTACTTTGGTAAAGACCAAGAGTCTGAAAATTTTACAAGCCTTTTGTCCTGATATTTATAGTCTTAGAATTTCATTTTAAGAACAAAATAAAAGAGACACGATAAAAGCAGTACATTCAAGTACACTGACTACAGTGAAACACCATTTATTTATTTTTTTAAACTGTTCTAACTGATTTTTACTGCAATCATAGATTAAACCAAAGGAGCACCAAAAAAAAAAAAAAAAAAAAAAAAAAAAAAAAAAAAAAAAAAAAGAGCTATCTTGCATCCACCAAAATTATATTTTCAGGTCATTTAATGACAAAAGCAAGTAATTATAATAAACTATTTAAGGAAAAAATGTTGGTTACCAAGGAATATTCATTCTGGTCTAAAAATAATATGGGCATGGGACATAAAATAAGAAGGCACAATGACAGAACATTAATGCATCTCTATTGCCATATGATAAGTGATGTTATTTTCTATTTTCACTTCCGTTGTGTTTTTCTAGTTTCCTTCCAGGGACAATAAACACACTCCTTTTAGTCTTGGAAGAACATAAATAAATGTTATATAACATGAGGACCAACTGTACCCACTCTGTAGACAATGCCCTGAAAGGAATGAAAAGAAATAAATCATAATAACACTGGAGATCTGAGGATCTCTTACCTGGTGCTTTTCCTCTTCTTCATCCACCCCTAACCTTCCTCCTTGCGCTTACTCCTAAATGTACATTTTTAGTGCCTTTTTAGGCTGGTGCCAGACTTCAGCATTTGGTTCAAGTCCAAATTCCCTCCTCCTACACTTTCTCATTGAGGAATTTGAAAGCATGGATTCTTGGATCCTAGGCATCTTGGAATAGCGGAGAGTTTGGCATTGTTTTGTACGAACATGTATTCATTCAGTTGAGCAAGTGTGAAACAATGCTTTCAGCGTGTCAATTCATCTTAGTGGCCTGAGTAAAGTAAGACTTCTCTTGTTCTTGTTTTATGATGTTTGGTTTAATAAAAATATGTTTGGGCTCAAGGCATTGGCCCCTGCTCTCTGTCAACTAGGAATGAAACCAGAGTATGGAAAGCATGTTGAATTTTATCCTCAGCCCAGTTTGTTTTTTAATCATCAGCTGGAACTCCATGATGGCTATGTCTAAAATATTTTGTGAGTTCCTGAAAATATTTATGTTTGTAGAAAAAAATAGCACAGTAGACAAAGTGACTTACACTATGTTTCATTAAAGAGGTGTTGGTAGAACAATTTAGTGGTGGCTGTGAGCCTGTGACAGCTCATCAGAGTGAGGAAACAGGGAGGTTCTGAATGTAGGGCACAGGTCACAAAATCTAAAGGGGGCAAAACGAAAGGATTTTCTAGTCGAGGTAGGGGACTTTAGGCTGATTTATAACAGCTGGGATGTGGGCAGAATTCTCTCCAGTCACTCCAGATTTGACATTAATACTACATTCAGTGAAGGCACATTAAGACGTTCTCTTGCTTTCATCAAGCTTCATGAGTATGGCATGCCATGGGCTAAAGCTTATGTTATAATGTTCAACACAGAACACACACACACACACACACACACACACACACACACACACACACACACAGAGACAGACAGACACACACACAGACAGACACACACACAGACACACACACAGAGACATACACACATGCCCCAAGAACACATGTGTATGATTTTATAAGGGGAAAAAGAAATACAAAATAACTTTGCATAGGGAAGACAAAATACAGGGCAGAGAGAACTATAACAAATGTCATGTCTTGTTATGATTCTGGGAATGTGCTGTGGCTCTCTTCTCTGTTTGCTAAAATTCTTTCTGACTGTGATTTTATTTTTAAAGGATTCATTCTCTCATTCGACACAGGTGCCAATAGCCAAAATTAGAGACTGAAGAATGATTAGACCAGTTGTCTCCTGTTACTCTAGGAGAGAGAGAGGGGGCAGAAGTGAATTGGTGCCGTGAGGGAGCTATACCAGAGGTCCAAGGACGAAATACAAAGGCAGAGATATTTGTCCCTGGGGGTTGATAGTCAAACCTGAACACCAAGTAAATGCTCATATGTATGTCATAACCTCTGCGTGAAAATATGGTGTCTGTCAGACTCTATGTCATTTCTCTTAGCTGAATGGGTATGTGAGAGGATGGCACCAAAACACGGACAAAGCATGAAGACATTCACCGTGATGACTAATCTCAACTGTCAGTTTGTTAAGATCTCAGATAACCTGGGAGATGGATCTCTGGACCTGACTATGGGCGATTTCCTTAATCGTGTAGACTGAGGAGAGAGGACCTTCCCACGGTGGTACCATTTCTTGGACTATGGAAGTGGGGGAAACAAATCAGTTATGCTCTCTGCTATGTAGCTGTGAAGTTCCTGCTGCCTTGACTTTCCTGCCTTTTATCTGTAAGCTGGAAGGGCTTTTATCTCTTGAGTAGCTTTTTCTAGGCTCTTTTATAACAGCGATGGGAAAGAAAGGTGGACACTCACTCTGTAGGGGCTAAATAGAGGGGACATAATGATAGGGTTGTGGCTCTGCAGCTTGTCACAGTGAGATGTGTAACCAGTCCTGCTATGTCCTTCTCCCACCGCACAAAGCATGCAACCAGATGCATCTTTAAGATTCTGCTAAAATGATGCAGTGATATGGTTCCACCATTTTAAATAAATAATCTCTTCTCTTTTGCCCTGGACTGAAGTGTGTGAGCAACACAAAGCTCAATACATAGGTAATAAACCAGTTCTTAAAAAGTGAGTGCAGGCTTGGGATTAAGTCTGGAGGGATTTTCCAAAGAAATTTTGCATGCACTTGGCTGCATTTCTGTTTGTTTTGGCTATTGGGCAGTTTTTTTTTTCCCGAGCATTTGTTCATTTTTAGCATCCATCCTCCCCATGATGCAATGGTTGTGTCTGTTTGCATTGGTTATTTCTGGGACAAAAGAGTGTTTCTGATTTCTTACATAAACATTTACTAGGTCCTATTCTGTGCCTCTCCTACACTCATAGCTGGCAAAGCAGCAGATGAGATCCTTTCCTTTGTGGGTAGGGGCGTGACAGACAAGACAGGGAGTCTGGAGATGATTGGCAAGCGGACATTTGCAGTAGCGTAAACACCATAGATTTCTTGTTCCCTTGGCTTTGTGTATTTCCCATGAGCCTGCAGTCTCCAGCTTGTGAGTGCTAGGACTCCAGGCTTATACCATCCTGACAGGGTGGACGATGCCTGAGCTTTGAAGTTAAAGCTGTGTGGTCCCTAGTCACAGGCCTGGTGCAACCTCAGGAGTGTTGCTAAAGGAATCAGGGAGCTCAGGCTTTCTCATCTCCATTTTGGGGACAAGGCTGCTGCAACCTTGTTTGGGTTGTCATGACAATAAAATAATGAGTTAAGGTAAATTATGCATGTGGAACCACAAAGGGCTTAAATGCTAAGAAGATTAACTCATGCCCTTTAAATGTGTTCTCCGTTGCCTGCTTTTGGCTCTGGTGGGAGGATTAGAATTCTAACTGTTGTGTTGCTGTTTTCCTCACACACAGACTCTCAGGGAAAACGCTCCTGCAGGGACATGATTATAATTTCAGGTCGTTCTTTTAACTGTACTTCCCAAATAAGAATCCCTCAATGCTGCTTGCACAAAGCAGTGTGTGATCTTAGGGCAAAGGGGTCTTCACAAATGTGGCTATGTGAAGGGTCATGAGAAGGGAAGTGGTCCTGGACTGTGTGAGTGGGCCCACTGATGTAGACACAGGAGTCTTGCTAAGAAGGAGTTGATAAGAAAGAGTGATGCGAGAATGGATGCAGGGAGAGAAGAGGGAAGATGCTGCACTGTCACCTTTGAAGATGAGGGAAGAGCCGTGTCCTCAGGAGTGCAGGCAGCCCCTGGAGGAATAAACAGATAAGATGTTGCCTTGTTCCCTAGAGCTTCCAACAGGAGCACAGTCCTGAGAACCCATCAAGCACTGCACAATTACTGTACTGCTGTAAGCCACTAAATATATATGGTTAAGGCTGGACCAGAACTCATTATGCAGCCCAGGTTGGTACTAAACTTGCTATAATCACCCTGCCCCAGTCTCGTGGGTAATGAAAGTACATGTGTGAGCCACCATACCTAGCTTAATTTGTCATAGCAGTGATAAAAATTGATATACCAGAGGAAACCTAGAGACCAAGAGACCTTGCCTGAGCTATAGGCAGCAATTAGAATATGATATGCGCTCTAGGGATCATAAAGAATTTTGTTTTGTGCATGTGTGTCTATGTGTGATGGTGGAGTTCCACCTCAGGCCCTCAAGAGTTTCAGCCAAACATTCTACCATTGAATTGCACCCCTAGACCAACATACTTACAAAATACCAATAGTCATTAGTGTAAGGGAGTTCTTATTGAAATGAATTTACCCTCCCCCTCCCCACCAGATAATGGAAGATGAATGAACAATCACCACTAAAGTGTGAGGAGATTACCAAGTAGCCATGAAATAGCATCAAGGGATAACTTTTGATGTATGCATATTCATTAGCATTGTGGGGAGTTTCTTTGAATGGGATTCAGTGACAGCGTGCTGTCCTACCTGTTCACAGATTGGGTGGGAGATGTAACTTGTGTGACAGGGAGAGATGGCTTCCTAAACTCCACTTTGTGTTGGTTATAACTAGCCATAGATAGAAACGTTTTAGCCGCCAGATAAAATGCGGACTTTGAACCTTTGCAGTTCAGTGTGTCTCACACAGATCTTAGGTGGCCTTATGGCTGCCTTGTGTAAGTTACTTGTCTGGTACTTCTGAAGATCAAGGAGGAAGCATGTTCACACGAAATATTTGCAATATAGTTCATTAGTGTACTTTTTTTTAATCCCTAAAAGACGTATCCCTCATGCAAATCTAGACTAAGGGATTAATTATTATTTACCTATACACACAAATATTCATTGCAGCATTATCAAAAAATAACAGAAAAACATTGGAATAAGTAGAGAACTGTTAGATAATTGGTGGTAGTTGCTCACTGGAGTATTATGCAACTAGTCAAAAGTGTTGGTTAAAATGACCTTGATGTAATAAGGAAAATATTTGCAATATAATGTGAAGAGAAAAATGGGGAACAAGGTTGTTTGCCCTGTAACTTTGATGTCTGTAGCTCACTTGTAAATAGAAAAAATAACAAAACACTGACATCCACTCTGTTAACGTGTCAGAATTATGAACTATTGTTTTTCTTTTTCTTTGTTTTCCAAAAATTTAGCAATCTAGTTATTCACATCTCTAAGGGAAAATTAACTAAATCAAAACATAAAACAGTAAATCAAAACTTCAAAATTTCATGGAAAGAATCCAGGAAAATTATGAATGTGCACACTTATAACTCTAAATTAAAATGCCCAAGGCACTCTAATTTCCTTGATAAGTTGTGATGACAGGAAAGCCAGGAGAGGAATCTTGCCATCAGCCCTTAGCACGACATGTTGAAATTGTTCTGGTGCATAAGCTCTCTGCCTTTCAGTAGACGGATTTGGTTTCCTGAGGAAGAGTTTGGCATGCCTGCAGAGTTCTGTCTGATCATTTTAACAACCTCTTTTTCAGTATGGGGAGGTGGGGAGGTCCTATCTATGATTTACTGCGTATGTGCTATGTGCCATGCTATGCATGCAATGCAGATGTGCATGCACAATATCCTAACTGGCCTTCATACACTGTTTTCTACATGTTATGGTTTCAATTGGGACTGTTTTCAACATGATTGCATTTGGATTCTTTGCCCCCAAGATGGTGGTGCCATTTTTGAAGGTTGTGGAAACTTTAGGAGGTAGGACTTTGCAAGAGAGACTAGGTCCCTAGTCACTGTCCTTGGACATACGTTGGTCCTGGCTGCGTTCTGTTTCACTGTCCACACCCTGGTTGGCTGCTGTGAGGTGACCAGCTCCTATGATGAGATAAGGAATTGACATATAAGTTGTGCTCCAAGAGAAAGTCCTTGCTGCGATAAAATTGACAAAGTGGTGTTCAAGCCTTTGGAACTGCTTTGTGGGGAAAATGTGGAAGATTTTTGGGGATGTAGTCTGGAAAGCACCATAGAACTCAATGGGCCATCTTCATGAGAGTTTGGTATACCAGAATGCCCATAGAGAAATGGGTAGACTGTGCTCACAAGGTTTCAGATAGTAGCAAGGACTCTAATCAGAATTATTCTTAGATGCTTGCTTTCCTTTCTGCTTCCGGGTTAGCTGCCATATTGTGACCTGTAGTATGCTCGCTCTTCTGCTGCCATGGATGAAGTCACCCCTCCATCCTCATCATGATGGACTACACCCTTTAAAGCTGAGGCCGAATAAGGTCTCACTCCTTTAAGTTGCTTTTGGCACAGGGCTGTGGAAATAGATGGCTGTGGCTTATCTTATTTCATAGATTTCATAGGTGAGATGCTTATGAAAGTGAACAAAACAGGCACAAGGTCATGGGCTGGCTGAGCAGGCATGCTGTCAGGTTCTGCAGCTCACTCTCTCAGGTAGGAACTCTGGCTGGGCAGAGCACCCCAAGTCCTGTGTGGGTTTTGTGCAATGCTTTCTTATAGAGAGGACCTAGAGGTCTCACCAGATCCACAACTCCCCCTCATGGCTGTGCGCATACACGGTGATTTGTGTTGAAAATCCATCTCATAACAGCACACACAGTCAGTATGCCTCTTTCCTTCACCTCATCTCCTGCTTGCCAGGTTTCTCACCGGAAGAATACCAGCATAAATGGAGCACTAAATAGATATGGATAGATACCAGAAAACTGCTCACAGGATTTGAGGACGGAGACTCTCTTAAGTCTTCCCAGCAAGTTTCCCAGATAAATTAGAGCCAAAGCCTGGTGCTGAGAACCATTGTGCCAGTGAATAAAACAATCCAAGTCCAGCCATTTCCTTTTAACACTATTTTAAGTGTATACAGCCACTTAGGGATATATATGTTTCGTAACAAGAGAGGAATTTCCTTGAGTGTTTGTTGGATTTACCAGTTTTAGAGTGGTATATTTTAACTGGAGTGACACTGAGAGTTGCCCTGAAAAGTCCATCAGGGAAGAGCACTGTTGAGAGACGGGGGCTCTGAATTCAGTTGTCATAGGCTGGGTAGTAGAAAGAGCAGACAGATTTCTCATGAATCTAGAAGCTGGTAAAGTTTGTTTCCTGGGAAGGGATTACTGTTTGGCTTTCAGATAGATGGGTGTTGGGGAGGGAGAGGAAGAGGGGGCAAAAGGAGGAGACAGAGAGAGAGGAGAGCAAGCAGTGAGTGAACAAGAAAATCATTGTGCATGCCTTTAATCCCAGCCCCTGGGAGGCAAAGGCAGGTGGATCACTGTGAGTTCGAGGCCAGCCTGGTCTACAAAGCAAGTCCAGGACAGCCAAGGCTACACAGAGAGACTCTGTTTTGGAAAAAAAAAAAAACCATTAAGGATGGTACATTAACATAAAAGAAATTGAAAAAAAAAAAAAGCTTTCTAATGTATCTTATGAAGTCACTACTTCTATCACTAGGACCCATCCTCAGGACGCCATCCAATCCTAACATCTCTCAATCTTCGTGAAGGTTGGTGCTTAAACATAAAAGTCTAGGAGAAATACAAATATTTAATCTATAACATTGTTATTTCCTTTGGGAACCATGAAAAAAACTGATGGGTCCAGCTCAGTGGCATCCAAAATGCCACACGGGGAGCCTAAATTCTTCTCTGGTGTGGAGGTGAAGGAATGCTGATGACAGAAGAGATAGGCTTTGAACTTGGTAGCTCTCTTTTTGATTGAATTTAGCATATTAAATTGACATTCTACATGACCAGCTCTTTTTTTTTTTTAAGTTGTGCCTGTTTACATCTGCTTATGTGTGTTTTAGCCATATTTTAATAGCAATCCTTCAGATTTCATATCTGATGATGCTCTTTGTCTTCTTTGGGACCAAATCCAGGCAACCACATCACAGTTAGCGTCTCATTTGATTTCACCTCTGCTTCAGACTTGTTGTCAAAGCAATGGGTTGAGAACAGTAGCCTGGGGAGGTGCGTGGCACAGGGCTCAGCTGCTGACCAAGGTTTGCCACAGGTGCAGCCCTGAGGCTGACACGATGGGTTAGAACTAAATAGAGTGCAGAGAGTAGGCAAGGTCTCGGGAATCAGACGAACATGCTGCCTACTCTAAATGAGAAAAACTATCTGAAATTTGCAGCAACTTTTGAGGATAGGGAGGTTGGCCCAGGGTGTTAACTCCAAGAGGCGTTTTATCTACAGACGTCACTTTCTAGATCTCCTCCATGCTCTTGTTCTTCACACGAAAGGTGAGAGGCTGTTCAGGTCTCATGATGGTTGTACTATTGGTGATACCCTCACGGTAGTTTAAACCCATGCCTGGCTGAGCCTCTCGAACAGTTATTTGTGTTTGCCTGGACCAATACTTAGAAGCAAGCCTTTTGTTACAGGGAGAGTCTGGGGTCTAGGATTTTAATCACACTGGAGGGATAGACTTGAACACATGGATTCTAATTTAGTTGTTTACATTTGGGGAAATCTAGCCTAATTAAAGTATTAACCAGAGGAAAATTCTATAGATGATAGAAAGAAGCCAGCTGTCGCCAGACCACCCCCAAATGACCTCGTTATCATGGGCAGATCTGCTTCTAGTCAGGTGCGTACTCTTCTGCATGCATGGCTTTTCTGTGCTGTGTCCTCCTTTACTCATCTGATTGATCTCTATGCAACAAAACATAACTTGCAGCATACTTTTAAAAATCTTATCAAATGGACATGTTGGAATTGTTTCCACTAATCCCCATTTTGGGATGTTCAGTTGCCTTTAATTTTTGGCTTTTTACCAGTAACATTGCAACGAGCCTCCCTCCAGAGAAACGCACCATTTTCCAATTAGGAAGCTGGAAGCCGCCAGCTCACATGCTCAGCCCAACCTCATTTCCTCTAACGTCCCTTTCTCCTTAATTTGTCTTCCTAGATGGATGAAGGTCCCACTGAGGGCAGTGAGCATCCATCGTTTCTTTTCATCTCCTCCTGTGCCATGTCCAGGCCTGTGGAGGGCAAGCTGTGTGTTTCTATCTACTCTGTTACCTTGCGTCTGTATGCCTGTTGCTGGTTCTGCTCCGGTGTTTTGCATCTGGGTTCTTAGCTCTGCTTTTTTCCCTCCCTCCCTCATTTAACTGAGAAGCTGGCACATGAAACCTGGGATCCAGGTACTGGGAAAACAGTGGAAAATACAACAAACAAAAAAAACATTGCCTTCAGAGAGGAGCCTTCCAAAGTGATCGCAGACACAAAAAAGGGAGCCAGCACACTGCTGATTTCAAACATTAGAACTTCTTCAAAGACCAGACAAGTGGCTTTGGTTACCCTGAGTGGGAAGAGGGGTAGGGTGAGGTGGGAAGCAGGTTTCTTTGAAATGGGAACCTGCGAGGCGACATCTAAATCCAGCAAAGGTGTCAGTCATGAATGTTGGGGGTGTAAGGCCACTGCAGAAAATTGCATGTGAAGGAATGATCATAGCAGGAAGCAGAGAGAGGGGGGAGGGGAGAGTCAGGAAGAGGGTGTCAGAAACCAGTGGAGCTGGGTGGGAACTAGCTTGTTCATGCCTTTTACCGCCTTGGGGAGAAGTTCCATTTTTATTAGATGGTTGATGGGATCATCTTGAATGAAACAAGAGAGGGCCACATCCTGGCTTTTATTTTTAAGAGAGCACGGTGATCAATTTTTATCTTTAAACCCTTAGCAGGTAGAGCAAATCTTCAGGAGACACCCGTTAGATTTGTAGACAAGGATGGCTTCGAACTCACAGACATCTGCCTGCCTGTGCCTCCCGAGTGCTGGGATTAAAGGTGTGTGTCACCTCATCCAGCTGATCCAGGCAGGTCTTTGTTTTTTTGTGGCGTATCCTGACGTTAAATTGACATTCATTTCCTCTTCTGTCTTTGCCACTTGAATTCTGAGTTTGTTGAGCAACAACGGAGCCTGTCTGTATCCTTTCTTTTCAGAATCCTTTCTAGGAGACTGGATGATGTGCCCCAGACCAAAGTCTAGCCTGAAGGGTGGCACCAGACACCTTGTGGAAAGTTCTGGGGGTGGGAGTGGTTTTTTTCCTGATGAAAAGCCCCCTGCCTCCTCCTCTGCCTGCCTCTGACACATATGCTGTCTGAAGAGCAGAGCCCCCATGCTCTCATCTGAGGTAAGCATGACATTGGAAGGCCAGAAAATGGCAAGAGAGAAGCAACCTGGGCCTCTGGTGCCATTAATGGGTATCCGAACCCATGTGGTGACCACTCATCTTGTCACATGAGGAAATGCCAATGCCAATTAGCGTCAGCCTCTGCTACTCAAGTTAGCATTCCCAAATGCTACTCGTCACAATTTCCTTTGGCGATTCTGCAGATCATGAGAACCACTGGAGTTCTGAGTACCTTAATATGTCTTAAAATTGACATGACCAATGACCTCAATTCAAGGCACTTTGTGTTGTGGAGTTAGGGATCTTGATCTTTTTGGGGATGTGCCATTAAAATGGCAGCTAATGTAAGAATCTTTTGCCCAGACAGCCTTTGCCAGAGGTGAGCCATGCTGAAGGCTTTGGTGCAGATAATAGGCATTTCTTTTTTTCTCAGTTTGGTTTCCCACGATCTTGGTTCCCATTAAGAATGACATGACACTACTATATCCAGCCCTGCTCTGACCTTGCCACTTTAAAGTACCAAGCACAAAAATCAAAGAACATACACTCTAAGTGGTCCTGATCATGGCCTCATGAAAATATCTTTGGATTTTCTCTTACGCTTTTTTCATGGTGAGCTTGCTGATACATCTCTTCCTGGCACACCCTCTCTGAAGTATCGCCTATAAACTAGCACGATAAATGCCTGCTGTGTTGAAGACACTTTATAAAATCCCTTATGGGCATCATCTTCACCATGCATCTAATCTCCACCATGGTTTACACAGAAATTATTTTCTTGATGAAAATCAAGACCCAAAGAAAGTAAGTGACTTCCCCAATATATCTAATTAAGAATTAGCACCTAGTGGATTAATTACTTCTTTGTTAATGACTGTGATCACATTGCTGGTAGAAGAAGCAACATAAGGGACAGGATTTTTTTTAAGCTCATGTTTGAAAGAGCACAGTCCCCATAATGTGGAAAAAGTGAGGCAGAGTTCAAGGCAGAGGGATGATGCAATTACCTGAATTCTGGTGAGCAGGGAGCAGACCGTGCAGGTTGGATTTAGAGCTGGCCTATAACTCTCAAGCCTAAGTTCTTATACCACACATGCAAAAACTTCTCCAGCCTCCCAAAACAGAGCTACACATTGGAGCTAAAGGGTTCAAACACATGAGTCTGTGAAGGATGTTTCACATCCAAACCATATCATAGGCCTGCCTGGTTGCACAGCAATCTGTGTTCTCGAGAGATCCTCAGGCACCAGGTGTTATATAAAGCCTTCCTCTGGTTGATGGGTCTTTGCTTCCATGAACTTCTTCAAGGAAGCTTCTCACAGTTGTTTACACCATCTAGGAAGCTCCTGTACTGGATCTTCCAAAAGAAACATTTACCCCAAACCGGTGACCTTGACCTTATTTGGAAGCAGGGCTGGTGCAGACATCGGGATGAGATAGTCAAGTGTTATAACTCACCCTAGATCCAAATGTGTCTTCAGAACAAGGGAGAAGAAAGAAGAAGAAGAAGAAGAAGAAGAAGAAGAAGAAGAAGAAGAAGAAGAAGAAGAAGAAGAAGAAGAAGAAGAAGAAGAAGAAGAAGAAGAAGAAGAAGAAAAAGAGGCAAAATGGAGGAGACACCACAGTCTAAGAACTCTAGGACTGTTGGCTGCTACCCAGCTGATCCCCAAGGCTCTAAATAAACTCCAAGCATTCCCTTTCCTCCCTGAAGACCCTTCCGTTCCTGCAGGACAGAGGCTGCCCTTCCTTGCTGTGTGCACTAATACAAGCATAATAAACTAGCAGTGGGTTGAGGTTAGACTCTGGTCTCTCTCCTGCTTTTTTGCCTCTTTACTCTGCGTCCTGAAATCCTAAGGATGTAGGAGGGAACCAGCATTGCCCAAACCTTGAGTTTGGATTTCTGGCTTCAAGAACTTTTGTTGTGATCATTTGTTAGAGCAGCAGTGGGGCACTAATAACACGACCCTGAACACCTAAGAGGACGAGGTGACTGAGAGCAACATCTGAGGTTTGGAATGAGAAGCAGAGAACTGAATGTCTCTTTCACCACAGTGAGGAAGATGGGTGGGGGCGGGGACACATTTCTCCTGGAAAAGCTGAGTGTTGGCTCCTGGCTTCGTCTGGGGTTTTATGTAGGATGGAATTCAGCAGTGGTGGATTTCAGGGCTGGATCTTGTATGTAATAGTGTGTTTTTGTCAGTGGGACTGTGCTGACTGTGTTTGTAGAAATGTAACTGCTTATAAAGATGCCATAGTTTCAGGAAAGAACATAGAAGAGAGAAAAGAAATAAAAAACAGACTTGGAAATCTTTCTGCCAGCATTTGTGGGTATTGTAGGTATTGACAATTTTAGTCTGAAACCTTGGTGGGCTGAGTGTATAAACAGGCTCATACTGTACACACACTATTTTATAAAAGTGATCCCCTCTGAATTTACTTCAATTCACCAGAAGAATGAAAAAGTAGGAACCGAACATAAGAAATTGCTAAGTGTCAGGTAAATATGTATAACAAGAGATATTGGTTTCTAAAA
Source organism: Acomys russatus (assembly GCF_903995435.1). Taxonomy (NCBI): domain Eukaryota; kingdom Metazoa; phylum Chordata; class Mammalia; order Rodentia; family Muridae; genus Acomys; species Acomys russatus. The sequence continues at coordinate 34,434,717 of NC_067158.1, read as the reverse complement.
GGCTGTTCTCAGGTTAAAACAGAGTTTCATTATTTTTTACATTTTTATTTATTTATTTTTACAGGTTTGAGTGTTTGCCTACATGTATGTCTATGCATCATGTATGGGCCTGGAACCTAAGGAGATCTTAGAGACAGCCGTGAACAACTGTGTGGGACCTGAATGTTCTGGAAGAGTGACAAGAGCTCTTTACTCTCAAGTCATATCTCAAACCCCATTCGACATTTCATCTTTAGCTAACATCACTTTCCTTCAAGGAAGGAGCTGATGCCTATCTTCTGTCCCCGACCACCAGCTTTTCATTTTTGCCAATTACCTTATTGCCATAGAGTTTCCTAGAATTCTAACAGGTCCCTTTGTTCTGTGGACCAGTTTCCATCACGGTTTCCGTCTTGACTTGACATCAAGAAGGATCCAACACTTACTCTCAACCCTTTATAGTGGCTTCTCAGTTGCTGAGTGTTTACTTTTGGTTTGTGTTTTGTTCTGGTGGTGGACTTCGTTATCACATACTTTCGAGAAGGCATTGGTAGTGTAGTCCCTGGAGCCTCTCAAAGTTTAAGAAGGCTGCCATGAACATACATTGACTAACGAGAACTCCTGGGCTATGTGCCTGTGCCTTTGAGAACTTGGTGAATACAGTTTGCGGAGGGCATAGTGAGGTCTGGCTGCTGCTCTTGTGGCTCATGTTGCTTAAACAACCACACAGCACTTTTCATCTGACTATCAGAATCTTATGGAATAGATTATTATCTTTAAAGATGGCCTCATACAATCCCTGCTGGCCTAAAGCTCATTATGAGGATGACTTTCACCTTCTGAGCCTCCTGCTTATGCTTACTGAACACTGGGGTCACAGGTGTATACTACCAAATTCAGATTTATGTGTCCTTAGGGATGAACTCCAGGGCTCTGTGCGACCAAGAGACATCTCCAGCTTCCTGGTGTGGCTCTTGACATCATCAGTCCGGCTTATTTTCACTGAAACAGGGTGTGTACTTCAAATGTTGGTATCTGTGTTTCTCTTAGTTTGAGGAACTTTTGCTATTAAGTTTTTTTTCTTTCTCCCTCCTTTTTGTTCAGAATATACTACTTGGAGTTCATCAGCCCCTATTGTCTTCAGTCAGCTTTTCCTGCTGTTTTCACAACTTGCTCCCTCCTGTTTCTCTCTGTGATTTTTCTCAGCATGCCCTGTGCTTTGGGTGCTATGTGTTTTCTTTCTGTTGCTGCTGACTTGAGGAGTTATTTTTTTTTCATCATCCACTGATGCTCCAAGCCTCTCAGTCTACAGTTCAGTTGGTCTTCATCTTATTTTCTTTCAACCATCTCTGTTCCTTTTATGAATATAATTTTTTATGAGCAACTATGCTGGTACCTCATTGAAGAGTAATGAAAACTAACCTATGTTTTGCATGGTAGCCAGTCACTTAAGATAGAATGAGATGGTTTGGGTTTTTTTTCTTGTCTTGTCTTGTCTTTTCTTTCTTTCTTTTCTTTTCTTTTCTTTTTCTTTTTTTTTTTTTTTTTTTTTTGGTATTTGCCTTTTTTATTTATTTCTTGTAACATTCTGGGTAGGTTCTTTCATATAGCCTTGCTGACACATGTACAGATGAGTCTAGCTGTTTTACCAGAAGCAGTTTTGTGTGTGTGTGTGTGTGTGTGTGTGTGTGTGTGTGTGTGTGTGTGTGTGTGTGTGTTGAAGGCAAGGTTAACCAGGGTCCTGTCAGGTTGGTGGTCTTCCTCTGCCCTTTCTATTCAACCTGTCTGGGTAAAATGTCAGGTTCTGGCATCCAGGAAGTCAGTGTGGCCCATGAGGAATCCCTCAGAGCTACAGCTCCTGTTGCCGTGCTAGGGTCCTGCCTCACTACTCTCGTCATCACATTCTATCCCAAGTATACCACACACCCACATAATTTCCTGGTTCCTCCTTAGTTATCAGCCACTCCCCTCTCCTTCACTGGTCTGCAATGTGGAAGTGAATTTCCATAGAAACACTCCGACTGATTCTGCACGTGTTGTGCTACATGTCCTCCCTCACACTTCTCTGTGCTTCAGAGGCACACAGAAGGGTCTCCCTCTTTCATCCCTGAAGGCAAGCCCTGGTCTGGCCCAGCTTGAGGAGGTGCTTAGGTAGGAGATGTGAACAGGGGTAGCCTGACTCACCGACACACCCTGCTCCCCCATCAGTGGTCACAGCAAAGGATGGTAAAGGCAGTTTGTCCCCTGGTTGCCAGTGATAAACATGGGGTCCCTCAGATTCACCACGCGAATGTAACATCAATGCACAAACTTATTCTGTTGAAGGCCACCGAATTTTGGAATGGGTTGCTTTCTGCTGTTGAACAAGGTAGGAAAAGCCAATGGTCTCTATCGAAAACACAAGGAAGCCAGAGAGTGGATGTAGCCACAATAGCTGGTTATGTGTAATTCAGGGCGGACCATCATGATGGATCTAGGATGGACCCACTCCAAAGGTTTCCTCAAATGCTGGAGGAAAATGGAGAAGAGCCAAAATCAGGGTCTCAGGTTGCAGAGAGCTTCAGATTTCTTCTTGTCACCAGAAAAGAAACCAATCCCATTCCGCTTCTCTCTGCTTCCTTGACTGCAAATATATCTCCCTGAGCACCAAACTGCATGCTGTTGACAGTGTTATTTACCACCCTGAGCAAATGTGGCTGCTTTATGATAGATTATAGCGTTCATCCATATCTCTCAAAGAGTCCCGGGAACTGCTGCCGTCCCCTCCCGTTGCAATTTATAGTCTATAAATGTTTCTCCTTTTCTCAGTCAGGTTAAAATAAATGAAAAAAAATTGAGTGCAGTCCAAGGCATTTTTTGTTTCCGAGAGACTGTTGGGCCTAGAAAAAGTGGAAGCTGTCTTAACATTGGTCTCATTTTCTTCAATTTCAGCCTGCATGTTAGAGCCACCGTGATGCCCCCTTTCAGAACCATCCCAGGTGGTTTAAATATCTGTCTTGCTATTTACTAATGGCATGACTTTAAAATCCACATGAACTTTATCTTCTATAAAAATATGATGAAAGTAGTAATGGAGAAATAGAAGCATCCAGGGGGCCCTAGAAACCTACAAGAAGACCATCAAGGCTGGAGGATCTGGACCCAGGGGGTCTGCTCAAACTTCTGTACCAACCAAGGACAACGCACGCAGTAAACCTAGACCCTCTATCCAGATCTAGCCAATGGACAGGACAGCACATTCTCCACAGTTGTGTGGAGAGTGGCGACTGACTCTAACATGAACTGTGGTGCCCCCTATTTGACCATTTCCCCTTGGTGGGGAGGCCTGGTGGCACTCAGAGAAAGGGTAAGCAGGCACCAGGATGAGACCTGATAGACGGTGATCATATGGTAGGGAAGGAGGTCCCCTTCTGTCACAGACCTAGGGGAGGGAAATAGGATGAAAGAGGGAGGGAGGGAGGAATGGGAGGATACAAGTGAGGAGATAACAATTGAGATGTAATCTGAATAAATTACTTAAAAAAAAAAAAAGAAAGTAGTGGTAGGCATTCTAATCCTATGGGGATAATGGTATGAACAAATGAGCTAACTGGAGGGGAAAGTTCTGGGATAAGGCCTGGTCTTGAGGCTCACTCAGTATACACTACCTGAAAGTACCTCTCGAGTTCTGAGAGTTCACTCCCTCAGGTACTCAGTAACTATACCCGAGGAATACTTCGGACAGTTCAGCTTAGAATTATACAAGGCAAGAAGAAGTGGACAGTTCATTTAAACTAATCAGAGAAGAATGTGAGAGTTGCTTCTGAAATGTAGCAGCTGGTGTCCTCACAGGGTGCCCTCTGATACCAATGACTTCACATGCATGTTATTATTTCTTCTACTATAGGCAAGGTGAAGGCAAGCCCCAGGTCCTGGATGGAACTCACTCATGGCACCAGGCCACAGAGTTGGAATAAGTACAGTACACTCCCCTGGGGCCATTTGCGTTTTCTCATTTTCTATATGGCTGATCTGACTGGAGAGGGCACCCACTCAGGGCTAGACATGCATAAGAGATAAGCAAAGGCTTCTCAAGGGCCATTTTTTTCCTGTGCAAATTAAGTGACCCAGAGCCCATCCCTTAGATCACCCACAGCCATCTCTTTTGCTGAACGTTGGCATAGTAAGCCAATACTCTTCTTGTTTTCAGTTATCCCAAGGCCAGACAGCGTCATCTCTGGGCCGTTCTTGTGCCCCTGGACCTGCTGCAATTATTCTAGCTACCCGACCATTTTCCTGGTTTGGCTCCATGTTCTGAAATAAAAGCTCTCTCACATCTTTCTGCTCTCTTGGCCCTGTGCCCTCATCAAGACAGTGTGTGTTTCAGTGTGGCACCAGGGGTCCCCTGCTCCTGGCCACGAAAGCATCTCAAGTGAACAGCACCTAAGCAGCGGTGGTGATCAGTTCACACACTAAAATCTCTGGAGAGTGTTTAGAGACATCTCAGCTCCTGTCCTTTTGTAAAACACATGAGGGCTCCATCTTGCTATTAGTGACTAGAATCTTGTGGGTCAGCAATGTCTTACCTAAGGCACCTGGGCTGATGGCTTTGGTTAGAAGGTTCTAGTGCCAGAATTAATGAGTCACGATCCTTTGGGATTCTCATCCTCTCTACTATGATCCCCAGGCATGAAGAGTAGATAGTGTCCACTTGGGTCCAATTTTATACTTTTGAAAGTAATAGAATATATTTCTCATGAAAGTCAAATGTCCCTGTGTGAAATGTCATTCTTTGAACCCTATTCTTTAGATTCCCTCCATTAGTTGCCTTGTGTTGTTATTATTATTATTTTTTACCAGTATTGTCTAGTAATTGTTTATTATTAGACCTAAAATTATTATTATGGCAGTATTTTCCACTAGCAATCAATCAAGACACAGACACTTGTTATATCTTAAAATAGCCTTACTTAACCTGGGACAGGGCAGATATTAATCCTCTAAACTACTTCCCATGGTGGGGCACGTATGGGATACCTGTCCCAATCCCATGGCCTCTAGCTCTAATACTTTCTATCATGGTACCTCCCATCCATAATCCCAAATACTTGTTAATTTTCCTTATCTGGACCAAGTCTCCATCCACGCCAGCCATGTGCTTCTCTTCCATCTAACCTATGCCAGCCTTCTTCTCCTCCTCCCCTCAGGGTCTCTCTTTCTCCCAGGATTCTCTCTGTCTCCCCATACCAGAGAACCTTAGCCATGCCTATCTCATTTGCCCTGACCAGGTGTGATGGCTTTTTATTAATTAGCATCAAACTATATCAGACCATCCTCCAACAGCCTCGTGTGCACACTAGTCCACATTATTTCACTCTGTACAAGCATATACACATTGGGATAAACTCATTTTTAAGATGGCATCCTCACATGCCTGTTTTTCATAACATGCTTCTGGACTAAGTCACATAAGCTGGCTGGCCACCTCTGCCCTGATTCCTTAGTACAAGTGGGGTCGTTTATCCAGGCATTTCCACCCAGTGATTAGTTAGGTGGCCTTTAATTTAAAGAATTCATCAATTCATTTTGAGCAGGGAACTGCTGTGTTGCCCAAGCTCATCTTGAGCTCCTAAGTCTGCAGAGGGTATAGCATCACGGGTGTGTGCCACAGTGTCTGGTTTGATTATCCGCAATATGTCAGTTTAGTTCTTCCTTTTTCAAGCTGTATTCTGTGGCCTTGGGTTCTTGTCTGACTCAGCTGCATCAGTTTGAGCAAATCTGAATGTACTTGCTTTCCCCAAATGTTCCTGTCACGAGGCGTTCCCTCTGGCTGCAAAGCTTATGGCCTCTCGCCTCTCACGCTAGCTTTCTCACCTTCAGATCCCCGGGATATGCCAGCAAGCCCTTCCCTGGCATTCCATATGAAATGAGCCCTCCCGTCTTGGCCCCACCTGTCCGTTTGTCCTGCTCCACATTTCCCCTAGTGCAGAACTCCGATGTAGGGCATGGCTGCTAACTGACTCTCACCTCAGCTGAGGGAATGATCCACGCAGTAGAGTTTCTGTCTCTCTCAGTGCTATGTCCCCATGTCTAGGAAAGTCTCTGCACATGGTAGGCACTCAATAGGCATGCACTGTATAAATGTATTGTTTGAGTTGTTGGCAATGCTCTCATGGCCTCAGCTCATCGCAGGCTCCCATGTAGAGCGACCGTGTTTGCCACCTTTTAAATTTGAAGAAATAGGCTGGGAGAGGAGAGCAGCCTTTCTTCAGATCACACAGGAAGGAAGTTAGCTAGAGTGATATTCTCAAGACCTCTGGTCCTCAGAATTTCCACAGGACTTCTTAGGGCCAGAAATGCCTAGGGCACAGGCACTGGCAACATTAGCAAAACAGAAAAAAATTCTTTTTACAGGTGGTATCAATTGCCTTCTTCTCATCCCCCCCTCTTTCAGCCCAAACTAGCATCCCAGCTTATTCACAAAGGCGGGTGTGTGTACATGTGTGTGTGTGCATGCGCGCAGTGCATGTGCATGTGTGTGTATCACCATTATTGTTCAATAGACATATTTACATATGTTATCTAATTTGATCGTAAATAATGTGTGAGGCTGTGAGACATGATAAAAAATTACTATATCCCCTCAGAGATGGAGAATAGACAGTCAGGATGGGGGGAGCTCCATAAAATTATTTTTTGCCATGCTTTGGTCTATGTGGTTGCTTCTGGGCAAAAGGTACCAACTTTTGTCAATACCTTGCACACTCACTTAGGAGAGCCTGCCCTAGTGACTTTCCTTTCACCTTTCTTTAGAGCATAAGTTCCATTAGTGTCTCATCTCTGGCAACTCCAAGCTATTCCATTCTTGGGTGACACCAATGAATTCAGGAGGTCAAATGTGACAATCCTCTGAGGCTCAGCTCTGGGGTTTCACTCAAGCCTAGGAGCCAGTGGCCATCTCAAGTGAGGTCGCTGAACTATACGGTTATAGATCTGGAACTATAGGCGATCACTCCTGCTCTTACAACTGAGAGAGACCTGGGTAATAACGATGCCACCCAGAGACAGGCAGACCAAGAGTTGTAGAGAGGTGGTATTTGGAGCCTATATAGAGTGCTTAGGTTCATCATAGCCTGCAGTTAGACCCACCCACCCTACAGTCCTACCCACTAACAGGTACTGCTTTGGTCTTGCTCTGAGGAATTTTGAGTTGAGTGCTTTACTTCTTTCAACATAAAGATGCTAACTGAAGGATTTCCCAGGTACACCCCTAAGGGGGGTTCATAGTTATAAGCTATTTGTCTCCCTATTTTAAGAGAGTGCTGGTCATTGGTTATGTGTTCACAAATGATTGCCAACTCCTTAATCATAATTTCAGGGGAAAATTGGTGAGGGGATTTTGATATACTGACATGCTGGACAAATAATGTTTTTCTTGAGATGCCCAGGAAAATTTAGAATGGCTTTCCTCTGGAGATCTGCCCAACTTGCTCTATTTCCCGCTGAAAGCAGCTCTAAGTCACATGGATCCATGATAAAGCGAGTCATATTTTATTTTTAGTACTGTTTGTTCTATCGTTTTCTAAGAATGCTCACTACGTAGACATGCAGATTTAATCTCTCCCCACTGTAAGGTGGAATTTCTCTCCCTTCTCCCCTGATGTGTCATAGACTCTTCCCTGCATGTGAAGAAAGTCCCCAGCGGAGGATCTAAGGGGTTTACAGAAATCACTGATGTCATAGTTTGTTTTATAGACTCAGTTTGCTAGGTTTCAGTCCCCAGCCATTCATCTAGCCTTCGTCTCAGTTTTACTGGGAAGATATCTTATTCATGTGATTACATTCCATGATCTGTTGGCTTTGCAAAAAGATTTAACATTCAATCAGTTGAAAGGAATTAACAACAGAGCTGGGGCCTGGCCTCCTCAATAAAAGGAAAATTCTACCTATTATCTTCAGTACCAGATTCTGCCCTACCATCCCAGCCGGTCCTCCTTCCTGGAGGTCCTCTCTCAATTTGTGATGTAACCAGGTTCAATGTTCACAGAATCAAACTGTTGGCAGTGGGTCTCTTAACATCTGCCTCCTGGTTATGTCCAAAGTCTGGCTGTCTTTCCTCAGGAGGAATCCCGGGCTTCTGCAGCCCACTCAGATGGTGGCCTTTTAATTCACATCCCTCTTCATGCCATCAGGTAGGTAACCTTTCCCTTTCTTGTCATTTTCAGATCATCAGTTGTCCAGTGTTGATTCTCATGTCCTTCATGACATGACTTTCTGACGGAAGTTATCCACGGATCCCTGCCACTCTCATTACCTGTGGAATTTAGCTCTTTGTCTCTTATTATTCTCTCTAACATCATTGTTTGTTGGGATTTCCATGTCTGGTTGGAAGACAATGAAAGTCCATATGTCCTGCTTTCATAGTTCCAAGATTTTCTTCTAATCATCTGTCTTCCATTCAGCTTCAGGGTTACAGTCAAGTGATCATACCTCTGAACTTTTCCTTTCTGACAGCTAGTATCTTTATATATTAAAGTTGAAGATTTTCTTCTCCCTGACAAGTTTTCTCTTCTTGAGATGATCATTACAGTGTACATGTAGTTATAATGATGTAGTAATGTACTATGTATGTAATTTATGTATAAAGTATTTATTCATACATATATTTATGTTTAAAGTAAATTACACATGTAGCAATGTATTCATATATAGTAATATATTTAGGAGTAATGCATAAATGATACATGTAATAGCATGTTGTATATATTTTTCTTTATATATGTATGTATTATCATTTCTTCTTCAGAATTTAATTCAGTTGTTTCAGTGTACAGTAAAAAATCCTTGAATAAATGACCTTTGCTCACTATTTGATTTTATTCTTCCATGTTCTCTTAACTTTATGCCATCTGGTTTCTGCCCCACCATCTATTTACATTGCCTACGACAAGGTCACCAATGAATGCCTCTGTCTGACTCTGGTCAGTTCTCAGTCCTTTGACTTGACTCTTCTCGCTACCTCTCAGCTTTCCTATAGCAGCTAGTCTCTTTCTTAGGACCTTTTCCAACTTTCTCTTCTCTGCCCTTAGGTCTACTCACTTCACCATCATCACGCCCCTTGTTTCTGTAACCCCAGTCAGTCGCAGAGCCAGGAAGATTCATTTCTAGCCCTGCCCTCCCTTCTGAATGCCATATTCACATCTACCCACACACCAGTTCTCACCGTGTGGTTTTCCTTTAGGTACACAACTCACACATATGAGATGGGGCCACCCCATCTTCCTCCACCTGTGCCTCATACTCCCTAATGTTTTAGATGCTTAGGCTAAGCCCTTCACAATCCTTTTGA